>NC_135483.1:12827984-13135484 GCF_052094955.1 Ictidomys tridecemlineatus | reverse complement strand
CAGGTCTCCACCTCAACCCTGGAAAGCACTGAAGTCGCTTCAAGGTTGCTTGTCCATCTGTGAGTACCCACACCCCAGCCTGAATCACTTTACCACTCAGAAAAGGGCATGAAAAAATAAAAATAAAAAAAGACCAAACTAGAAAGCAAATGTGTAGAATTGCAGAAGGAGATATGATCTGTAATTTTGACCACTCTGGACCTGTGTTTTCTCTTCAATAAAAGGAAAGGCTAAAGAGTGCTGGGGGTGTAGCTTGGTGGTAGAGTATTTGCCCAGCCCAGCTAGTGCAAGGCCCTGGATTCAATTCCTGGCAAACCCCCCCCCCAAAAAAAGGTAAAGTGTAATGAGCGCACTTGCCCACTGTGTGGTCGTAAGGGATAAGTAGATCAACACAAGCAAAGCTCTTAAGATAGGGCCTAGCATCTAATCAGCACTCCACAGATACTGCACACAGCTATTCAATTAACAGATATTTATGGAGGACCAGCCAGGATCAGGATCATTGGCAGAGACATGGTCCATACAAAGCACACCCCAGGGATCTGCAGCTTTGGATGGAGCATCCCCGGATCCCGACAAGATGGGCTTCCAGCATAAAGATGCCAGTGTCCTCTCGGTAGAGCTTAGTGGCACCACAGGCCCTGGATCAAATCCAGATCAAACCCTGGGATCAAATCCTGACTTTTCTCTTAATAGCTATGAAACCTTACACAAGCTTATCATCTGTTTGAAACCTCAGATTCTTTGCCTGTAAGAGGGGGAATCATGATAGTACCCATTTCCTGAGGTTTGTTGCAAACAGATAAAATCTCCAGAAAGGCTGTAGAACAGGGCACATAGAAAATGCTCAAATTTTGGAAGCTATTATTATTATTATTAATTATATTACTTATTTCTTCTAAATCAGCTTTTATGTATCTCTTTCAGGTAGCCTTCAAAAAGGCTCCTGCCAAAAGTACTAATGCCTTCTGTTATTTCTGCCTCCCTCAGGGAACTCACGCCTTTCCATTTTCCTTAGATGATGTGTCTTTCTGTTGTATCCTCCCCTCTGCACTGTGGGCCTCTGGTGGGCAGGGACTTGGCTATTTGTGATGGAATGTTCTGCACAACTTCTGGCTAGCAGGAGTTCCCAGGAGTGTTTGCTGAAGGAAGGAAGGAATGCATGCTGAGGTGATTGGCTGAGCCGAGGGACAGTAGGTAAAGGCAGGTGGAAACCGGAAAAAGGTGAAAGTGTGCCAGCCACACAGAGCATGCTGGGAAGTGGCGATATTGAACGTGTCTTCTCAATACCAGCCACAGTTAACTTTCACAGACCGCTCTCCGTGGACTAGGGATTGGTCTACAGGCTGTAGTACCTCACTTGATTCTTACAATAGGAGGTAATATAATCACCCTACTTGACTGATGTGGAAATCAAGGTCCAGTGAGGCAAGATAAATAGCCAAAGTCACCCAACTAGGAAGCAGAGCGTCCGGGCCACAAACCACAAGGAGAAGTACCTGGGAGCCACACTGCATTCGGAAGTTTCCGCAGTCTTTGTTTTATTGACGTGTACAGAGCACCGTGGCGGGGACAGGAGCCTGCACACACACACATACCATCCGGTCCTTGCCTTTGGAGCAGCCTAGAGTCCAGTAAGGTCGTCAGGGGGTTGTTTTGCTTGTATCTCACACTTTATTCCAGGAATTGCTCTAGGGCTTTCCTTGCCCTAAGTCCCTGTGAGATGGTTCTGTCGTTCTCCCAGGAGACTGAGAAATCCAGGTTAAGTAATCTGCTGTCAGTGGCCGGGCCAGCGGGAGGTGGAGCTGCCCATGGTTGCAGGTGGGCTACAGGTACCACTCAACTGAGTGGCACAGAGCCCGACCCTCACTGACCCCCTTCTTCTCTGGCTCTGAGGCCCAGGCCTCCCATCACCCACCTGCCACCCCTGCCAGACCCAGGGGTCCTCTCCACAGACCTACATGAGCCCATCCAGGCCATTCACTGGTCCAGTCCCACAGTACACTAGCAGCCAACCCTGGGCCCAGCTGGAAGGGCTTGGGAAATACCAAGCTTGGGGCTGCTGGACAAAGGTATGAGGGGGGTAGTACCACGTACACCTGGTTACTAGCTGCCCCGTCATTTCTCATTGGGACATCTGAAATCCTGGAAGTGGAGCCTCACTTTAATCTGTGTGGGAAATCCTCCTTCTTGTTTGATCTCTCTGCTTGGCAAGGCCCACTGACGGATAGGACAGATGGCGTTGTGGGGGGTGGGGGAGGCAGTCACAAAGCCACCACCCTTACCTGAAAGTCTCAAGAAAGACATCCAGGAACAGGAGCATTTCACTCCTTCTCCTTAGCCAGACTGTCCTCTGGACATCCCACTCAACAAGTATCTCCTACTCATCAGCCTCAGGTGGGTGGGCCTCTCTCCATTGCCGGGCACACCCCCTCTCTCACCCAGGCCGCTCACTTCTCCAGGCTGCTCATCAGAGACGTCCGCTGCCCTGGGCCTGAAGTCAATTAGTCAACAAGCAAATATTTGTTAAAAGACTTCCAGGAGCCAGGGCCCCTGCTCGTCCTGAAGGACAGCCCACCTTCTTGTTTGGTGAGAATTAAACCAATGCTTACAAATGATTAATGACGAATGCGACGAGTGCTACAAGATGCAGAAAGAAGCCCGGGGAAGGGAAAAGGCAGCCGAGGCCCCCCGGGAGCCGTGAGACCAGCACTGCCGTGCTCCAGGAAGGATTGCTCTGCTTTTATGGATGGTTTCCTGAAGATCCCCACGGACCCTGCGTACCCCCTCAGGCCTCCAGGAACATGTCCTTTGATTACTCATTAACAGATGTGAAGGTGGCAAATGAAAGCCACTGGAGACTGTGTCAGCTTAGCAGGGGAGTCTGTCATTGCTCTGGGAAGGAGTCCTGGATCATGCCTCCTTGACAGCCCAGCACCAAGGATAGAGAGGCCTGGCAAAGAGCTGTCCAATAATTGAATGAGCAAATGACACAGAAGAAAATCAGGACAGAAGTAGGGCTCTGAGAAGGATGACACCTGGGGAGGGTGACAGAATGCCCTAGTTTGCCAGGGCTCTTCTCCATGTAAGGCCCTGATCCCCATGGGGTTAGGAATCGTACCCCACTTCCAGTTTTCAAGAGTCCCCCGTTAGATGATGCATATGTGCCCATCTGCTCAGAGTGCATTTGGTAAAGAAATGCAGCTGTGATTCTTCAGATCATACGTGGACAGAGGTCAACTCCATTTGCTCCAGGTGGACTGGCAGCTCCAGGGACTGGGGGGTGCCCCCAAACCTGATCTTCAGCTATGAGCTTTCAGAAGCTCATAGTCTCCACTAAGGATGGAGGTGCAGGGAAACCAATGCACAGAAACCAAATTCAAACTAGACAGAACAAAAATGAAGTCAATAAGGGTATTACTTCTCATAAAAACTAACTCATTTAATCAATTTATCTTTTCTGAACTTTGAGTCTTTAAAATGTGGACAGAAAGACTATTCCACTTCCTTGCTGAGCTATTATATTACCCAGCAAGCCAATGTACGTGCCTTCGGAGCTGCTAGGTGTACCGACTCAAGGTCTCGTGATGGAGTGTTAATCATTGCGCTGTGTCAGGTTGGGATCCATCTGGCTCCCAACCTGCCCCCTCCCACCGTGTTCTGGAGACACACAGGAAAACTAGGCCACGCCCTCTTTGTATTCCTCTGCAGACACCTGAACCTTTATCTCCCCTAGACCACAGGAGCTTCCTTTAGGACAGGGAACTTCTGCCGTCCCTCCTTCACCAGACTGGAGCCTGGGGCTTGGCATCTTGTGGCCTTTCGGAAACAAAGGAAAGAATCCTCAGCTCCATGCTGCCTCTGGGAAGCCTACCTCAACTTCGCCAGGAGGAGCCTCTTGGCAAAGCTTCTGGAAAATTCTAGCTCTTGCTCCATGGGTTATATCAATGTCCATGTTCTTATCGCCTGATGTTGGTGGAATGTCACCTCCCACTTCCCAGCGCCAGTTTTTCATCTCGAGCCCCTCTCTCCTCCTGATCCCTGACATCCGTTCTAAACAAGGGGTTCGCAGGTGGTCGCGGAAAGAACCATGCTGCACCCCTGCAGGTGGTGTGCTCAGCTCTGCTGTCCCCTCTGCTGTCGTCCTCCTCCCTTTTCCCCACCTGCTATCCTCCTACCATCCTTTGGGTCCCGGGTAGCATGTCACTACCTACAGGAGCCCCGGTGGCCACCCTGACCTATGCGGATTCCTTCTTCATGCCTCTCAGGGAATCACAGACCTCTTACTTCTACTGCTCAGCTCAGACAGAATTTTTGTGAGGGCATTTTCTTTTTTGGTGGCTGGTTCCTTGGACTATAATCGAAGGCGGAATTAGAGAACAGAGTCCCCGCCTGCCTTGTGCATCGTTGTCTTTCCCAAACTTAGCACAGCGCCTGGAGGACAATAAATATTGGTTGAATAAATGAGCCAAGGGGATGGCAGGTCATTCAAGAGAAAATGTCAGAAGCCACTCAGAAGATCAGAGTGGCAGTTGCTCTGCTGGCCCCACTCCACTATCAATACGCCCCCCCTTCTCCTGTGCTTCCCCCTAGCCCTGGGCTCGGCCCCTGAGCTGCGTCCTCGTGTGCAGAGTGGCTCAGTGAATCCTCTCAAGCCCGCCAAGCGAGAGACCCCATTTTACAGACCAAGAATAGGAAGCACGGATTTTTAAATCTGAACACGTCTAAGAAACACTCAGCTAAACAATTTTCCCCATCACTTTGCCACGAGTCCCAGGAAACCATGAAAAGAGGTGTGTGCTTAAGAATATGTGGTGGGGGGTAGGTTTTAAAATAATTCAAAAGATTTTTTTATAGAGAGAGAGGATTGAATCCAGGGGCATTTTACCACTAAGCTACATCCTGAGCCGTTTTATTTTGAGAAAGGGCCTCATTCAGTTGCAGAGGCTGGACTCAAAGTTGTAATCCTCCTGCCTCAGCCTCCCCAGTCACTGGGATTATAGTCTTGTACCACCGCACCCACCTAAGTAATCATTTTGGGGTGAGGCCCTAATTTTTCTTTCTTGTATGTATGAGGTTACAGACAAAAAGAGGGAAGGAGGCAAAGGGACCTAATTCTTTTTTTCTGCTTTCTCCTAAAACCGAATGTTTTGGCGATTCTAGAGCCAGCATGGAAATGGACTCTCACCGCGAGGCATGGCCCTGGGAAAATCACCTCTCTTGGCGCCAGGACCTCCTCACCTAGGAAAAGTGGGTAAATGAGATTCACCTCACTAGGGGTGTGGAGGTTTAATTAACACTCGCAGAGCACTCTGAGCTGGGGAGTGAAAGGGCTGTGAAAAGAACTATTAGTGTCAGCCACGGGCTCACTGCTGGGCTCCGAGGAAATTTAATCAGGATGGGGAAGTCAGCCCAAGCCCCCGGTTCTTCACTCCTCCCCAGAGGCTTTCCTGGTTCCCCAGGCCTGGAACCCCGCCGTCCTGCTGCCGCCCAGCTCTGGGAAACCGCCCCCAACGCCTCCCTCCTCCATGTCACATATTAAATCCCCCAGGACGGCCCCAGGATGTTCTGCTCTGCAGTCCTTCCCCGATCACTTCCTCTCACTCCCACTCATTCATTTATTTACTTATTCACTCACTCATTCCACAAGGCTTTGCTGAGTGTCCACCTTGTCCCAGGCTCTTTGCAGAGACAAGGGACACTCTGAGTTAAGTGTTCTTGATCTCATGTGGCAGAAGAGGAGACGGGGCATGCAGACAGCTTACACAACATGTCCAGGGCCACACAGGTCATTAGAGACTGCATCCGAATGGAAACCCACATGTCCCAGGCTCCAAAGCCCAGAGTGCCCCTTCT
The DNA here is from genome assembly GCF_052094955.1 of Ictidomys tridecemlineatus. Classification (NCBI taxonomy): domain Eukaryota; kingdom Metazoa; phylum Chordata; class Mammalia; order Rodentia; family Sciuridae; genus Ictidomys; species Ictidomys tridecemlineatus. The sequence continues at coordinate 13,129,628 of NC_135483.1, read as the reverse complement.
CCTCTGTGCTACCTCCACCACAATCCAAGGCACCAGGTCCTACCGGCTAAGCGTTCCTCTGAGTCACCTGATTGGAACTCACAAGCTCAGCACCAACTTGGGACTCTGTCTGACACGCAGGTTGTCCATGAAATTCTTTTCCAAACCAATGTCCTCTCAATATTGTCACCCAGGAGTCCTTTGGGGGTGGGGTGGGGTGAGGGGTAAGAAAGTAAGCACTTCATTCAAAGTGGGAAAAAAAAAAAAGAAAAAAGAAAAATTGTGCTTGTTCTGTAAACTGTCTGCAAGTCCAATAACCTGTACACCTGCCTAGATTTTTGCCCAGATTGCTCTCAAATACAATCTCAAACCCAACATCCAGGAAGAAAATCACAGAAGAGTGGGTAGAAGCACGGGCTCTGAGAAGATCCTGACCTGCCTCAATTTCCCTGTTGTTCAATTTCCTCATCTGCAAAATGGGAATGATGGTAGCTTCAACCTCTTAGGGCTGCGCAAGGATTTAATAAGTGCCCTTATGTTCAGCCTCATGCCCGATGCACAGTCAGGGCTCTGTAATCTTACTCGCCTCTCTAAGATGTGGACGTCCTGCAGTCACGTACCAGAATCTTTTTTTTTCTTTTGTAGTTATTAATAGACAGAATGCCTTTATGTGGTGCTGAGGATCAAACCCAATGCCTCACACATGCTAGGCAAGCCCTCTGCCATTGAGCTACATCCCCAGCCCACATGCCAGAATCTTGAACTAGGGTAGCCAACGCTGGACACTGTCTGTACAGTTATGGCCTCAGAACTGCACACTGGGCTCACTGTCCACATGACTGACCTCATTGCATTCTGCCATCTTGCTTGGACACCTTGTCCATAACAGCATTAGCCTGAGGCATTCTGCACGTATTAGCACTCACGTCCTCTGCTCTCAGGAACTCAGCACAACTCTGCTATGTGCCACCGTTTAGCAAATCACCAAGCCAGTTAATCATTGCACCGGTCATATGAGATTCGGGTGAACCAAGAGGCAGGGGACAAAGGTTTGTGGAAAGGAAAGCCAGAGTCTCCAGTAGCTAACCCACAAGGAGACCCTGAGAAAGGGGCTGAAAAGCAGGGACTTTGAACGCTATGAGGTTTGGATTGGCTGCCCTTTGAAAACTAGAAGATTGTATATTAAAAACATTTATCGGGCTGGGATTGTGGCTCAGCGGTAAAGCACTTGCCTAGCACCTGCGAGGTCCTGGGTTCAATCCTGGGTTCGACCACATTAAATAAATAAAATAAAAGTATTGTGTCCAACTACAACTAAAAAAAATATATATATTGTCATCCACAATCCGAGCTGCTTGGGAGGCTGAGGCAGGAGGATCTCAAGTTCAAGGCCAGCCTGGGCAACTTAGCTATATTCTGTCTCAAAGTAAAATAAAAGGGGCTGGGGCTGGAGCTCAATGATGGAGTTATCTAGTATACCTAAAGCTCCGGGTTCAATTCCCAGGACCCAAGAAAGAAAAGAAAAAATGCAAATTTCTGGATTCTCTTGATTAAAAGATGTGGCAAATTTAGGCCTAGCCACTGATACGGAGCAAACTCCGCTGCACTGAGGGATGGCAGCCCCCGAGTGAAGAAATGGGCGCTCTGCTTCTCACTGGCCGCACAGTCCACAGCAGGCTCCTGCGGCTGCTTCACTTCTCTGCACCGCTTGCCTGGCCCCCGCTGGCTTTCGAGTTTTCTGCCCCTAACTGACCAGTCTCCAAATCCTGGTAAACACTGTTCCTTCTGCCTGGAAAGCCCCACCACCTGGCACTCTCTGCCGCACTGACTCCTGCTCAGGACTCCTCCTTTCCCTTCAGGACACAGCTCCGTTATCACCTCCTTCAGGAAGTGTTTCCTGATTCCCATCTCCATTACCCCCTGACTGTGCAGAGTTCCAGTATGTTCTGCCGCATCATAATTTAACTCAAAACTTAAGTGGCTTGAAGCCACAATAAACCATAATTACTTCCTGATTTCTATAGATCAGGAGTTTGAGAGCAGCGTACCTCTCTGGCTCTGGCTTGGGGTCTCCCCTGAGGTAGGAGTCATCTGCTTCCTAGAGGAGCTGCTTGCATAATAGACAAGTTGGTTCTGGCCATGGGTAGGAGGTGTCAGTACCTCACCTCATGGAGCTCTGCACAGGGGCCATCTCCAATACTGTGGTCTGGTAGCATGGCGGCTGGCTTCTCCTAGAAGGTGTGATCCAAAACCAAAGAGAGGAAGAAGTTGCAAAGCCCTATATGAGCCAGCCTTGGAAGTCATCACATCACCACTTCTGCAATATCCCATTTGCTGCACAGTCAGGGGACTGACCCTACAAGGGCGTAAGGAGACACAGGTGAGGACCATAGGCACCATCTTAGAAGCTAAGTTTCCGTGGCCTCCTGCCTCTCTCACAGTTCCTCTCGTGCTAGACCGTAGCTCTTCCTTTGTAGCTCTCTCCCAGTAAAACTGATTTATTGAAGGACTGTTTCTTTAATCCTGATCTCCCAATACTGGCAAATAGTAACCGTTCAAAAAAAGCATGTAATGTCACTCCCTGTTTTCAAAATCTTCCACTTTATCCCTATTAAGCCAAAGTTCTTACAATGGTCTGGAAAGCCCTGGGCCACCTGGACTTCTCTCCCACCTCCTCTTGTGTTTCCCTCCTCACTCATCCTACTCCAGCCACTTACGGTTCTCCATCCCCCAAGCCAACTCCTCCCTTAGGGCCTCGACTGGCAGCTCCCTTTTTTTGGAATGCTTTTCCCTGGATAGCTTTAAGATTCATCCCATCACCTCTTCCAAACACTGACAAGGATCATATTCAGAGAGACCCATCCCAAGGTGCCTGCACCCCCAGGACTTCTGACTCCTCTTAACCTCCTTGATTTTTAATGTAGCACTTAGCACCTTGCTTACTGATGATTCTCTGTCTCCTTACCACAATACATAATCTCCCTGAGAGGAGAAATCTTTGTCTGCCTTGGTTAGCTGATAATGCTCTAGTTCCTAAATCACAGAAGGCACTCCAAAACACAGTTCATCACTCCAAAACTAGTATTTCATAGGCAGAACAGATGAATAAACCAACTAATTTATTGGCAACCCCTAAGACAGATATTAGAAAAAAGTCACCATATTATTTTAAAGTATAAGTTAATTCAAGATTCTCTTTTGGTTTAGAGAGAAGGTTCTAGAGATGCCCAGAAGTTCGTTGAGCATTTGTTCTGGTTAAGAAGATTGTGCAGGAAAAGGTCTACCCCAGGGCTCAGCAAGCACCCGCTAAGGAAGAACGTGCCACTTGATGACTCTCCCCTGTCACTTGCAGGACGGCATCCCCGTCATTCAGCAGAGTGTGACAACCAAGTGTCACAACCAAGTGTCCTCACAGAGGACAACCTGGCTTCCATCCCCAGCGACTCCAGCAAATCACAGCACTTCTCCGTGCCTCACGGTTTTCATCTGTAAAATAGAAGTTGAAATAGGTGTCTTCTCATGCTTTCGTGGAGAGAATTCATGTGTCACTTAGCACAGTGTCTAGCACCATCCTGATAAGCATTTAATAAATGCTAAATATTCAGCACTTATGTCACAAGGTCTCAATGGAATATATTAAAAATGTCAAAAAGATAAATTTAATAAACAGTGTTTTCAATGCACCATTAGTGTTGTTTAGAGTATTATGTGTATTCCAATTCCTGATTCTAGGTAACACGCCAGCCGGGAGTCTACACATATAAAATGGCTTCACCTACCTTTCATTTAAGGAGGAAAAAAAAAAGAAAAGAAAAACTCAATGCAGTTTCATTCTCCTCTCTTCTCCTCTGCTTATTTATATGCCCAAATAAGGTTACTGTACAAAACACATCGTGTGGACTATAAATAATGAACAGCTCCTCTGAGCAGTCGGCATCAACACGGGAAAGTTCTAAATGGATTTCTTTTTGCCTGAGTCTTTTTTCTGCCCTAGACCTGACCCTAAGCGTAAATATAAGCAGCCTGGTTGGCATATAAAAGGCCCAATTGACCTGTTGACCCAGTTTGTAGAGACGGCTCCTTGCAGAACCACATTAGCAGCGGCTGTAGGGAAACATTTGGGCCACACAAGCCAAAGTCATTTGTCCCCGAGCCCCCACTGGGCACCAGGCACAGAACTCAGAAGCTTGGAGGCCACACAGAGCAGGCAACTCCCCGGCTTTCCTGCTGTCCCTAAGACAAGCGGCTGAAAAGAACGTAGCAAGATTCTGTGAGAAAGTCCACCTTCGTCTCCTGCAGCCCCAGCTCTTTCTAGTAACTGAGAAGATCTCTGGGTAGCAAATGCCCACCACCTGGTTTGTCTTTCTGTGGCCCTCACTGGCCACGTTGCTCCTGCTGAGTGGCACAGAAAGACAAAGCGGTCCTCCTGGGCATGGTTACAGGACCCAGGGACAGGAGGCTGGGGAATAACAGGGATGGCGCATCACCCCACAGCTAGCGCTTCACACGCAGAACTTGGGTGGAAACTGGTCAGGTAACAGCTTTTCTCCCCACCCCCACTGAAACCAGAGTCCCCCAGGCAGGGAAGGAAATGACAGCCCATCCTGCACCTAGCATTTTCCAGTAGACAAAGAGCTGGCCAATGTCATGCCGAGATGGAAGGCTGTGAAGTGCTTTCCCTGAGGGACAGAGAGCCACCCTCCCAGGTCAGACACCCCCGGCCTAGCACATGAGTGAATTCGGGCAATGAGCCTCTGACCTCGCTGGCCTTCATCTCCCTAGTCTACAGATTGGCGATCTTTAGCAGGAATTAGATAAGGACTCCGCTACCGAATCATTATTAGTAATAATGCTGAGGTTACTCATGTTGTTTGTCTTAAGCCTAAACTCCTCCAGTAGCCCCCGCATTTGGAGACTACAGACAATTTCAGGACGAGGTAGGAGGCACAGGATGAAAGGACAGGGAAGCAGCAGCCTTGAACTCTGCGATAGGGGAAGGTTATCATGAAGGCTTCCAAGAAGAGGGGATCCTCCAGCTTCAACCTGAGGTGGAGGAGGAATTTGATGAACAAGGACAATGGAGAAACCTGCCCTGGGCCTGAGGCTGGGAAAGGGCAGGCCACCTGGCTGGGAAAGGGGGCATGATGGAAGAGGCCAGACCCCCTGGGGCAGCAGAAAATGGGTCACCTCAGAGGCTGGAGAGGAAGTCACTGAGTTTCCAGGTTAGGGGATGCATGGTCATGCTGGGGAGTCAGTGCACCCACAAAGGGCAGAGGAGGCCCACAAACCACCCCATGCCTCCTTGTGCAGCTCCTCCATTTGGCAGTTCCTGGGGTTGATCCTTTAGAATCAAGAGGTAAATAAATAGAAGAAGGAAAGGAAGGAAGAAAAGGAGGAAGGGAGGAAAGAAGGAAGGCCAGCAGCATGGGTGAAAGGGAGGGAAGAGGGAGCATCCGACTGAGGTGAAGGGTATCCGCACAACATTGTATCCGTCATAATATGCTGAGGACCAATTATATTTCAGGACTCTCACATCCACTCATTACTTCATTGACTCTTCTCCTCCATCCTATAAATCTTAGAGCCCCCCATTTGATAGGTGAGAACCCCACAGACAGCTCAGCATCCTGCAGCTGGATGCAGACAGGGCCTGGCTTCACACTCTGGTCTTTCTCACGCTCTCCAAAAAGCGTTAGCTGATAACCACCTGGCATTGACCTGAGGGCCTGAATCCGTATTTCTGCACTTCAAAGGATCCCAGGAGATTGGTCAAGGCCACGAATTTCTTCACAGGATTCCTCCTAGCATTACTTCCTAAATGTTTCCCCCACCTTAACAGGCTGACAGTTTCATTAAGATAGGAGACAGTATCCACTCATTATCAAATTGCCAAATTAGCATGCAATTTCTATAGAATTAAATTATATATTCAATGAATAAGCAAATAATTCATCAAGACTAATGTTGTTTCCATGAATGCCAAAGTGAAATTTGGACCATATACTTATCAAATGTGGATTCAAAAAAAAAAAAACTCCCAATGAAATAATAAATAAATCATCAACTCAAAAGTTTAATTTGGTATTCTGACTCAATCAGGACAGTATGCATAGTACCAGGTACCCTCCTAAGTTTCCAGATAAGTTAGCACTTTAAAAAAATAAGTCCATCATTTTCATCCAACTGTGTGATCCCCTGCCAAGGCAATATGGCTAACACACACACACACACACACACACACACACACACACACACACACACAGCCGAGAAACACATCTGTACTACTTGAGAGCAACCATATTCCAGGACAATTAAGAAAAATTTTAGTATTGTATTGAACTCAGGGACGCTCTACCACACAGCCACATCTCCAGCCTTCTTTTAATTTTTGTTCTGAGACTGGATTTCACTAAGTTGCCCAGGCTGGCCTCAAACTTGTGATCCTTCTACCTCAGCCTCCTGAGTAGCCAGAATTACAGGCAGGTGCTATGACACCTTGCAAAACCAGTAAAATAATAATAATAATAATAATAATAATAATAATAAGGCAAATATGCTGTTTTAAAGTATCTGTTTGTCCCTGGAAACAAGAAGATAGGTAAGGTTTTGGATCACCTTGCTGCTCTAGGGCTCTCAAAATGCAGTACTCGAGCCAGGCACAAGTACACCTATAATCCTAGTGACTCAGAACGCTGAAGCAGGAAGATTATAAGTTCAAAGCCAGCCTCAGCAACTTGGCAAAGCCCTAAGTAACTTAGTGAGACCCTGTCTCAAAAATAAAAAGTGTTGGCAATATTGTTCAGTGGTTAGGCACCCCTGGTATCCAAAATTATATATATATATATATATATTTCTAATAAAATAAAAGAAGTGCAGTACTTGGACTGTCTGTCCCATCATCACTTGGGAACTTATTAAAAATGAAATCTTGGTTCCCTCTCATCAGACCTGCTGACTTAGAAACATTGGGACTGGAGTGATTTTTTCCAGGTGATTCTGATAAACCTAAAGTAAGAACCACAATTTAGATATAAAATATCAAAAGAGCCCCTTATATAGTCCCAAGTTTAAATCCTAGTGGCTAAATACCGTTGTAAGATTCTAGACAAGTTATTTAATTCTCTTTCTCACTTGTATGACTGACAAGAAAAAGCTGGAAGACAGATGCTCCCTCCTTCCTGGCTAAGCTGAGCTAACCCAGTGATGCTTCCTGTGCCGGTGCAGAGAGCTCCCTGGGCGGCCTGTGCTCCTGTGCATCATCCCCTCCCTGGACAATTCTCCTGCACAGGGCTCCTGCTCCAGCACCCCTTTCCCCGAGTGGTTCCCAGGGCAAATCTGCCCGTGAGAACACTCAGGCCAGATGGGTAGGCTCAGAGGCAGTAGGACATGGGCTTGAGAGGCAGGCGCTGGCAGGCCTGCAGGATCACGGCACCTTCCCAGAACCCCAGACCCACCAGCTTGCCCCGGATGATCTGAGAACCATCAGTGGGGAGTCTGGGCATGCTGGAGAGTTAGAACCTCTGTGCTGGGCTGAGATCAGCTGGGGTGATGCCTCTGATCTTCATTTAGCTGACCCATAAGTCCTACGTGGCCCCAGTTAATTCCTTGGAATAAAACCCCTGTTTCCCATAATCAATACAATAGCTCTGTCCTCCAACTAAACCTTATCTGCTTGTCTTCTTACCTCTTATTTAGGAAATCTTACTCCCGTATTAAACAACAGGGTTCCACTTCCCTCGACTTGGATTCATCCTTGGCACCTGAGGGCCCCCTCCCCTTCCTTCAGAGACCTTCCTTCAAAGCATACAATATATTCGCTGTCAGGTTCCATGAATACCCATGACCTATTTTGGTATTTTTAATGATTGTTAAAGATTTTCTACACTTCAGAGTGTGATTTTGCTTCGTTGCAAGCCACCTGCCCCCATGGAAACCAATCATCATTTTTTATGCAAATCAATGGGGAAATATGATTCAATTAACAGAAACTTACTTAACAGTCTTCATGCATCGGCTTGTTTTTAATTTGACTTTTAATGTTTTTATAATGTCATAGAAGCCGTTTTTCTCCCCTCTTCCAGAAAATGACTAAATATAAAAGACAAAAATAATAGTGAAACCTCAAACAGGTAAAGCATTTACAGCACTTCAAAGCCCTCTGATATTTTATCTCTGGTCAACAGATATTCTCAGACTCATTCAGAGGAAAAGAATGAGGCATAGAGAGGTCGTATATGTTACATCGGGCACGTGAGTTGTTAGAGAAAATTAATAACTAGTACCCTAGCTCCCCAAATGCTCCAGCAAACCCCAGGTCTTTCTTGGGTGGAAATAAGTCTGTGATTAAATGCTAAATAAATTATCGAGTCCTTAGTAATAAATTCCTTATTAGCAGAATTAGGTCAGCTACAAAAGTGGATCTCTCTCTCTCTCCTTCTCCCTCCCTCTCCTTCTCCTTCTCCCTCCCTCTGCTGAGAAGAGACTGTTTTTGGAATTTTACCCATGCAAATCTGAACAAGGATTTGAATTCTTTGGCTAAAAGGTTTTTCTCAGAGCATGGCAGCTTTCCAAACTTCTGTTTTATAATGAATATTCCTACTATTTTTGACTCCTCAGTTCTCCAAGGCCATGACTACCCAATCTGGCTGTGGTAAGGATGTCACTACATTAAATCAATTGAGTTCTGCACTGCAGAGTTTTTCTCAGAACCAATTCACGGAGATGGTATCACTGAGGTTACAGAGAAGGGGAAGGTCCTGACCAAGTCACGGGTGCCATTGACTTGAAGTTGGGTAAAAAAAAAAAATTATAACTGTGAGAAGGAAAGTTGAGGCATATTTTTAAATGAGCTCTTAGAGCAAGATGCAGAAAAAGAAAAAAAATAGGTGGGAAAGATCTATATCAGTTTTTTTTTTTTTTTAATTTCTCATGCCAAATTGAGGATATGAAAAGGGAATGAGTGCCACCCAGAAATCGGCAGCTTTTCTCTTCCGGGGTTGGTTGGTCGGTCCCTTCAGGAAGCCCTGTTGGTCAGGACCTAACATGACCCCCGGAAGCAGATTCTCTCCAGAGATGACCATGCACATCTGGTCCATGGGAAGTCTGAAAATCTAAAGATGGGACACTTGAAGATTCTTTGAAGAGATCTATTTCTCACCCAAAAAAGGCATGTTTCCTAGTACTGTATTACATACCCTTTGCTGCATAATGTACCACATCACAACTCAGTGACTCAAAATAATATCATTCTATAATTCCTCCCGTTTCTGGGCCTGAGGGATCCAAGTGTAGTTGGCTGGAGAGTTTGTGTTTGAGACTGCAGTCCAACCTTTTCCAGGACTGCAGTTATTCAAAGGTTGACCTGGGCTGAGGACACACTCCACAGTGGGTATGTGTGCACACCTGGTGAATTGCTGCTGACATTTGGCTATGTCTCTCTCATGTCGTCTCCACAGTGCTACTTGAGTATCCTGACAACATGGTAGCTGGCTCCCCCAGAGCAAGTAAACCAACAGCCACAGCCAAAGCCAGAGTGCCTCTTACGACCTACTCTCAGAAATTGTACCCTGTCATTTCTGCAGAATTCTGCACAGGTCAGCCCTAACTCTTAACTCCATAGAGCTGAGTAAGTACTCTTCTGCCCATGTCCTCCCTGAACCCTAGACCTGGAGGGTTCTGAAGCCTAGGAGCATGACATGGGGGAGAAATAGCCAGCAAAGATAGAATAAGCCAGTTCTTCTATCCCACCACAGGCTTCCCTCCTGAGCTATAGAGAGGCAAAAGGCTCAACCTCAATCCTTTTTAAATGATATAGCACCAGACGGGTTAATTTCTCCATTGAAATGCTGTGTTGTGATAAAAAAGGAACTAGGAAAGTCTGGGGACCTGTCCAGTTTTCTTATAGGGCCCTGGGGATTAATAGGTCCCTATAGTGGTGTTAAAAGGATTGGACAGTGATGAGTCAAATAAAAACACCTCATGATTATCTCCTGTGAGTCATGTTTGCTCAACAAGACATTGGAAACATCCTGAATGTACTTGGTAGAACAAGAAGACAATGTCACAGGGGAAAATGTGTCAATAAATGAATTTCTCTGTGACACTGAAATTGAAGCCAGAGCTCAGGTCCGACTCACAATTTTTTGCTTTCATATATATGCTGTTTATTCTGCCTGGAAAACCTTGCAACACCATTTGATTCACCTCCCCGTTATCACTTGACTCCTCCTGAGATAGGGAGGGGAATACACACACACACACACACACACACACACACACACACATTCTGCCTTATACCAGAAATATTCAAGGCGATGAAAAATAGAGCAAAAGTGACATAAGTTAAAAGGCACTAAGAAGGAAAGAAAAAAAATAAAAATAAAGACAGGAAGTTACAGCAGAAGGTAGAATGAAACTCAGTCTATAGTTCTCTTCATTCCTTCAGTTACTGACAGGTGCTCTGGGTGAACCACAGTTGGGGCTCTAAATTCACCAGCAACTGATGTGAAAAAGGAAACCTGATCCATACTCAATGAACATCCATATGGCAAAAATGCACCCCTGGTCAGGAAAAGCAGTCACTCCGATTCTCAGGCCAATAGACATTGGCTTTAGGGTCCTCCTAAAGAGATGCACAACGTGCAGATAGTCAACAACACACCCCAAAACATCTTTTCAGGAGACACTCAACCTGTGACCAAGATGTCACAACCAGGCGAGAACCACCAAGGCCCGGATTTAGCCCCAACCCCTTGGGCCACCATGCACTCTGCTTTTCACCTGCCATTTCTTTTTACAATCAGTTCTCCTTGTGTCTTTCTCCCTTTCAGGCTGTGAGTGTCTTGAGAACTATGAACCATGCCTCATTCATCTCCGTGCCACCATTGCCAAGCATTTGGCTTGGTCTGGAAGCCAGAAATGTGAACGCATTTTCTACATAAGTGGGGAAATTACAGTAAATGCTACTGTATTATGGGAGCTGTCATACAGGGATGGAGACAAATGGGTGAGTGTCATTTAGCCTGGACCTCTCAGATATGCAAATAATACACAAACCAGATCAACTAGCCTCTAAGGTGAAGCAAAGCAGAATAGAATCCTCTTGGCTTCCTAACAACCTGTAGGAAGCATCAAAATACATAGTGCAAAGATCCTAGCTGCAAAATATCTCTAAACTTGTCTGAAACACCCATGTTGGTTATTTATTTGTCCTTGCCCATATCCCATAGGGATGAGTATCAGAATTCTTTCAAAATAAAAATAGCTTTTATGTTCATCTTGAGGCAACAGGGAAGAACAAACCACTTGAGGCAGACATCCCTGTAAGCCTCTGGGGTAGATGCTGTGTATGAGGGTGGTGTCTTATCTCATTCCTTCAATGGTCACCAATTGAACACTATAGTACTTGGTACAAAAGAAAAATGGCGAACAAACAGAGAGTTCATCTCACTCCCGTTAGAATAGCAGCCATCAAGAATATAACAATAAGCTGAACAGATACTTCTCAGAAGAGCATATACATTTGATCAACAAATATATGAAAAAATGTCCAACATCTCCAGTAATTAGATAAATGCAAATCAAAACTACTCTAAGATTTCATCTCATGTCAATCAATCAGAATGGCAGTTATCAAGAATACAGACAACAATAAATGTTGGCGAGGATGTGTGGAAAAAGGCACACTCATACATTGCTGGTGGGACTGCAAATTGGTGCAACCAATATGAAAAGCAGTATGGAGAGCCCTTTGAAAACTTGGAATGAAACCACCATTTGACTCAGTTATCCCACTCCTCCATCTATACCCAAAGGACTTTAAAACAGCACACTACAAGAGACATATCCATATCAATGTTTATAGCAGCTCAATTCATAATAGATAAACTGTGGAATCAAATTAGGTGCCCTTCAATAGATGAATGGATAAAGAAACTGTGGTGTACATATACAATGAAATATTACTCAGCATTAAAAGAGAATAAAATCATAGCATTTTCAGGTAAATGGATGGAGTTGGAGAATATCATGCTAAGTGAAGTGAGCCAATTCCAAAAAAACAAAGGTCAAATGTTTTCTCTGGTAAGAGGACACTGATTCATAATGGGAAGAGGGGCATGGGGAAAATGGAGGAACTTTGCTGGGGCAAAGAGGAGGGAGAGATGGGAAGGGGCAATGGGGGCAGGATAGATGGTGGAATGAGATAGACATCACTGCCCTAGGTACATGTATGACTGCACATATGGTGTGATGCTACATCGTGAACAACCAGAGAAATGAAAATTTGTGCTGCAATTGTGTACAATGAATCAAAATGCATTCTGTCATATATACCTAATTAAAATTCATTAATTAATTTTTTAAAGAATACAAATAATAATAAATGCTGGAGAGAATGTGGAGTAAAGGGAACACTTTTACACTTTTGGTGGGATTCAAAATTAGTTCAACCACTATGGAAATCAGTATGGAGGTTCCTCAAAAGACTAGGCATGAAACCACTATGGGACCTAGTTATACCACTACTTTATATTTATCCAAAAGAGTTAAAGTCATCATTCCATAGCAATAGATGCATACTCATGTTTATAGCAGCACAATTCACAATAGCCAAACTATAGAACCAGGCTTGTGGCCATCAATGGATGAATAGAAAAAGAAAAAGAGGTTTATATACACACTGGAGTTTTATTCAGCCACAAAGAATAATGAAATTATGTCATTTGCAGGAAAATGGATGGAACTTGAGAAAGTTATGCTAAGCAAAACAAGCCAGATTCCAAAAGTTGAGGGTAGTATGTTTCCTCTCAAATGTGGAAGCTAGAGAGGTAAAAGGAAAAGAAAGGGTGGGGGTGTCTCATGAAAATCGAAGGGAGGTCAGTAGGGTATGGGAAAGGGACCAGGAAGAGGAGGAGAAATACTGAAGAATGATATTGGCCAAACCATATTGTTATATTGTGTGCAGGTGCCAATCCGTAACAATGAATCCCACCACAGTACAACTATAATGCACCAATAAAAAATATTTTTAAAAATGATGAACAAGAGAGACACAGGCTTGGCATGTTTTTTTTAAAGGTGATCTAATCATGTTTAAATTTTAATTATTTCTTTTGTAGAAGAAGAAGAAAGAAGAAGAAGAAGAAGAAGAGGAGGAGGAGGAGGAGGAGGAGGAGGAGGAGGAGGAGGAGGAGGAGGAGGAGGAGGAGGAGGAGGAAGAAGACTATCTACTACACACCTAGGACAAAGCCTTACCCAGCCCTATTACACTTGCTTTACCACAAGACCAGTCAGGGTGAACATCAAGGATGGCAGGAATTCCCAGAGGAAAAGCAAGCCTCCCGCAGGCTGCTAACCCCAGAATAGGGGTCCACAAACCCGGGCTTCCCCAGTACATCCATGGGATGAGACTCCTGTACTCTCTGACAGCATATTGAGTGACTCCTGAGACATAGAGTGAAAGACTTGGCAACAAGGTTCAACAGGTTGCTCACACTTGACTTTAATTAGGGGGAAAGCACAAGTCCCTTGCTCTTGTGTCTCATACAGGACCAGACTCCTTTTCCATGAAGCTACAATGTTATTCCTTACTCCTGCAAAGGTGAAGTGCAGGTTTCCAGAGCCAAAGTGGGCAAGCCTGCCCAACCCAATTCAATGCGTTTTATTAAGTATTCACTGTGCAGAACCCAAAACACATCTAAATGTGATTAAAAAAAAAATCACTAGGCTGGCTTAAAATATTCACAGAGCCAAAGCAAAATCCCCTCTGGAATACTGGAGACAGGCTGCCAGACAAGGCCCATTGCTGGCCAGTGGGTGTCTGAACACACATCTTACTACACTTATTAACCTAATTTGAGAAGAGTGGGTCCCTTCTAACTCTTGTTTTTTATTCACTCAGTAGAAAATGTTCCTTTCAACCTTAAATCTCTCTGCGTTGGTCTCCAGTCTGAAGACCACATCCTCTTTGAAGACTTCGGCAATTTCTGTGGAGCCACGTTTAAACCGGGTGAGTGAAAAACTAACTCCCTTTAATAAAAGTGGCCTTGTTCCGCAGTCAGGTGATTCCCAGTGGGCTCACTTTTTACTTTCCATGGGAAGAGTCCTTGAGGAAGAAAGAGCCTTTGTTGAGTTTTGTTTTGTTTTGAGAACAGCCAATTGGTTCTTTCTACCTTTCCTCTTTGGGGTGCCAATCTTTCTGAAGACAACCACCAAGTTCAAGCAGAAGTTGGGAAAAAAAGAAAAGAAAGAAAGAATCTGCACACAACCCAATCTGTCGCTATCTGGGGCTCTTCCGTGTCATGTTTTCCCTCCCCTGTCCTCCAGTCTGGTGCAAAGAGGACTCCTGCATAAAAGTTTGTCTTATCCAAGCCCAACTTGTGTGCACCGGAGACAGGAGCAGAGGGGAGGCCTCTTTCTCCAGGGCTGCACTAAGAACTTAGGTGACTTCTCACCTTCAGACTCTCTGAACTTGTTCTTATTTGGCTCTAGATAAGTCACAGAGATTTTAATTGTTCCTAGTTGGTCTGTTTATCAGTGCAACTGTTCAGTTCTCTTCAGAGCAAATGATTAGGCCCTCCAGGCTTTATCAGGAGATTGCCGTGTGTTCTTCAGGTGTGGACTTAACTTTGTCCTCCACTTCCGGTGGCCGTTGCCTTTCTATAACTAGGGCATCAATCGCATGAACACACACAGGCACACACACACACACAAATGCACTCACACAGTCGCAAATGTGCTCAGAGTTGTATTTGGAAGTTTCCTCTTTATGTACCAGTGACACCAAGCCGACCACAGAAAGAGTCTGTGGTTAAGAAGGAGGAGAAGAGCTGTACTGAAATGATTTGGGAAAGGAAAAGAAGGGAAGAAAGGAATATTGGGCTGGGGCTGGGGCTCAGTGGCAGAGCGCTTGCCTCGAATGTGTGAGGCACTGAGTTTAATCCTCAGTACCACGCCAGAATAAAGATATTGTGCCCATGTATAAATAAAAGATATTTTCAAAGAAGGGAAAGGAATGAAGCAGAGAGTGGTAGGAAAAGAGGAGATCCCAATGGGTTAGAAATATAGGAAAGGAATAAAATATATTAAGGGTCTAGAGTGAGCCAAGCCCAAGGACAGGTTCTTTATATTTTGTTATTTTATTCTTTGGACAGCTTTGAGAAGAGGAGCATAATTTTTCTCTTTTAACAGATGAGGAAGTTAAAGTTTAAGCTTACCTCAGATTACAGATAGGCAATGAGTGGTAGAGTCTCCCAGTCATTTTTCAGTCTTTGACCAATGAAGTAACTGGAGTTGGGAGATGTAAAGCCATGTGCCCAAGGATAACAAGAGAATTAATAGCAAAGCTGTGATTAAGCCAGGCCTCCTGCACCAAAGGAATTTCAAGGCAATACCCAAAACACAGAAAGTGAAACATGAGTAAAATCACACAATGACAATATCTTGTCTTAGTTTAAGTACATCTCAACCAGAAACCATTCAGGGAGTGTAGTGGAAGAGAAATCAGGCTTCTAACAGTCAAGATAGGCTAAGCTATGCTGCAGTAATAAATAAACTCTGAAGTCTCAGTGGCTTAACATAAAAAAAAAAAATTGATCCTTATTTACTTCATATCCATCGAAGGTCAAGCAACTCCCTAACTCCCTAGTACAGCTTTCTTTGGAGACACCAATATCTAAGGCTCTTCTATCCTGTGGTCCTACCATCTCCATAGGTCAATTCCATGATGATCCTAAAGAAGAAGAAAAAAAAATAGGAAAAGCACAATATCCTAGTCTTGGAAGTGACACAAATCATCGCCACTCACAGTGCATTGGACAGAACAAATCCCTGAGGCCAGTCTTCCTGCCAGAGAAGCCAGGAGACCTGGGAAGTCCCTGGATGTGGTGAGCACTAATGGTCCATGCAACATGTTCCAACTTTCGTCGGCACCACTGCTGAACTTTTAGAATTTCTATGAAAATTGAATACTACTGAATCTTTCTGCACACCTCTCAGGGTTAAAGCAATTGCAAAATACTTTCCACAACCCAGCATCTGAAAGCTGAGTCACGGTGGGAATCTTGAGAAGGTATTCCTGAGAAAGAAATGCAATGTCCCTCCCACCTTCCAAAGCTGATCATCCCCAGAAAGGGAAATTCTAATGTAAGCTGTTGGAAACAAACTGAGCATACACCACATAAGGCCTTCCCATAGGAGGTGCTATCCTGTCAGTGCTTGTTGTTGTGTGAGATGTGACCAGGGAACACTCAGGTCTTTGGACCTGAGCTTAGGACGAAGGTGACAGGTGAGCAGGATCCAATAGAACCCTCATCTTGTTGATTCATCGTGTTAATTCGTCCCAACTATGCATCCTTTCAGGCTCTGAGAAAGAGTGTTGGTGCTTTCTATTTTTGCAAGGGACAGCAACCCAACTCAAACTGGCTTCAGCAAAATAGGGAATGCTTTGGCTCAAGTAACCAAAAGGTACCATATGGACAAGAGTCTGCCTAGGAAGGAAGCCAACCCAGAGGAAATAGGTCAGAAAGAAGGAAAAGGCAGAGTTTGGTATTGGGGTCTTTTTGTTTGGTTTTTTTTTTTTTTTTTTTTTTTTTTTTTTTTAAAGAGAGAGTGAGAGAGGGGGACAGAGAGAGAGAGAGAGAGAATTTTAACATTTATTTTTTTTTTCTTAGTTCTCGGCGGACACAACATCTTTGTTGGTATGTGGTGCTGCTGAGGATCGAACCCGGGCCGCACGCATGCTAGGCGAGCGCACTACCGCTTGAGCCACATCCCCAGCCCCCTGTTTGGTTGGTTTTGAGGGGGTTTCCTGGTAGGAGGGTGGTGAGATGCAGTCGCACTACCTTGCCCAGGCTGGCCTTTAACTCCTGGAATCAAACAATCCTCCTGCCTCAGTCTTCTGATTAGCTCAGACTGCAGGCACCAGCCACCACATCCAGCTGAGAGGGCAGAGTTTGGAAGACTTGGCCATCTCCTTGATCCAACTGTTCCTGAAAGGAAATATGCAATTGGACAAATACATTTGAGAGATTTTTCTAGTGTGTTGTCTAATGTTTTATTTGCTTAGGTTGGTGGGGTCTTAGGTTCTATTGTTCACAGCTGAAAGAGCCCAGACCAACCAACATGCTGAAGAACTTGGTTTACAGTCAAGGAGGATGGGTTCAAAGATGAGATTTTGAAGCAGAGGACAAAATCTCATTTTCCTGTGAAAGAGGTCACTAATCTTGGTTTCTTGGTCCTTCCTGAATCAGTGTTCACTCACTCATTCCATTAACTCACTCATTCCATTTTGTACTAAGTGCCTACAAAACAACCAGCAATGTCCTAGGTGCTGAAGATACGGAAGATGTCTGCCATTGTGGAGTTGATATCGTGAAGGAAAAAAGACACCAAAGAAATGGATAGAAACGCTGATCATGGGTCAAATGAGAAAGTTTGGTGAGTGCTGGTTTAATTTGGGGAGATCTGAGTCCAAGGGAGACCACTTGATCCCCATATCCCCCATTCTCCCATCTAACCCTGAGACAATAGCTTTCTTCTTGCCTTTGAGTTTAGTGGGCCATTCATTTTCATTAGCTGAGACAGTAGCAGGCAGAGTGATGTGTGTGGACCCAGGTGGGAGTCCAGCTCTGCTCTGGATTCATAGTTTACCAATAGAATGGATTAGATGAGCAGCACTTTCATTATTCCAAGAGCTGCCCGAGAGATCCCATCACCGATGTCCATTATAATTCCTGGTGGTGGTACATGCACAATATATATCCACTGAGTTCATTCTTAACTCAGGATCACTTGACCACTGAGCCACATTCCCAGCCCTTTTATGTATTTTATTTAGAGACAGGGTCTCATTGAGCTGCTTAGTGCCTTGCCATTGCTGAGACTGGCTTTGAACTCGAAATTTTCCTGTCTTGCCTCTCCAGCCACTGGAATTACTGGCATGCACCACCATGCCAGGTTAAGGCTAATTTTTAAAAAAAAAAAAAAAAAAAAAAAAGAGGGAGAGAGAGAGAGAATTTTAATACTTATTTCTTAGTTCTCGGCGGACACAACATCTTTGTTTGTATGCGGTGCTGAGGATCGAACCCAGGCCGCACGCATGCCAGGCGAGTGCACTACCACTTGAGCCACATCCCCAGCCCGGCTAATTATTTTTTAAACTATTTGACTACGGGTTTGTTGAGCATATTCTACAGACTGGCTTTACAAGAGAAGGAATTTTACTCGGTTCACCTCTGTAGCCCAGGGTCATATTGTGCTCACTAAAATGTTGAATGAGTGAATGATTTTGTAGCATGATCCAGGGAAGGTTTATGAATGTAGGAGCATTTGACCAGAACCTAAGTGCCAGAGATCTGCTGGAGAGGTCAACTGAGACAGCTTCCAGTTCCCCCTGGGCTTCCAAAGGACCAGAGCATCCTCTGAAGGGTCTGCATTGGACGTCATTAACTAGGCCCCGGGCACCACCTCTTTTTCTTCTTGAGACACTCAGTGGCCAGCCTAGCTGCATGGAGAACCAGGCCTGGGGAGCTATTGAATTCCAAAGCTATGGAGTGAGAGAACAGGGATTACAACCACGCGGTTGGACCCCAAGACCAAGTTGGGACTACAGCGTATTGCCCCTACTCTTGCCAATGTTATCCTCTGTTACCAGCCCCCATTTAGTAACAGGTTTGATTCCTAAACACTGTAGTCCTAGATGGGGATTTGGTTGCCTCAGGGACAAACTCTGTGCAGCGTTTGGTCACTGAGGTTCTAAATTAAAAACTCCAAATGCCTTTCACCCTCCCCAGTGGAACTATTTCCAGTGTTACCCCTCTAACCCCCCTCCTCCAAGAACTACTACAGTTGTTTAGAAGCAAAACATTAGGGAATAAGATAATGAGGCTTTGAAATTACCAACATTATTCAACCCCAAAGCTCAAATGGAAGATTTCACAGTGTTCTATCCTCCCCTGCTGCCAATGTCTCCAAGTCACCATGAGGGACAGAGAGATGTAAAACCCTGTGCTTCCAGGGCTAGAAAGGAGGCCAAGGCAGCTGGTCCAATGCTTTCACACACAGATGTAAAGAGTGAAGCAAACCGAGTCCAAGTGACATGTCTGCAGAGCTAGCTAGAAATGGGAGAAACCCAAAGTGCTTTCTGACCAGTAGGGCATCCCGCCACAACAAGGCTACCAAGAAGCAGTAGAAGGAATACTGTGGCTTTGGAGAAGAGAGGCAGAGTTCCCAGGTCAAAGGCATTCACAGTGTGGGAGAGAAGCTGGGCCTGGAACCGCCTCTGACTCCTGGTGTATCACCCCAAAGCTAAGGGCCCCAACTTGTCCTCTCTGAATCCAACTCTTACTTGAGCATCTGCAGGTAAATCTTGACTTCTCTGAACCTTAGTTCACTCATCTATAAAATGGGCATAAGATGGTTAGAAGAGAGATTTTCATAAGCTCTCTCCCCAAAGAAGTGGTGAATTCATAAGGCAATAATAGCCAGGTTCGATCAACATACAATGTACACATGTATGGAAACATCATTATGTATCCAAAAATATACAACTATAAATTGTCAAATAAGGAAATATATAAGAGGCATGAGGAGGATCACAAAACCCAAGCTGCAGAAAGGATTAAAATGAAAATAATAAGCATCAAGCTCTTGAAGCAGAATTTGGCACATAGACCTGAAGCAATGAGAGCTATTTAAATAATGATTTTAGATCCAAATCCAATATTTTTTTTAAAGATTTACTTAATAGGATGCCTTGTTTGGAGCTTAATGGGGTTTTGATTGGCTCTTTGGCTTCCATTCAACTCTTTCTTTCTTTTTAATCACAGAAAAAAATGATACAAAGTGTCACTCCAGAATCATGAAATTTTTGTTTGCTGATATAATATTTAGAGGATTTAGTCACAAAAAGTGATCTGCTAATTCAAGCACCTTGTTTCTTGACCCAAATTCTTTCCAACTTAATATCTCAACTGTGCTTTAGCTAATTTCCCAGAGTCAAGGTCCAAATGCTTTATATGACAGAGATCTTCACTCTGATCTCAAGTAGCAAAGCAATGGTAGCTTTGACCTTGCTTTGTTTTGATCACGGCAGGCAACTCAAAGGATCATAATCATAATCCATATCAGAAGGTCTTACTTTGAATCCTTCTTACTGTGTTTTCCCAGTGGATTTTGTGTTCATGTTCTTGAATTATCTTCATCACAGGTAAGTTATATCATCCCATCTCTCAAAAATTCTTACCTGTAAATGCATTTCATGACAAGGGAGGTTTGCAACTAAAATCTCCAGTCTCAGAATTTTATCTTATCTCTTTACTGGTCATCCAAGACATAGCCACTGATCTAGTAGAAAATAAGGATAAGCAAACATTCATTGAAAGAAAAAAAGTGACTAAATATTAACCATAAGCATTTATTGAACTCTTACCTGTGCCAGGCACTATAAACATTACAGGTATTATTATATCTACTCCTCCTGAGAATTCTACAAGGTAAATACCATACTGTTGTCAGTTTACCACGTTGGTGAATGAAACCCAAGGGCACTCTAACATTGAGCTACATCCCCAGCCCTTTTTGTCTTATTTTGAAACTGGGTCTGGTGAAGTTGAACAGGCTGACCTTGAACTTTCAATCCAACTGCCCCAGCGTCCCTAGTCACTGAGATTGCAAGTGGGTGCCACGGCATCTAATTTATTATCCTCATTTTAAAAAGAAAGAAGAAAGCCAAAGTCGTGGTTTGTGGACAGCAGGATTGAAGCCTGATGGTCTCTGTGCTCTAAATACTACACTGCCCAATTCAGGAATTAGGAATGTGAGGATGAGAAAGTGAATGAGCTGGCCAAAGGAGTATCCCATTGATTTTTCTTCACATTCTGACCCTCACATGGCCAACGGAGGGTCTACTGATCTGTGTCATTTGCCTCTTCTGCCTACTTCAAATGATTAATTTAATCGATGTCTTTCAGGAAGCCAAGATTAGTTAATCCCATTTTAATTTTAAGAAATTAGTTTAAAAAGAAAGAGAGAGAGAGAGAGAGATAAATAAGAGGAGGGAAGAAAGGGGGAAAGCAGATGGACCACCATGGACCACAGCTTCCCAGTGACTACTACTAAATCATAGCTCATTCTCTCAGATTTCAACATCTCCATCGGAACCTCTCCAAACTGCCTGCATTTGAATCCCTGTTCTACTATATACCATGTGTTTGATTCTAGGCAAGTTCTTTAACCTCCCCATTCTGTAGTTAACTCTTTTGCAAGATATAAAGGAGAAAGGTATTTTCCTGGGGGATCGCTGTGCACGCTCACTGATGAATACCCTCAGGAACTGGAGGAATGTCAAAGGCTGGAAATCTTCCCATCCTAGCAGCATGTCTCTGGAACTGCACTCTGGCACTGTGGTCTCATCTCATATGGAGACCACAGCCAAAATCTCAAGACCTGTGCATGACAGCATGGACCAAAGGGCTCTCCTGCTTCTCTCCTCCACTCTCCACCCCAAGTTCTATGTTAAGATTTTACAAACAAATAAACAAACCAAAATGTAGAATAAGAAGAAATATAATATTTGAAAAACCCTTAAGCTCCCAGCATTCCCCAAGGCTTCCCTATAGCATCTTAGGTCCTATGTGACCTGCCCCCGGAGCTGTCTCCAGCTCTTATTGTCCACCTGCAGTACTTTTAATTATACTCCCAGGTGTGGCTATCACTTAGAGGAGGCCAGACCTTTTGAAATCTAATTCTGATAAGGCATAAAAAAATGAGCTACAGAGGGATTGTCCAGTCAAATGTCCTCCTGCTTTATCTGCAAATTCCACTATTAGCAATTTGCTGAGGCCATTCAGACCATTCCATTCTCTTATCCTCACCAACAAATGCTCTTACTCAGTCTTTCTTGGGCTCCTCTAGGAAAATGTACCTATAATGCAGTATCTACTTTTTAATCAGCATATCAACTAAGATGTGCTTCCATGATTTGTGTAATTAGTACTTTTGCCCTCACTGTTAATCAAAGAAATGCAAATTAAAGCACAGCTTTTTGCAGGATGATAATAAGCCCAGGGTTGACTTGGGTCTGGTGAAGCCAGCATTCTCCTATATCCCTGGGACAACCTAACTCCCTTCAGCAAGGGCCTTACAAATACCTCTGACTCAATAATTCTTCATCTGGACTCGACCCTAAAAAAAGAATCCTGAACATAGAAAAAGGCTTTATGCTCAGAGATGTTCATGTCAGTATTATTTACCATAGCAGACAAATAAAACAATTCCAACTTCTTTTTTAATAAAAGAAAATGGCTAAATAAGGCATTTTTAAATTACTTAACAGAATATTTTGTAACTATGGAAAATTGTGCTTTGAGGAGCTGGGCCTGGGGCTCAGTGGTGGAGTGCTTGCCTCACACATGTGAGGCACTGGGTTCCATTCTCAGCACCACATAAGAAAGAAAGAAAGAAAGAAAGAAAGAAAGAAAGAAAGAAAGAAAGAAAGAAAGAAAGAAAGAAAGAAAGAAAGAAAGAAAGAAAGAAAGAAAGAAAGAAAGAAAGAAAGAAAGAAAGAAAGAAAGAAAGAAAGAAATTGTGTTCATCTACAACTAAAAAAAAAATTGTTTTAAATGTGCTTCGAAAACTCCTAACCTCCAAATGAAGAGAGAGAGAGAGAATATAAATGTGCATGTGTAGCAAGATTAGTAACGCATAAAACAAAAATTTCCATTTAAAAAAATGAAAAAAATAAAAATGCTAATGAATAAATGTGACTATGGTAAAGTCCAGACTGGTGACAGAAAGAATGGGTCCTGATGTAGGAAGGAAGGCCAGGAAAGCCTCTCAGAGAATCTTGAAAATGAACAAAAATCAGTCAAAGAAAACCTACATGAGGCTGAGGAGTGAGCGTGCATGAGACTTTGAGCCAAGAAAATATGGCAGGTAAGGAACCCTGAGATGTTAACTATTAAGGGCTACCTGTATATCAGAAAGTCTTCTGAAGGGCTGGGTATATAGTTAATGGTAGAACTCTTGCCTAGCATGAGCAAGATTCCAAGTTTAAAAAATAATAATAATAATCTTATTTTGAGATTTATAACCCTATCTAAAATGAGGAAATAAAACCTCCTTATATAGAACAAGAACTAATGTCATCTCCTAAAAAAAGTCAGAGCTGAAAGTCAGAGCCTGGTCTACAACTGGGAAGGGTGAGAGTTATCAGTACTTTCCTCCTAAAATTTATGCAGTAAAGAATTACTACCCTTAAGCCCCTACAGCAGGGCTGGCAAATGACCAATCAGCACATGATCCTCCACACCCTCTAACGCAACTACAATGAGAAAGACAGGTGACAACAAGTACTGGTGAAGTTCAGGGAAAGTGCTGGTCCTCACGTGCTGTTGCAGGAACAAAAAATGGTGCAGCTATTTGGGGATGCAGTTTAGCAGTCCCTCAAATGGTTAAAAATAGTTACCATATGACTTAGTTTTTAGACTCACAGAATTAGATGGATACATAGATAAAGAAAAAAGATATTCATACAAATATTGTTACAGCCATGTTTGCAGCTACATTATCCTTAATAGTCATAAAATAGAAACAACCCATATGGCCATCCATAGGGATAAATAAAATGTGATAGATGCTGGAAATGGAATATTATTCATCAATATAAAGAAATGAAGTACTGATCATGCTGCAGCGTGGATAAATCTGAAATGAAAAAGGTCAGCCACAAAGGACCACACATGATCTAAATCCATTTATATGGAATGATCAAAATAACACAAATTCATAGGGACAGAAAGTAGTTGATGTTTTCCTAGGGCTGGGGACATGGAGAGGAAATGAGATGTGATTGCTAATAGGTCTTGGGTTTCCTTGAAGAATGGCGAAAAAGTTTAAAATCAACTGTGGCAACAATTACACAACCCTAAAATACCAAAACCATTAGACTGTACACTCTCAATGGGTAAACCATATGACATGGGAATTTTATCTCAATAAATCTACTATAATGGAAAAAGGGGGCCAGGTATATGGCATATAGAGGCCTAATGTTAGTTAGAATCATCGTTATTCAATGTTTCTCCAGTATCTCCTTTCTGAAGGTGAAGTTTTCCTTTATAATCAGAACAATGAATACACCAAGAAGTTGTCTCAATCAGGGTCATGAGCTCATGGACCAGGCAGAAGCTAGGAAGGGACCATTGATGAGCTAAGTGAACGCAGCCTAAGGGAGCGGTGGAAGCTGGGGTAATCTGAAAGCTCCCAACTGTTGAAAAGGCAGTCTGAGCCGGCACAGTGGTGCATGCCTATGATCCCAGAAACTGGGGAGATTGAAGCAGGAGGATTACCAAGGTCTAGGCCAGGCTGAGCAACTTCGCAAGACCCTGTGTCAAAACAAAAAAATAAAAATGGATGGGAATGTAACTCAGTGGTAGAGTGGCCCTAGGTTCAATCCCCGGTACCAAAAAAATTTTTTAAAGATTAAAAATGGAAAATTAAAAATAAAAATAAAAAGCAGTTGGCTGGGGAAGGTAAGAAGCGGGGAAAGGGGGAGGTTCTGGAGCAGGACACTGACCAAATTATATTATTATATTATGTACACGTTCAAATATGAGTTGGAGATGTAGCTCAGAGGCAGAGAACTTTCCTAGTATGCCTAAGGCCTTGGATTAATCCCCAGTACCACCACCACCACAATAAAAGAATATATAACAATGAATTCCACTACTGTGTATAATTATAATGCACCAATAAATAAAAACAAAAGACAATCGAGTGCTTCTCACCTCCATCCACATGGAAATGGAGACCCAAGATTCCTAAGAAAGGAATTAGACTTCTACTGTGCAATCTACCAACTTTTAAATGTTGGCACCTATTTTTAAATGTTACAGACACTGAGAGGGTCCAAACCTGACATCTAAGCGAGAGTACAGCCGGCAAGATTTGGTGCTCAAGCAAGAAGGCTGCTTTAGCATGATTCCCAGAACAGTCCCCAGCCCTTTCTGCCATCCCACTTCCACCTCAGCACCTGCTAACTCAGATTTTCAGCCCTCACCACCTCCAGCAGAATTTATCAAAGCAGCAAAGAGAGACTAAAAAATCCATACACAAACAAAGTGTCCCAAAACATCTCATACATGCCAATGCAAGGGATGGTGTAGAAAGGGATCTGGTGTGCAGTTCTGGATTCCTAATCTACTTAGAGAATTCTATCACAGGTTCTTTGTTCAAAGACCAAATTTAGTTTACAATTTTATATATCTCCAGTGAAGCCAGTTTTTATTAATTTCCAGCACAACATTTGGCTATACTGGCCAGAACGGCAATATGTTCTTATTTAGTGTTTAAGCCTCTAAAGCATTCCAATTAATTATTTCAGTTTTATGGCAAACTGACTTCAGCCAACGTCGGAGCCCAGCACCTCATGCCTCTCCACCCACCCAAACAGTCAGCTCAGGAGGTGTCAATATAATTACTTAAGGAGTTGAATGGTACAGGACAAGGAATGGAAGGAAATTGCCCCTGCAATTATTCAACTTTGCCAGGGAAGCAGATGGCATTCCTTGCATAAATTATTATCTATCCATGGAATTCCCCTCCGCCTATTACCAAATCAACCCTTGAAAAAAATTCTTTGTTGGGCCTGTGAAGTCCCCTGGCCAGTTTCCAACATCTAATCCCTCCCCCACATCCCACCCTGCAGAGTTACTGCAAGGGCTACAACTCCAAGGTGACCCACAAGCTGCAGGCAAGGATTTCCCAATTCATTGGAGTTCCCAGTGCATTTGGACTAAGGGGTGCAGAGAGAGGCTTTTGCAAAACATGATCATTTAGTTAGACAAGCAGAAAATGATGACAGTCACCTAATCTCAGCTATACCTTTGACTATAAGCTATACTCTCCGCTTATAAATGCCACTGGGATGCCCACCAAGGCACAGGGCTTGGGCCCCACTGTGGATTGTCACACGGAATTCCTTGAGTAAGGATTGAAGCAGGTAATGATATCTCAATCTGAAAACAATGAAGAACAAGAAGCTCTGAAATAAAGCATGCTACTAATCCTAATGAAAACCAAACAGCTTCCATTTCTGAGGGTGTGCATTCTCGTTTAATCTTCAAGACAACTCTCAGAAGCAATTATGGTTGTTACCATTTTCTACAGATGAAGAAACTGAAGCTCATTTTAGTAAAGTAGTTTCTCCAAGGCTCCACACTCAGTCAATGTCAGTGACAGAATTTGAACTTAGGCTGGACAAGGTAGTACCCACCTGCAAATCCAGCAGTTGGGGAGGTGGAGGCAGGAGGATTGCAAGTTTTATGCCAGCTTGGGCAATTTATTCATTTTTTTAACATATTTAGTTATAGATGGACACAAATATCTTTATTTTATGTATTTATTTATTTATTTATTTAATGTGTTACTGAGGATCAAACCCAGTGCCTCACACATGCTAGGCAAGCACTCTACCACTGAGCCACAACCCCAGCCCCAGCTGGGTTTAAAGAAACACTTCCTCAAAATAACAAATAAAAAGGGTGGGGAATGCAGCTCAGTCGTAGAACACCTGTGAGTTCTATCCCCATTACTGCACAAAAAAAAAAAAAAAAGCCGGGGGAAGGGGAGAGGAAAAGAATTTTAACTCAGGCTTATGGGGACTCATACAACTGCCAAGGCTCATCAGATTGCCAATCTGTATTTTTTGCTCTGTGTGTCCTCTGCCCTCATCCCCTTACCAAAAGAAAAGTCTATTTGACACACACAAATATTGCTAACCTGTCTTATAAAATATTCTGGAAGACAGAGAGAATGTGTACCTTAGCAAACCCCTTGGGAGATGAGGATGTGTCTCTTGTATCCACTCACAAATACTGTTGACCCCTTGGCATTATGTGCCAGGAAAAGGGTGGTAGTCAGAAGGAAAGTCTTGTATTTTGCTGCCTTCAGAATTTCCCAAAGGACTTGACCTGCTCAGCAGCATAGAACTAGCAAGCACCTCCCAGTCTCCGTTCCATATCCCCACATCCCCATTCCTTCCTTCCTTCCTTCTTGGGTTCCAGCAGGATTTCCTCCTGTGAGGGGTTCTAAAGTAGTGAGGAAATGGCCTGCAGGGGGCGCTGCTCGAAGACGTTGAGTGTGGTTTGGGTTTTTTTTACCTCATTGCATTTGCTTTAAGGTCAGTAAATCCAGTTCTTCCCATCTGGACAGGTTCCTACCTTCATATTAAAATATTAGCAACTAATAAAACAATTGTATGGAGAAGCAAAACACATCTCTGAGACAGATTTGGCCCTTGGGCTCCGGCCTGAGAACTGGCTCTCCTGGGTTTATGATAGAACAGATTCAGCCCATTGGGAGTAAAAGAATTCAGGGTCCCAGTCCCACAGTGTTGCTCCTGTATGAGCAGGTCCCTGCCACACATGTATTCCCCCATCTGGGAAATGGAAATCCTAATCTCACCTCCTGGGATTACAGTGGAGATTTAAGGAGATAATGCCTTGGCTTTTCTAACACTGTTAGAGGTGAATTTCAATCATGACCATGTTCATAGAGAGACAGAAACAGAGACAAAGAGGATTCTTTTTTTCTTTATTCTAATTTGTTATATATGACAACCAAATGCAATTCATTTCATATTACACAAATAGAGCACAATTTTTCATGTCTCTGGTTGTACATAGAGTCACACCATTCATGTCTTCATGTATGTACTTAGGGTGATGATGTCCATCTCATTCCACCATCTTTCCTACCCCCATACCCCCTCCCTTCCCCTCCTTCTCCTTTGCCCTATCTAAAGTTCATCTATTCCTCCTACACTTCCCCCCATCCTCATTATGGATCAGCATTCTTATATCAGAGAAAACATTCAGCCTTTGGTTTTTGGGGATTGGCTTGCTTCACTTAGCATTATATTCTCCAACTCCATCCATTTACCTGCAGATGCCATGATTTTATTCTCTTTTAATGCTGAGTAATATATATATATATATATATATATATATATATATATACACACACACACACACACACACACCATATTTTCTTTATTCATTCATCTTCTGAAGAGTATCTAGGTTGGTTCCACAATTTAAAGATTTTTAATCTACAAAATATTTTTATATTTTCTCTGTTAGTCCATTTTGTGAAAATATTGGACGTTACTTATTAGGCAGATTTTAACTGATAGGGTGACTCCTCCCTAGCCCAATCCATCCCTCCCTCCCTCCCTCCCTCCCTGCCTCCCTTCCTTCCTTCCTTCCTTCCTTCCTTCCTTCCTTCCTTCCTTCCTTCCTTCCTTCCTTCCTGGGTTCCAGCAGGATTTCCTCCTATGTGGGGTTCTAAAGCAGTGAGAAAAGTGGCCTGCAGGGGGCGCTGCTCGAAGACGTTGAGTGTGGTTTGGTTTTTTATCTCATTGCATTTGCTTTAAGGTCAATAAATAAATCCAGTTCTTCCCATCTGGACAGTCTCCCACCTTCATCTCCTGCATTTCATCTGTCTTGAAGCCTAGTTCACCATCAAGGACAGCCTGTGTGGTCACGCACTTTGTGAATGGTCCCCTGGGGTCGTGTGACATGGAGACTTTCTTGGCAGATGAGAATGTCGATGAGCTATCCACCGAACCTCAGAAACCTATGATCAAGGTGTTAGACACTAAAACCTACAGAAGCAACAAAATGTCATGTTACCCGACACAAAATGAGGGGATGGTTAAAACTCAGGGGAAGGCAGGGGGAAAGGCTACAGGGCTAGATTCCAAAACCTAAGAGCAGAGTTCTCAGGCCGGAGCCCAAGGGCCAAGTATGTCTCAGAGATGTGCTTTGCTTCTCCATACAATTGTTTTATTAGTAGCTAATATTTTAAAACCAAGAGTTATGCCTTCTCTTAAAAACCTGGAAGCACTGCCACCGACAGGGTCAGATTTCAGGGCACCTACCAACAGGCGCTGAGCGCAGCTGCCAGCCAGGCCCAGGCGAATGTTCTCCAGTTGATCTTTCCCCACACCATTCCCTACTGTGTTCCTAGATCACATTTTCTCTGCAAAGCCTCTGTAAGCATCTGAGTTGACAACCTTTGACCTTCAATGAAGTGGGGGGAAATGTGGGTTAGAAGCCAGGGTTTCTAAGCTTGAGTGTTGGTCTATGCTTTAAAGGAAATTTTTTCTAATGTACAGATCAGCTGGACAGCACAAGAAAGTAGACACAGATCCCAGGAGAAGCTTTGTCCAGCCAGAAGCCAAGGTGCCGCCCTGTCCCCGGCCTTCCCGGACCACACTTGGGGGTCATCCAGTACTGCAATTTAGTTAAAGAAGGAAAATATTAACATAATGCCTTGATCCATTATAACAACGTCTAACTGTCCCTTCCAGAGCTTCCAGAATGTTGGCGTTTCTGAATGGAGCAATCTATACAGTGGCAGACATTTGGAATAGTAAGTAAGTGGAGAAAGAAAGGAGGTTGGTTAGAAATTGTCATCAAATATTAGATCATCTGTTTGTGATTCTCTGTTTCAATTTCTCATCTGTCCACTGGAAAGTTTGTATCAGTCCACAATCTTTCCTGTTCGATGACATGGCAGAGGACATAAATTTTGTGCAACTGAAAAAAAAAAATTCATGCAACTGACTATGGAATATCATGAAAAACTAATACATTAAACTTAAAATATCTTAATACATATTAATACATAATTTTCTGCTAAATTTTGGACCTATATTAACAACTGTTTACATTTATTAAGGGCATGCCGAACACCAGGCACTGTGTGAAATGCACCATCTCATTTAATTTGGCATTACCTTCAATAAGATAAGTGCTATAATTATGATATTCTCATTTTCTTCAGATGAAGAAAAGTGAGATTCAGAGAGCTCAGAGGCCTTGCTATATTTAGCAAGTGGTCACGATAGAACAGGCCACCAGGTAGGCCGATCTAGCAACCTCTGCCTACGTACTGGTTCTCGAGTAGACTAAAAGTAATTGAGACAGTCTACCGATCTACTAAATTCTAGCAGTGGAGAGTGAGCACACATTCATCCTCTCTAAAAGGAATAACTGAGCATTTGCTGTCGGCTGCACCTGATTCCTCACCTTGTGACATTCATAATCTCATGGAAAAGGCTAAAAAGGAGCCTTTCTCTGAGTAAGAAAGGTCACAGTTAATCCATTTTAGCCAGAAATACCATTATACCCTGAGAACAAATACTTATGTTTCAGAACAGTTTAATTAGTTGCTTTCCAAAACTTCAGACTCCATAGTTTCATGGTTCTAGTGAACATGGAGTAGGGCAGAAAGGGAAGACAGGCCCCAGGGAGAAAACTAGGCTGCAGCTCCATCTGGAAGAAGAGGAGGAGGCAAGAGGGCTGGGGAAGCTGGCTGAAAAAAAGTGCTGAGGTGGGAACTTGCGTGTCCTTCAGAGTGACTGTAAATAGACGTGTTTCTCTGAAGTGCAGAGTTGGTGGGAAGTAGGGAAAGATAAGGTGTCACCAAATGCATGAGGCTTAAATTCCTAGCTCATGAGGTAGAGCTTTGTTTCGGACCACTGGGGACCATTGAAGAATTGTAAATGAGGAGGAAAATGAATCAGTGCATCATGGTAAATGCAGCAGGGGAGATGGGGAACTCATAGGAATCTACTGCAAGACAATTTTAGCAGCTACCTGGAGAAGGTAAAAGAGGAAAGATAGCCCAAAAGGGGGATAGAAGAACAAGCCTAGTACACGGGAACAACATCAGGAGAGCACAGAGTCACCCTAGGGATGGTCAACTTCAGCAATGCTGACGTTTGAGGCCCAGCGAGTCTCTTGTGGAAGTCTTCCTGTGCATTGTAGGACACTGGCAACATCCCTGACCTCTACCCACAAAATGCCAGCAGTCAGCCCCCTCTGCAGCCCTTCTGACAACCCAAAATGTAATCATAGTTGAGAACCACTGATTTATAAAATCAGAAGTGTATGATCATTTTCAGAAGCCTGACATCAAGCAGCAAAGTTAAAAAGGAAAATAGGAACGAGGCCATTGGCTTGGTGTTTGACATCCACTGGATGCCTTCAGGAAAGCTTCTGTAAAGAAGTCCACTTCAAAGGAGTCATGGAGAAAATCTAACAACCTAACCCAACAGCAAGGGGCTGGGGGGTACAGTGGCAGAGCGCTTCCCTACCATGCACAATACTTGGGTTCCATCCCCAGTGGTACAAAATAGAAAATGGAAAACAAAAATAAAAACAAGAACAAGCAAAGGTGAGCTCCTCTCAGAAAGCCTGACTTTGAAAACTGTCAGAAGTCACAGTTTAGAATCCCTGCATGGGCTCCTCTTCTGTTGGCTTCCAAATGAAGGCTGAGGTTAAAAGCAAACATTTCCCCCCATGTGTCTGCCTTGCAGTCACCTCTACCTCCAACCCAGCAAGGGTCCATCCTGAGGACAGATGCTGCCCAAAAGGACAAGAGCAAAGACAGGCCAGTGAGCCAAAGTGTGGAAACTTCTGAGATTGGCTTGGGTTTGGCACTTAGAGAACAATAAACCTAGCCTTTGAAGCAAAGCTAAACAAAGGAACCATTTGTCTATTCTAGGAGCTACAAAGTAAAGCGAGATTATAGCAGAAGACTAAAAAAATAAGAGGAGAGTGCTAAACTGCAACGCAGCTAGGGTTCACCAGGTGCAGCCTAGAACCCTCTGCCAGGATCTGGGATCTGGAAGCCGGTGGATACGAAAGCAAACCAATATACTGAATGCAACACAGGAAATGTTGGCTCTGACGTCTTTTGTTAAAAATATCTACTAATTTTTTCTTCTCGATTCCTTCAATTTATGCAGCAGACTAGAAGAAAGAAGGGGAGGGGAAAACAGTAACCCAAAACATGTATTTTTTTTAAATGCACGAAGATTTTCTTCACTGTCTTTCTTGCTGTCATTTGTATGAATTAATGATGCTGGACATTATTTATTTCTTGTCCACTGAAGAGCTGGCCAGTGCTACTCTGGGATATATGGTTGGCATTGACATGCTTATGAGACGTCCTCTTCCTTTAGCATTCCCTGGCTAGGTTTTCATCTGACTGCCCTTCTTTAAAAATGATCCTTCCACTACACACTCTTATTTGCTACTCTCCTCCCCGACCCCTCTCCTCAACAGGCCTCAAGTGACTGGAAGAGATTTTGAAATAGCAGCCCAGCTACCCTGGGGGCTTTCTACCCCTCTCCAAGTTGCAGCCAGCTTTATGATCACCCCAGTCCAGTTTCTTTCCAGATTAACTATTCTTTTCTGGGGGAAGGTGGGTACTAGGGATTGAATTCTGGGGCACTCAGTCACTGAGCCACATCCCCACCCCTATTTTGTATTTTACTTAGAAACAGGGTCTCACTGAGTTGCTCAGCACCTCGCTTTTGCTAATGCTGATTTTGAACTCACAATCCTCCTGCCTCAGTCTCCCAGGCCACCACACACGGCTTAGTAACTGTCTGTGGAAGATCATCTATATAGGAAACTTTTTGAAGGCTGGAGGAAGAAACATTCAAAGAAATTAAGGAGGAAACTCACTCGTGTTATTTTACGCAAGTCCCACATTCTGAATCTCCCCCTTTTGTGTCTCTGGAAAGAAAGGAGAAAGTTTGATGAAACTGCTCCTGGCTGAGGGTAGAGCTCCATGGTAGAGCATGTGCGAGGCCCGGGGTCCCATTCTTTCTTAGCACAACAACAACAAAATGTTCTTTTTGCAGTTTCTTCTTATTTACTAAGTATCAGAGCAGTATAACAACTACTGTGAGAACATGTCATTTGGAGAGTTGACGATCCTGAGTTGTGCCATCCTGCAGGAAAGAATGTCCTCTCCCAGGAGACAGTGTCCTCTTGAGGGCAATCCTGTGGGGCTGTCCACTGGGAGGCCTGTCAGGGTGAAGAATAACACAGCAGCTCTTCTAGAGACCTGGCTCTTCTCAGGAGCCCAACCCACTCCAGCAGCATCTCCAAAACCAAGAGACCCATCAAGATACAACATCCAGGAAGACACCTTCAGCTGTCTTCCAAATAGAAATATAGCACAATGGGGCTGGATCTGGGGCTGGGGCTCAGCAGTAGCGCACTTGCCTGGAATGTGTGAGGCACTAGGTTCAATTCTCAGCACCATGTAAAAATAAAAAAAATAAAGATCTATCAATAAAAGAACGTTTAAAAAAGATTTTTTAAAAAAGGAAATTTAGCATAGAAAGATGAAGGATTGTTCCCCCCATCCCCACTCCTTTTTTTTTCTTTTCTTTTTTTTTTTTTTTTTTTTTTGAACCCAGGAGCACTTTATCACTGAGCCACATCCCCAGACCTTTTTATTTTTTGTTTTGAGATAGGGTCTCACTAAGTTGCTGAGGTTAACCTTGTGATCCTCCTGCCTCAGCCTCCTGAATCACTGGGATTACAGGCAAGCACCACTGCACCAGGCAAGATTTCCCTTAAAAGACATATTCTAACACCAACCTTTGGGCAACCAGGATTAAAAACTCTGTCATTTTCTTGTCCCTTTCTTTTTGGACTTTACAATTTATTTTTATAATGATTACATATCTCTTGCTCAGCACCAATGATATTATTAACTGGAATCTCCTCTCAACCCAAATATCTACTCTAGGTCAACTGTGGCTTAAAATATTCTAAAAGAAAGACAGGGATGTCCCTTGACCTCTCCAAGATCTGCTTTCTGTTCCTTTGTGGGTAAGTGGGGATGACACCTACCTGTCCGCAGGCACAAAACTCCTAGCTGCTACTTGAAAAGTAACACCCCAGCTGATGTCACCAGCCTGGGGGAGAGTGAGGTTGAGTCCCCAACCCACAGGCAATACCTCTGCCTGGCTTCACACACCCACAGTGGTCTGCCATAGTTTGGGAGGCAGACCTTAAAACACATCTGCCATTTTCACTGACTCTAAAACTGGCCTCTGAGGTCAAACTCCAACTACTGCAGTTTATGCTGCTGTAGCTGCGGTCATACTGTCAAGCATCTTTGGCACAGTTAGGTCCTACTTGACCCTGGCCAGGTATCCTGGGCCTGTAATTCCAGCAATTCTGAGGCTGAGGCAGGATGATCCCCAGTCCAAGCAACAAAGCAAAACCCAACTCAAAAGGAAAAAAAAGAATCCTATTTTTTTTAACATTCATACACACAGACCCACTGAAAGCGCATTATATAAATCCGCACATTTTTCCCCATTTTTGTTGGTTGAACCCAGAGCATTCTACCACTGAGCTATTCCCCCAGCTCTTTTGTTTCGCTGAGATTACAGATGTTCACCACTGTGCCCTGCAAAAAAAAAAAAAAAAAAAAAATGATTTTAAATTTTTATAAAAGGTCCTTTACACTATTTTTTTTCTGTGACATCTCAAATGTTACTCGTCACGTTCAAAAAATCTGGCTATCATCACCAATCCAAATTTTTAAATTGAAAACAATAATAGGCAAAACCCTCTTTGCTCTCCCTTGCCCAATGAAATCCAGTGTCTTGCTTTCAAAGTTGGTGGTTTGAAGACAACAGGTTTCTAAAAAGTGAAGGCTAAAGCTTTTTTTGGTTCTTTTTTTGGGGGGAGGGGGTGTTGGAAATTTTTTCCTGTACGTTCGGTGAAATAGTTCACGGAACTATTTCCCATAAATTAGCTTTGGTGCCCCCCTAGGGTAATGCTCAGTGTCAGTAAGCAGTGATGGGTTAATTTTCACTACCTCTTATGCAGTCCAATAGCCGCCTTTCAACCACTTTTTCCTCCTGTAATTCCTCTTCCTTCGGCCCTTTCTGCAGCCGACCTGACCTGAAAGAATCGTAAAGCGGGTGGAAACTCGTTTCAAGGAGCCGCGCATCCTACCTCCACCCAGAACCGCGGCGATCCGGACGCCCTGCCCCCACCCGACCTCTGCCCTCCGCCCTGGTTGGCTTCCGGACGCGGCGATTTCTGAGGCCAGTAGAGGGCATACTTACTTTACTTTCGCAAAGCCCAAGGCGGGTGCAGCCGGGGAGGGGGCGGGGTAACGACGCTTTGCTGCAAAACCGAGCCCAGATCGCTTCCAGCGTTTGCGGCAAAGGCTTGGAGGCTGGAGTAATTTGCAATCCTTAAAGCTGAACTGTGCAGTGAGCTTGGTTTGGGGGAAGTTACTACTCATTTAACAATTGAACGCTGAGCTGCATATTCATCGGGTAATGACACCGTGAACTGGATGCGCGCTACGCAGTCGCCCTTCTCTCCATTTTTTTTTTTTCCTTTTCTAAGGAGGAGTAGGAAGAGTTTACTGAAAAATGTCTTTGGGTGAGGGACCATGGGTAACAGGATTGCCTTTGTTTTTGATGCCATGGAAATAGCAAAACCCGAGGGAATATGCACTATATATTAAATATAGAACCATTTAGGGAGCAAAAAATCATGTTTCAGATAGAGCAATAAACTGGGTCGACGTGTGTATGAAATGTGTATACATATGTGCGGATTTATATAATGCGCTTTCAGTAGGATATTCAGAAAAAAAATAGTGAACTAAGAAATGAAAGCTTGAAATACATCCAATTTTTAATTAGCTCAAGATCTCCCCTAAAAAGGCATAAAATAATACTCCTTTCCTCTCACTTGATAGGATCTATGGGGTTTTGTTCGTGATTATGATTCCAAAAATAAAGGGGAAAGAGTACACAGACAGGAATCAAACGTCCAGTTTATCCGGACAGGAAAGAGTTAACGGTTTTCTTCACCAGTCTCGGCCGACTCCCCAGGCCGGGTCCACAAGTGCTTCCCTGCCTCCCCCCCCCCCTTCTGGGAAGTCCAGTCGGGAGGTTTGGGTCCCCCCAGTCCCTCCCATATTCTGTCTAGCGCCTTTGATTCCCCCCAAACGGAATCTGGTGCAAAACCGCGCCATGGGGCTCTAGGAGGGTTTGTCTCTGGAACCTGGCTGCGGAATTGGGAACTCCGTGAGAGAGGCGCGGGGGTGGGATCCGGCTGTAGACTGGCAAAGAGCTGACGGGGGAGGATCCCCACCCCCCAGGCGCGCGCCCCCAACCGCGCTCCTCCTCTACTCCAGCTGGTGAACACGCAGAAAGATCTCAGCGATTAGTGCGTCTTGCGGGAATAGCCGCTTCCCACACCCGGCCGGGTGGAAGTCTGAGCCGGCTGGGCAAAACGAGCGATATCTGCTGTTTTGGCAGCAAACTAGGGGATTCATTCTGGGTGGGAAGTGCCCAATCTAGATAGCTGTGCATACATAATGCATAATGAATTACACTCACACAACCAAAAGAAATGTAATAGGTATTTATTCATAACACTCTCCAAGTATACGTGGCAAGGCATTGCTGAGTTATTTTATTTTATTTTAATTATTCCAGAAATCATTTTCCTCCCTACCGCCTCTGTCATTTATCCCTAACACTCCCTATACTGAATGCGCACTCATAAATATTCCTTCTGCCCGCCTGTCTTCATAAGACTTATTTTCAAAATGCTGCTCTTTCCCCAGCCTTAGGGAGGCGCCCGGCCGCCCAGGACGTGCGTGGCGCGGCCGTGGGTACATGGTGTATGCTCTGTGTTGAGGGCAGCTGTTCCACCTGTGTTAATTGGAACACGCAAGACGAGAATGCAGTTTGTCAGAGTACTGCGCCAGAGGAGCAGCAGAGAAAGGAAAAGGATTTAAACAGGAGCAAAAGAAAATGGTAGGCGCGCGCAGTTAATTCATGCTGCGCCCTTATACTGTTTACATCCGATAGCTGGAGTGCCGGGCTGCGGGGCTGAGTCTCCTCCCCTTCCCTCACTCGGCAGTGCCCCTCCCAGGTTCCCAAAGCCGAGGGCGGGGGAGAAAGAAAAAAAAAAGATTCCGTCGAATCCCCGCCCACCAGCCCTTTATAATACGAGGGTCTGCGCGCCCGAGGACCCCTGAGCTGCGCTTCTCGCGGCCGCCAACATCGCCGCGCCCCGGCGGCCGCCTCTTGGCTCCCCTCCTGCCTAGAGAAGGGCAGGGCTTCTTAGAGGCTTGGCGGGAAAAAGAAGCGAGGGGGAGGGATCGCGCGTAACAGCAGTATAAAAGTCGTTTTCGGGGCTTTATCTCACTCGCTGTAGTAATTCCAGCGAGAGACAGAG
Organism: Ictidomys tridecemlineatus; assembly: GCF_052094955.1. Lineage (NCBI taxonomy): Eukaryota > Metazoa > Chordata > Mammalia > Rodentia > Sciuridae > Ictidomys > Ictidomys tridecemlineatus. The sequence goes on along the minus strand of NC_135483.1, from coordinate 13,092,555 downwards.
GGAGTGAGCGGGCGAACCCGTGAGGGTGGAAGAACCGAGCAGAGCCGCGCTCCGGGCGTCCTAGGAAGGGAAACCCGGAGTGAAAGGAGGCTTCGTCTTCTGACCAGCCGCCCCCACCCCAGCCCTCCCGCGGAGCCCCACCAGGGGTCCGCAGCCGAGAAACTTTGCCCTTTGCTGCGGGCGGACACTTTGCACTGGAACTTAAAATACCCGATCGAGGACGCGACTCTCCGGAGCGGGGAGGCTATACTGCCTATTTGGGGACACTTTTCCCCGCCTTTACCCAGGACCCGCTCCTCTGAAAGCGCTCCTGGCTGCTGTTTGAAGGCTGGATTTCCTTCGGGTAGTTGAAAACCCGGTAAGCACCAGATCTATTTGTCTTCTAATTTATTTTCTATACAGCTTTGGGGTTGCGATGAGTACGATTGCCCAAGTCTGGGTGTCTTTTCTCGCATTCCTGTGCTACTGACACTTTTCTTCGAGTAGTTGGGGTAGGTCAGGGTGGGGTGGGGGTTAATGAGGATCGGGGTACAGTGACTTGTCGAGATGTGAAGGGAAAGGAAAAGGGAAAATGGGGTGCATTTTGAAATTATGCTTTGGAGTTTTTTGGGGTTTTTTTTTTTTTTTTTTTACTATGTATGTTGACGCTAACCCCTGCCGGTTGGATATTCTATTCCTGTCTTATTGCATTAATTGCTGCTTGGGTTTTGCTTTGGGGTTTTTTTTCTTTGGAGAGAGTGCCCGGTTCGCGTTTGGAGTATGTATCATATATTGCGTGTTAAAGAGATAGCTCGGCAACCGCTGACTTTTCCCAGTCTCGGAGAGGACATTTAAATTTCGGCTCACCGCATTTTTGACAGCCGAAGCAGACACTGTGGTGCATTGGGACTGCCCGTGGATCCCCACGGCGATTCCAACTCGCCCCCGCTCTTTTTTAAGAAGTTGGCGTTTGGCTTTGAAAAATAATGATAATTATGAAATTTAAAACCTGACCAAATACCTGGTCTCCAGAGGTGTTAGGACTCAGTGTTGGGGAGGCGCAGGGTGGGTCAGGGATGTGCCCAGGTCGTTGGTGGGGGTAGGGGACAACAGGGAGAATTTGCGCACTCAGCCTTGACTCCCCCGCCGCCGTCCGCGGGTATCCCCGCGTCCCTGAGATGCGAAGGGAAGACTACGAGCCGGGCTCTGGGCTGATCCAAGAACAGCTGCTACCCTCGGTGGGGTGGGGTGGGGTAAGACGCTGGCTCCGGGCGCGGAATCGCTGCGGGGTCTCTGGCGCAGTTGCGTCGCCTTACTGAGTGTTGAAGGGAGGTGCCCCTGTTATTATTTAACACCCCCTCTTATTTACGAGAGGGTGGGGAAATGTTGTTAAAGCCCGAGGCTGAGCTCGCTACTCCAGCCGGAGAGAGAAAAGAAAGCCGGCAGAGGAAGGAAGGGGGGCGCGCTGGGGGCGGGTTGGAGGCGGCGGAGAGGGCGGCGGCGCCAGCGGGGTAGGAACGCGGCGAGGCGCGAGTGGGGCCGAGCGGGCGGCGCTGACTGGCCCGGCGCAGGAGGGGGCCGCTCCAGTCAAGGCGCCTCTCGCCTTCTCCTTCAGGTGGCGCAAAACTTTGCGCCTTCGCTTTTGGCAGAATGTATTCCCCACCGCCACCTCCCGCTGCCTCTTTAAGGAGGCCAAGGCCGATTTCGATTCCTTGGGCGGCTGCGGAGCCCATTCCCGGGCTTCGCCCTCCCCTCTTCAATGAGACGGGGACTCGGAGGGCGCTATGCACCGGGGTCGCCGGGGGCGAGTAGAGATAGTGGGGGGTCGCCCGAAGGCAGTAAAAGGTTGTCTGATCCCCTCTGGCCCCTTCTGAGAATAGCGCTCTAGAGGGGAGTGGTTCGGCACCGTGGTGCGTGCTGCGCCGGTTTTCAGCACCAACACCAGCCCCTCGACTCAAGACTGCCCCCCTTTGTGTCCCCCTTTCAACAGGCTGCTGCGACGATGCCCCTCAACGTCAGCTTCGCCAACAGGAACTATGACCTCGACTACGACTCGGTGCAGCCGTATTTCTACTGCGACGAAGAGGAGAACTTCTACCAGCAGCAGCAGCAGAGCGAGCTGCAGCCGCCGGCGCCCAGCGAAGATATCTGGAAGAAATTCGAGCTGCTGCCCACCCCACCCCTGTCCCCCAGCCGCCGCTCCGGGCTCTGCTCGCCTCCGTATGTTACGGTCGCGTCTTTCTCCCCCCCGGGAGACGACGATGGTGGCGGTGGCAGCTTCTCCACAGCCGACCAGCTGGAGATGGTGACCGAGCTGTTGGGAGGAGATATGGTGAACCAGAGCTTCATCTGCGACCCAGACGATGAGACCTTCATTAAAAACATCATCATCCAGGACTGTATGTGGAGCGGCTTCTCAGCTGCTGCCAAGCTCGTCTCGGAGAAGCTGGCCTCCTACCAGGCTGCGCGCAAAGACAGCGGCTGCCCGAGCCCCGCCCGCGGGCACAGCGGCTGCTCCTCCTCCAGCCTCTACCTACAGGACCTGAGCGCCGCCGCGTCCGAGTGCATCGACCCCTCGGTGGTCTTCCCCTACCCGCTCAACGACAGCAGTTCGCCCAAGCCCTGCGCCTCGCCCGACTCCACCGCCTTCTCTCCATCCTCGGACTCTCTGCTCTCCTCCACGGAGTCCTCCCCGCGGGCCAGCCCCGAGCCCCTAGTGCTCCACGAGGAGACACCGCCTACCACCAGCAGCGACTCTGGTAAGCTGGACCCCTCCAGGCCAGTTTAAGGGAGACAGGGTGTGACCGGGCATCTTTTCCTGGTCTCATGGGCAGCTAACTAAACTAGCCACTTTGTCAACCCTGCCTTTCTTTTTTTTTCTTTTTTTTTTTTTCTTATTTTGGGAAGGAGATATGGTAGATCTTGGAGCTCCAGTCTCGGTTTCCCCCCCATCCTATCCCCCTGGACCGCCCTTCGCCTTCCCCTCCCACCCCTCAGGAATTTCGTTTGAGTTTTTAAACCTTCTGGCTTATCTTGCAACTCAATCCACTCCCTCTTACCACTCTTAAGCATTTTAATTGCCCTAAGGGGGGTGTAAATGAGGATAAGAGAGAGTTGATCTCTGGGAAGGTGAATGAATTGCCTCCCTCTTCTCTTCCCTAACTTCCGAGAAATGGTTGGAATTTAATGGGCTAGGCATCTACAAAACTGCAGAGAGGCAGTGACAGGCAGGATAGCCTGAGCGCCAGGAGCTAGTGAAAGTGCCTTAAGAGTGGATGGGCTAAGGAGCTGGCCTTATTCCAGCCTGTTTTGAACACTTGAAAGCAAATCCTTGCCAAAATTGGACTTCTTTTTTTCCTTTCCCCACCCACAGGACTTTTGGCAAAGCTAAAAGATTTTTTTTTTTCTTTTTGCACTTCCAGTAAAATAGGGAGTTGCTAAAATCATACCAAGAGATTTGCAGCTATCATTCGCAACACCTGAAGGGTTCTTAGTAAAGTCCCCTAAAAAGAGGAGGTGCTTGGGAATGCAGTTGAATTGGGTGTGCCCAAAGCCTCATTAAGTCTTAGGTAAGAATTGGCATCAATGCCATATCCTGGTGAATTGTAATGTTCTTGCCTGTGCCATAACCCCAGCTGTCCTCCTCCCTTTGAAACTCCTCCTTTCTGGGAGGAGGAGGAGAGGAGATAGCTAGGAGATAAGAGTCCTTTCTAATCTATGAATGCTTTGTATTTATATGACACTATTTTAATCTTTACCATTGATTGGTTCAAGGAAACCTTGCTAACCCAGTGAAAATCTATTTCCTTTCTTTCTTAAAGAGGAAGAACAAGAGGATGAGGAAGAAATTGATGTCGTCTCTGTGGAAAAGAGACAGCCTTCTGCCAGAAGGTCAGAATCGGTGTCACCCCCAGCAGGAAGCCACAGCAAACCTCCTCACAGCCCACTGGTCCTGAAGAGGTGCCACGTCTCCACACACCAGCACAATTACGCAGCACCCCCCTCCACTAGGAAGGACTGTCCTGCTGCCAAGAGGGCTAAGTTGGACAGTGGCAGAGTCCTGAAACAGATCAGCAACAACCGCAAATGTGCCAGCCCCAGGTCCTCAGACACGGAGGAGAATGACAAGAGGCGGACACACAACGTCTTGGAACGCCAGAGGAGAAATGAGCTGAAACGGAGCTTTTTTGCCCTGCGTGACCAGATCCCAGAGTTGGAAAACAACGAAAAGGCCCCCAAGGTAATAATCCTTAAAAAAGCCACAGCATACATCCTGTCTCTCCAAGCAGAAGAGCAAAAGCTGATTTCAGAAAAGGACTTGTTGAGGAAGCGGCGAGAACAGTTAAAACAGAAACTTGAACAGCTGCGGAACTCTTGTGCATAAGTTGACCTGTTGGAGGGAGGAACTGGAATCTCCTAAATTCTCACTCCTTACTAAGGGAAAGCAAGGAAAAAGGTTCCTTCTGACTGAACTGCAGCAACCCATTACCATAAAATATGAACTTACTTCAAATGCATGTTCAAAGTGCAACCTCACAACCTTGGCTGGGTCTTAGGACTGTAAGGTTTAGCCATAAACTGCCTCAAATAGGACTTTGGGCATAAAAGAACTTTTTTTATGCTTGCTATCTTGTTTTTTTGTTTTGTTTTGTTTTTTTCTTTAAACAGATTTGTATTTAAGAATTGTTTTTAAAAAAAAATCTTAAAAGTTTACCAAATTTTCTTGTGTAAATATAGTATCAAATGTAAATAACTTTAATAAAACGTTTATAGCAGTTACACAAGATTTCAGAACATGTATTATAAACCATAATTTTTTTTATTTAAGTACATTTTCCTTTTTAAAGTTGATTTTTTTTCTATTGTTTTTAGAAAAAAATAAAATAACTGGCAAATATATAAGTTGTGCCAAATGTTAAGTTGTGTTTTGTTTCTTTCCTCCCACCCCCACTTATTTTCATCAATTACAAATTAACAGAACTTTACCTTAAAAGGGCAGGCTGACCAGCAATTTGGAGGCTGAGACAGGAGGATCCCAAGTTTGCAGCCAGCCTCAGCAACTTTAGCAAGAACTGTCTCAAAAAAATAAAAAGAACTGGGGATGCAGCTCAGCAATTAAGTGCTCTCCCCAAGTTAAATTCCCAGTATCCTTTTTAAAAAAAAAAAAAAAAGACAGGCTTCCAAAGATGAGAAAAGTTACTCTAAGAAAAGCAAGGGTTTTTCTTTGTTAAAATGGGGCTGGGAGTCTTAAGGTCTTTTAAGTTCTCAGGGTTATAAGATGCTGCCTGGAGACGGTTGATATGAGCCAGAATGGATAGTTAGCAAAGGGCAAAAGGAGGTCAGAAGGTTAGGGGTAGGGAAAGGGGATTCAGGGGGTTCAAGGTAACACTTCAGTGTTAAGTAGACAGAGAGGGAGGACCATAAAGGAACTCCCTTGAGTTTGGTTAACTCTAGCCATTTCCCTGGTCACTTAGCCAGGGACTCTACCCAAGGAGAAAGGGCAGGAGCCATCTTTTGCACCTTACCTACTGCTCCAGGTGCCAGCCCCTCCTTACATGGGCTATTTATGCCTCTGGAGTCCTGGAAGGAATGTTAGTAATAATACTACAAACAGGGAAATATAAGAGCTTGAGGGTTATGTAACTTATCTGTGACAAAAAGCAGAGTGGAGTCCGTTAAACTTTTGGCCTATCACCATGCCTTGGCTCATCTTAACATCTGAAGTCCTCAGCTCAAGAATGCTGCTGTCTTGGGGCCTGACAGACTGACGCAGTGATGTCAGTCAGTGCTAGACTCTTGTGTGCTAGGTACTCTCAAGCATTCAGCTTAGAACTCCACAGCAACCCCACCAAGGAGGGACTTGGGTTTTTTCCATGTTTCAGAGTGGGAAACAGGCACAGGACTCAATCATGTGCCCAAGGGATTGAAACCAGGCCATCTACTAAACCTGCTGCCCTAGATGGTCTCTGAACTGGCCTGTCGGTCAACAAACTAGCCATTCATGAGAACGGGTATTAGTCCAGCGGAATACCCATGTTAAGTTTCAATATTTAGATTTGGACAGGACAGCAGTTTCCTTGTTTATTTATCTTGCTTTGCTTTTTCTTTTTTTTTTTTTTTTTTAATCTGTTTAATTTCTCTTTTCACATGGAAAAGCCTACAGCTTGCTCACCCCTACCTTAGGCATTTGTTACATCAGTTTCACTGCTGGCTTCTGGGAGGAAGCCAGTTTGGAAACGCTACTGTTCTGATCATAAAATAAAACATACTTAGCCTCTGTCATGTGAATCATTATTTTAGAAACTGCAAGCTCTCCTTCCTTCCAACCGCTTTCACACACTCATGACACATGCTCATCATTACTCCATAAGAAGGCACTTCTGAATAGATGTCTTATTAATTATAAGCTTCTGAAAACCCACGGCCCAAACCAGAAACTAGAACAGTGACTATAGAGAAAGGAAGTGCCTTTGCTGTTCTAATTACCTCATTGTCTCAGACCCAGAGAAGGTCTTCAGCTCCCTGGACTATCTTTGGAATTTTAATCCATCACCATCCGTAAATCAATAAATAATCACTGTCTTTGACCTCTAGAATAAACTGTTCAAGCCCTTAATGTCTTGTTCTTGATCTTTCCTTTGGGTACTTAGTCCCAACCTCAGCTTCAAACTGCCACACCCTATAGCCTAAATTCAAAGGAAAATACAATCCACAGACGTTGAAGAGTTCAAAGTGTTAAAAAAAAGCGGGGGCGCTCTTAAACGGTTCTCTCTTTGCCCCTTTGTGGCCCAGGGCTGGAGTGCAGTCCTGCTGTGACTCACCTGGGAACTGGAAAGGTGTTGGGTTGAATCACTGAGTCCAGGCAAGCCCGAGGAACAGGAGAGTGCTCCTCATTAGGAAAACAACTCCGCATTAAGGATGCCGAACTTGGCTGTGGGAATGGATGGGAAGGATTCCAACCTCCCATTAGGCCACCTCTCAGCTTTACCGTGGTCGGCCCCAAAATGGTCAGAAAACAGGACAGATGCCAACTTCTTTCCAGAAAATCCGGCAGATCTTGACCACAACACTTACTGTCCCTCTGAGCTAATCCAGAGAGTCCCAGGGGCCTAAGGCCATTGTGCAATCTGTTTTGTAGATAATGATCTCAATGATCAGATTTGGGATGGGAGGGAGGAGCTTGTAGTTTGTTCAGAAATACACAAGCTATAAGCTAGCCAGGCGCTGTGGCACACATCTGTGATCCCAGAGGCTCCAGAGGCTGGGGCAGGAGAGTCGCAAGTTCAAAGGCAGCCTCAGCAGTTTAGCAAAGCTCTAAGCAACTCTGTGAGACCCTGTCGCTAAATAAAATCTAAAAATAGAAAGGGGCTGGGAATATGGCTCAGTGGTTAAGCGTGCCCCCACCCCCCAATTCAATCTCTGGTATTAAAAAAAAAAAAGAAGGAGGAGGAGGAATAAGTCAATACTGATTGTCTTTTTACCCAAGACACTTTGGAAACAAGGGCTCCTATAGGGGATTCCTGGGATGATTTTGTTTAAAAAGGAAGGAAGTGTTATTCTAGGCTGCCATTTGGAAACAACAAAGGAATCAACATTATAAAAACAATCAATCAAACTTTATAATGAACAAAGTTTTCACAGTCCCAGAGTAATACTTAGACTGCTCATAGCTTGGACATGTAAGTAAAGTTTTCTGCTGATTTTTAAAACAAACGAACTCTGGCACAAAACTTGGGAAAGGGGACCAAAAAATGTCACATTAAGAGTTTTTCTGTGGTTTGTTTGCTATAACCTGTGATTAGCTCAATTATTTTTTAGCATGCATGCGGAGGGCCCACTGAAGCATTTCCTCCCAACAATAATCTTTAGGCTGGAAAGTGCTGGAGGAAGTCCCTAAATCCTAACTAGGAATTCACCATGACACAGTACATAAACCTTTTCCTGCCAGGCTTGGTGGCACATGCATGTAATCCCAGCCACTCAGATCCTGGGGCAGGAAGATCACAAGTTCAAAGCCAGTCTCCGCAAATTTAGTGAAACCCTGTCTCAAAATAAAAAGGGCTAGAGATGTAGCTCAGTGGTTAAACACCCCTGGGTTCAATCCCCAGTACCAAAAGAAAAAATAAAAACTCCTCCTTTTTAAAAGATAAAACCAGGGCCAAAAATGTAGAGCATTTACTTGGCATGTTTGTGGCCCTGGATTCTGTCTTCCATACTACAAATAAATAAATTAAATACAACTGAAAAGACTATCGCTCACCACCATAGCCATAGCATTAGCCCTGGGTTGTTCTGTCTCCTGGTGGGAGTTTTGAAAAACTGAAAATTTAAAGAAAACACCCAGGGATTCAGGCTTTGCCAAACTGGCTAGAGGTGACTCTAAACTACTGTGAGTGGATTTCACTTTTAATTTTATCTCATTCAATATTAGTATATGCTGAGCACTCCAGGAAGAAGAGTGGAGGGAACAAGTGTTAATGGCATGTAAATATTCCCAGGCTGAAAGGAATGTTCTTTGTTTTTAAACAATGCCTGGGAGCTGGGCCATCACCCCAACACTTTCTTCCAATTATCGCCTCATCACCCCATTACCAGGCAAACTCTGGAGTGCACTGGGGGAGGGGAGAGTACAGAGTACACACATACTTTCTGCCTTACCCTCCTTCTTCCAGACCCCCAGAGCAGCCTAGCTCCCTAGCTAGTGATAGTTGATTGGGACAAAACCTAACATTTAGACAACTCAAATAACTGGCCAAAAGTCACAACCATAATAATAGTTAATGTTTACTGTATGCTAAACACTTTAAGTGCATAATTTTATTTCTTCCCCAACACAACTCTTAGAAGGGAAATTCTTTTTTTTTTTAAGCCTAAGAATGCTTTACCACTGAGCTACATCCTCAGCCTTGTGTGTATGTGTGTGTGTGTGTGTGTGTGTGTGTGTGTGTGTGTACCAGGGATTGAACCCAAGGGTAATTAACCACTGAACCACATCCCTGCATTTTTCATTTGTTTATTTATTTGTTTTCATTCAAGCCTGATCCCATTAAGTTAGCTAGCTTTGAACTTTCCCACCTCTGGGATTACAGATGTGCATGACAGTGCCATTATGGAAAATACTATTTCTAAAGTTCATTTTACAAACGAGAAGCCTGAAACTTTGAGAGGTTAAGTAATTTGCCTGCATTCACTGAACTGACAAATAGGAAAAGTAGGAGTTATTCCTTTAATCGTAAATATGTATTAAGTTCCTTCTGTGTGCTCACACTGTCTTAGGAGTAGGAACAGATATTGAGATAAACAAGATAGAAAAGATTCTGAGCCAGGCACTTATGGACTAGTGGAGAACAAAGATAACAGGCATTTGAATATTCTCTCTCTCTCCTTCTCCTCCTCCTCCTCCTCCTCCTCCTCCTCCTCCTCCTCCTCCTCCTCCTCCTCCTCCTCCTCCTTCTCTCTCTCTCTCTCTCTCTCCCTTTGTGGCACTAGGAATCAAACCCAAGTCTTCATGCATGCTGGGTGCACGTTCTTCCACTGAGCTCCATCACCAGCCCAAGACTGAGTCATTTTACCAACACTAGACAATTGCTATGTAGCAGCGGGGGTTGGGGGGTTAAAGCACTGGGAGCTGGAGCCCCCACCTCCTGAGAAATGAATCAAGAACAGAGTCTAGGAAGTACTAAAAGAGGAGCCACAGGAGAAGATATCCTCAGAGGATGGAGGGAAGCTAGAGAGGAACCCACCTGGGGAGGAAGCTCCTCTGCTAGAGCCGTGTCAAAAGTGGCAAGTGTGCAGTAGGACAGCCAGGAGCTCCACTGGGCTTGGCAAGACCCAGGCTCTCCTGGGACCCACCTGTTCCCCCTACCCACAAAACAAGGACAAGGAGAGTCTTTACATTCCCTTGTTTAATCCACCACCTGAACAGCTGCCCAGCATACCCCAACACCCTGCCCTCTTGCAACACTTTTTCCTGGAGCTCCCAAAGATGCAGACACATAATCTAAATTAGAATCTCAAGAGAGCTTGGTGAAACTTCAGAACCTCTGTCTCCTCCATCACTGAAACCCCAGCCAACTTTCCAGATTACAGATTCTGCTCAAAACCCTTCAGAGGGCTCCAGCTGTTCCTCCCGTTCAAAGCCATCCTCCAATCCCCTGTGCCCAAGGTACTCTTCCCTGCTACTGGCCCATCCACCAACACCAGGCTCCCATAGCTGACCATATTCATTCTTCAAGGCTCACTTTCTACTGTTTTTTGACCAATCCCAGAGTTTCCAAGGAGGACCAACATTGCCTGTGATAACACTCCTTGCTCTTTATTTAACATTTTGCGGGGCGGGTATCAAGGGTTGAACTCAAGGGTACTCAACCACTGAGCCACATCCCCAGCCTTATTTTCTATTTTATTTAGAGACAGGATCTCACTGAGTTGCTTAGCGCCTCACTTTTTGCTGAGGCTGGCTTTGAACTCATGATCCTCCTGTCTCAGCCTCCCAAGCCACTGGGATAACAGGTGTGTGACACCAGCCGGGCACTCCTTGCTCTTTATGACAATCAACTCTTTGAAAAATAAAAACGTCATCATCTTGTTCAACAATGGATCGTCAGTGCCCACATCAAAGTCCCGGCATCTAATAGTGACTTAGGAATGCTTTGGTGAATAGCGTAGTGAAGAGCCATTTGGTGATGTGATAGCATGAAATGTCAGCAGGAGGGGAAGTGGAAGCCAAGTTTCCATGCCACCTTTTCAAGAAGCTTAACCAGAGCCCAGTGGCTTGGCACCCTGGGAGGTGGAGGAGGAAGAAGCTTAGCCAAGAAGGTAAGAAGGAGATGGATGCATCAAGTGCGGGCAAAAATTAAGAAATTTAATTTGTTTTGTTTTGCTTAAATAGATTTTTATTTATTTACGGGTGGATTATACTGGGGATTGATGCCAGGGGTGCTGTACCTCTGAACTGCATCCTTAGTCCTTTCACTGTTTTGTAGAGACAGAGCTTGCTAAATGGCTAGGGCTGCACTTGAATCTGCTGTCTTCCTGCTCAGCCTCCTGGAATTCCAGGTGTGCGCCACCTCTGGGCAGATTTCCGCTTTATTTTATTTTACTTTATTAGGCAGAAGAGATAATTCATTTCCACACAGTGGGACAGAACTGAAAAAGGAAGAATTGAAGACCCAAGTGAAAGAGAGATGTAGCCAGATGTAGCCTGATCTGATGTAGCAGCCAGATATGGGCATCTCCAGGGCAGCTTCTGTCTCCTCCCTCAGGGGTTCTGTGCGTGGCTCTGTGTCTGATGGAGGTGAGAAGGAATGTGTTCAGCACTCCAGGGAAGGGACCTTGTAGGTGGTGCCTTCCCAGGCCAGGCTGCCCTCTTGCCCTCTCCTGGACCTTGTTCACAGGGCATGTTGATCTAGGAAGGAAAACCACCTGTTTACTTCTCTTTCTCCCTGCTAGACCCCTCAAGGACGAGGTGTGGATCTTTTCTTTCATCATTGTGCCCTGAAAACCATGCACAATGTTGAACATACACAATTCTGTGGAATAAGTGAAAGAAGCATAAGCAAATGAATAAATGTACACTTAAGATTCTGCCTGCTGCTGCTGGACATGCACGCCTGTCATCCCAGTTACTCTAGAGGCTGAAGCAGAAGGATCATAAGATGGAGGACAGCCCCAGCAATTTAGCAAGACCTTATCTCAATGTAAAATTTTTAAAAAGGACTGGCGATGTAGCTCAGTGGGAGAGCACCCCTAGCATGCCAGGGCCTTGAGTTCAGTCTCTAGTACTGTACCGCAGTCTGGCTGCGCACAAATCGTGAGCCACTCAAGCAGGAACAAACTTTATTTCCGAACTCCACCAGCACACTCCACACACTCCCCAGGGAACTCTACCAGCTCTACACCGGGCTCCAAGCCCACCCTCTTGGACCCCGGGAGAACTCAACCCAACTCCAAAGTAGCAGGCAACCGAGGCAGCAAGAGCCGCCCTATGGCCGGTCAATAAAGGTCTATATACAATTGAATACACAGCTTAACATAACCATCATCATCTCAATGGCTCGGGTGTCACCTCTCAACCACTCCCTTCTGGCAAAATGTCTTGCATCATCCCTGTGGCCCTCAACAGTACTGGGAAAAAAAAAAAAAAGATCTATCCTAAGGCTGTCTATCTTTTTTTTTTTTTTTTTCTAAACCTCATTTAATCCTTTGCCCTGCACTCAGCTCTTGCCAAATCTCTTCTGTCTTTGGTGTCTACCTAATTTATTCCTGGCAGCAGAAGCCTCAACAACAGTTTCAATCAGGGACTCTAGGTTTCAAGGGGCAGAAACTCAGCTCAAACTGGCAAAAGCAAAAGGAAGGAAGGAAGGAAGGGAGGGAGGGAGGGAGGGAGGAAGGGAGGGAGGGAGGGAGGGAGGGAGGGAGGGAGGGAGGGAGGGAGGGAGGAGGGAAGAAAGGAGTGATGTAACTGCAAAAGCAGGGGTGAGTCAATCCAGGGGTTTAAATAAGAACTGCAGGATTCTCTCTATAGCTTCTTCTCAGACAGCGTCTTCCCACCTGGGACCAAGAAGGGCAGCTATAGGCTTATGAAAGTTCCTCAAGAATGAAATCCTCTCCTTCCCTCCCTATGCAAAAGCTCAGAAAGGATTCTCACTGGTCTCCTGGAGTCACATGTCTACCCTAAGGCCCCACTGATCAGCCTGATTTCTAGCCCCACCCCTGTGGTTGAGTTAGGACCATGTGATTGACAACCCATCAGTTAGGGAAAAGATGTGCACTCAAAAAGAACAGATGTTAGTGGGGAGTGATGTTGCAGGATTGCAGTCACCAGGGAGGCTGAGACAGGAGGACAGAAAGTTGGAGGCCAGCCAGGGTAACTTAGACCCTGTCTCAAAAACTTTTAAAGGATGGGGCCTGGGTAGCTCAGTGAGGTGATACAGTACCCTTGGTTTCAGTTCCCAGTAGCACAAACATAAAAGAAAGAAAGAAAAAAGAAAGGGAAAAGGAAGAACAGATGTTCACTATTTTGTATTCTTTGGGTAATTGTGGCTCTAAGCTCCTGAGAGCCACATGGAAGAGCCCAGATGTTTAAAAAAATTTCTCCAGAACCATCTGAGAACAATTTTTTTGTTGTTGTTTTGTTTTGTTTTGGGAATTGAACCCAGGGACGATTCACCACTGAGCCACATCCCCAGCTCTTTTTAATTTTTATTTTGAGACAGGGTCTCACTAAGTTGCTGAGGGCCTCACTAAATTGCTGAGGCTGAATTCGAACCTGTGATTCTCCTGCCTCAGCCTCCCAAGTGGCTGAGATTACAGGAGAGTGCCGCTGCGTCCAGCTTGTCAGGCCTTTATGTAAAACACAGATTCCAAGTCCAGCTTAGAGTTATTCAACCAGAGTATGCAGAGAGGTGAGGCCTGGGATCCTGTAATTTGTGAAGTTTCAGGAGTGGGACAAACAAATAGGTTCAGAAACAAATGAAGGCACGCGGCTTCTGAAGGCCTGCATTGCATACTGGCTGTGCCCCCAACTCGCTGCACAATCCAGAGCAAACTTGATGCTCTGAGCCTGACTCTGCTGATGTGCAGGGAGAAAGCAGTGTGCAGGAGACCCAGGGGAATGCAGACACCATATCTCTGCTGGGCTTGGAGAGCATTAAATGAGATAAGATATGAGAACTGGTCCAGCAGAGGTTCAGTAAATGAGAGAATTTTCCCTCTTCTCTCCCCTCCTCCTCCATTTTTGTGCATCATCCAGCCCTCTACATACTCTTCCTAAAGGCCTCTCTGCTCCGTCCCCATGTCTCCCTGCCCACTGCCAACACCCTCTTTCCACCCACAGATATCTTTTTCCTGGGGATTTATAGGCTTCCTGCTCCTCTCATCTGGTTGCCTCAAAGGCCCAGGAATGGTCTTAAAAAGATAACTCATCAGACCCCTCCCTGATTATTTAGAGAATTTAGTGGCCATCCTTGATCTGACTGTAAAGCACAAATATCTTCCTACTTGGGGGTGGGATGCCCCGACGCATCTCCTGCCACATCAGCCCCTCTGATCTTGGCTACCAACTCACTGAGGCGATTTCTGATATTCCTGAAACGCTAGGCATGCTCTGCCCTTGGATCTGGTTCTTGCCCTCCCCCGCCAACTCCTGACCCTCCAGGTCTCATTTTCAATGTGACCTCTTCGTGGAAGCCCTCCCTGATCTCTGCTTGCCTGCTTCCCCTTTCAAAACAGCTGGGGAGCATGGCCCCCAGGGAAGCCTTCTCACTTACCAGTCCTTTACCTGTTGTATTCTATTTCACAAGGCCCCGTAAGATGACCACACTCACTTCCTTGTTGTCACACTGCAGAATGCTGAGATTTGGTCAGCAGATGCCTTTCTCAAGGTCAGCTAGCCAGGCAGAGTCAGCAGGAATTGGCTCTTTCTCATTCCTCATCATGGGCTCCTCCACTTCCCGTGGCTTCTTGGCTACCACACCATATTGAAATTGACTGCTTCCTCCTCTGGCCTCTGCATTGGAATTGGGCTACTTGCTTCCACATGGGCACATCCCCAACGCTTAGCCCATACTGGGCACATAGAAGGGGCTCGAGTCTTGTTGAATAAATGCAGTCAGTGTGTTCTTAAACCGAGATCCATGGCATGGAAGGCTGCTAATAAGTGTGTGTCCAAAGGAGTTGGCACCTACCGTGTTGCTCCGGGGTTAAACTGCAGAACATGTGACACACACGGGGACAATCATAGCCTTAATGTTTTAAGTCACTCCCTAGAGAAGATACAGTCTTCCTGAACTTTCTCGGTTGTTTCAAGACCTCAGATCTTCTGAGACAGGATTTGTACCCTTGTCATCCTGGAACACAGGCAGAATGAACTCCTAAAACTAGGGGCGATTTGCCTTGCAAATCAGGCTAGTTCCCAGTTCCACACCAATTCTTGTCCCCACACACAGACTGCCCCAGTCAGCAAATATCTATTGGGTACTTCCTACAAATAAAGGAGGCAGCAGTGTGGTTGAGAACAGGGACATGGAACAAGGGTTTCCTCAAATATTTAACTGAATAAATTCAAGGGGATAAATTAGAATAAAGAAGTACAGTGCTGTTGGGGAGTCAGTCTGGGGCTTCAGGGAAAATTTCCCAGCCAGATCTGGAGGATGAGTGTGGGTGAGACAACCACATATTCTGAGACTTAGTTCTCGGAGAAAGGGCGACCTGCTCAGGGAACCCAGAGCCAACTAGAAGAGAAGGAAAAGAAAGTACAAAGGAATTTTCACCTCTGGGTGAGGTCCATGGGCAGGACCCTAGCCAGATCACCCAGGGCAGGACACAGGGATTTGGACTATCGCCTAAAGACAGCCGCAGAGTGGGGAGATCCACGTCACTCCACCGTGATTGTCTGGGTCTGTGGCCACGGCAGCACCCTCCCCTAGCTGTGTGCCGGGAACAAGTGTGAAGTCACGGTGCTTAGGCCAGGACCCTGGGCTTTCTGCTCTAAGGACTACTTGTCTGTAAACCGGTCAGTAACACACCAGGTAATCTTATATATGAAGGTCATGTAATGGAAACGTAACAACAATCATAAAAATAATAGCACTTTGATCCAGTGTTTTCTACGGGCCTAGTACTAGGCAAAGCACTTTAATACTTTTTCTCATTGACTCTTCATGACAACCTATGAACAAGGAGCTAGGATTTTGCCCATTTTCTCTTGGTTTTGTTTTGTGGTACCAAGGTTTGAACCCAGGGTCCCTCTACCACTGAGACACATCCGCAGCCCTTTTTTAGTTTTTATTTTGAGACAGGGTTTTTCCAAGTTGCTTAAGGCCTCGCTAGACCGCTGAGGCTGGCCTTGAACTTTCTGTCCTCCCACCTTAGCCTCCAGAGTTGCTGAAATGACAGGCGTGCACCATCTCGCCCAGCCAGCCTAATATTTTTTAGAGCCGCCTGAACTGCCTTGAATTTTTCACAAAGCTCCCTGTGTGACACTGGGAGGCTGCAGGAGGAGGGAGAACAAACACTTTCCTTGAGCCAGGGCCTAAGGGCACCTCAGTGTGGGAAAGGCAGAGCTGGTAGACAAACACAGGTCTCTGTGCCTCAACCCTCAGCTATCACCCCATTGCCCCGTCCGCTGGGGATCCTGAGGTGGCTTTTCCGAGCCTGGCAGACCCCTCTCTGTGTTCAGCAGCCCAGACTGTCACTTCCCTTACCTCGCGGATCTCCCTGCAGAAGCACAGACCCTCAGGAGTGCCTCTGCCCGGATCTGCCATTCAGAAGCCAGTGTGTTCACTTCCCCCTTCTTCTCCACCGGGGTGGGAGGTTTGGGAGGCTAACCCCCCCCACCCCCACCCCGGGAAATGGGCGATCCGAGCAGTGGGAATAGTCAGGGGCTGGAGCACACTCTGATTGGAGAGACCCCTAAGGTCACACAGAGGAACCCATTTTACAGATGAAAGGGCGGAGGTCCCCACAGGACACAGGCCACACAGGCAGCACACAGTGCTCCAGCAGCAGGCTGGGACCGCCCCTCATGCCACTTTCAAGGGGACCTGGGGTGCTCTTCTTTGATAACGCCCCACCTCCTTCTGGCGTTCCCTCTTGCTCTATGTGGGTGGGCTTTGCAGGTTCTCGGGTACCTTGACCTCCCCTTGCCAAGCAGATGCCCACAGCAGACCACGTAGATTCTCAGTCTCAGGATTTTGAATCCTAATCTCCCAAAGAGAGTGCAGTGGGACCAGCACATCTCTTCTGGTGTCCTTTGACATAGTTGGTGTCCGGTAATTTCAAATTTGGTAAGTTAAAGATAAAAACCAAGTCCCAACGTTTTAAAAATATTTTTAGTTGTAGATGGGCACAACACCTTTATTTTATTTCTGTATTTTTATGGGGTGCTGAGGATCAAACCCAGTGCCTCCCACATGCTAGGCAAGTGCTCTGCCACTGAGCCCCAGCCCCAGCACAGTCCCGATGTTTTAAAAATACAAAGCAGTCTAGCCATGAGAACAAGATGCTGTGAACGGCTCTGCATTTGCCTGGCCAAACAGGGGCATCCGATCTCACGGGGGAGGAAACTTAGGCTCAGGCAGATGAAGACCAAAGAGCAAAGAAATGTTGTATGATAGGTATAAGAACCCTGAAAGAAATAGCAGAGATACCCAACACTGCCATGTGACTCTTCTGATAGCCCCTGGTCTTCCAATCTTTCAAATCCCTTATCTAAATTCAGTGATGCCAGGAAGCTCTTCCCAATTAACCTCAGTCAATTCTGCACCCTTGAAGCCTCTGATAGAAGACTTGTGCTGCTCTGTATTACTTTTCTCTTGATTCTAAAGTGTGTGTGTGTGTGTGTGTGTGTGTGTGTGTGTGTGTACGTGCATGTATACAGTCTGTTTTGCATGGGTCTGTGTTGCTATGATTTGGATCTGAAATGTCACCCAAAAGCTCTATGTTGAAGGCTTGGTCTCCAATGCAGCAGTGTTCAGGGGCAGGACTGGATCGTGAGGCCGCTGAACACATGAATAGCTTCCCCCATTGATGAACTCAGGGCTTGTAGGGTTATTGGGAGGTGGTGGAAACTTCAGGTGATGGGACCTGGTTGGAGGAAGCAGGTCACCGGGGGGAGGTATGCCAGGGTCTATTTGGTCCCTGGTCCCTTCTCCTCTTGCTCTCTGTCTTTGCTCCCCAGCTGCCTTGAGGTGAGCAGCTTGGCTCCACCACAAGCTTCTCTTCGTGATGTTCTGCTTCACCACAGGCTTAGGACAGCACAGCCGAGTCACTGTGGACTACAACTTCTGAAGCCATGAGCCAAAATAAATGTTTCCTTCTTGAAGTTGATTTTCTCGGGTGTTCTGTCACACAGTGATGGAAAGCTAACTGACACATGTCTTAACTGAGACGTAGCCTCAAGTACCACAGAACTCTGCAAAGCAAGGGCACGTACCCAATCTTCTCTGAATACAGTGCCTTACCAAGTGAGGAGTGTCTCTGTTCTGTTTTTCTCTTGCTCTGGTATTTTGGTTTTCCAGGGATACTATAACAAATTACCCCCAACTGGGTGGCTTACAACAACAGAAGTTCATTCCCACAGTTCTGGAGACTAGAAGTCTGAAATCAAGATGTCACCAGGGCTGGGTATGGTGGTGCATGCCTGTAATCCCCGCAGCTTGGCAGGCTGAGGCAGGAGGATCATGAGTTCAAAGCCAGCCTCAGCAAAACCAAGGTGCTAAGCAGCTCAGTGAGACCCTGTCTCTAAATAAAATATAAAACAGGGCTGGGGATGTGGCTCGGTGGTCGAGTGCCCCTGAGTTCAATTCCCCATACTCAAAAAAAAAAAAAAAGGATATCATCAGGGTTATGTTCCCCTGAAGGCTCCAGAGGAGGGTCCTTCCCTGCCTCTTCTGGCTTCTGGTAGGTGCTGGCAACTCTTGGCCTTCCTTGGCTTCTAGCAGCATTTACTTGAATCTCTGCCTCTGCCTGCACCTGGCCTCTTTCTTAGGTGCATCTCTGGGTGTCCCTTCCTTTTGTTATAAGGACACCAGACATTGGACTCAGGATCCACTGAGATCTTGTAGGACCTCATTTGAATTAATTATATCTGCAAAGACCCTCTTTTCAAACAAAGTCACATTCTGAGTTTCCTGGGGAGGACATCATCCAGTCCAAAGTCACATTCTGAGTTTCCTGGGGAGGACATCATCTAGTCCAAAGTCACCTTCTGAGTTTCCTGGGGAGGACATCATCCAGTCCTGCACAGGTACGTAAGAGCCTCAAAATTCGTAGCACAGATCAACTTCCGTCTAAGAGGCTAACTGGGGAATACCCACAGGAGACACTCCACAATCCAGGTTGGACCTGCTCACAAGGGTAGCACGGGAGGGGGAGATCCATCCCTGGAAGCCATTTTTCTTGTGCCACAGCCTCTGAGCAGCCAGCCACGCCCAAGGCCCCTCATTCCTTTTTTCTGACCAGCCTTTGTCTTCGCTCTCCCCAGCCACCTTCTCCTCCTTCCTTCCTCCTGGCAGCCATTC
The DNA here is from genome assembly GCF_052094955.1 of Ictidomys tridecemlineatus. NCBI lineage: Eukaryota > Metazoa > Chordata > Mammalia > Rodentia > Sciuridae > Ictidomys > Ictidomys tridecemlineatus. Next base: position 13,073,554 of record NC_135483.1, on the reverse strand, counting down.
CTGGCTGGGCTGCAGGCACTTCAGGAGGCTGGGACCTTAACACCCCACAGGTGAGTAATGTCCTCCTCTCTTCAGACTTCCTACCCCCATCCAAAGGTTTCTGTGCTCTGTTTCTAAGGCACCAGGTCATCAGGATCCCCCAGAAAGCTGAACTGTGTTCTCAGCTTTTACTCCAGCATCTCAACACGCACCCATCAGAGTCGTCCTAAGTCCCAAGTGAAAACTTCCTCCTGGTCAGCCCAGCCACTGCCTTCCTCTTTTTTTCTTTTTTTTTTTTAGTTTCTGGATGCATGGATGCAAGGGCACTTTTTCCGAGAAAAAGTGAAAACATGTTGTCACTTAGAGTTTCGCTATGTGCCACTGTGTCAAAGACACACATTACACCATTCATTCTTGACATGATTCTCTCCGTGCAGATGACAATACCAAGCAACAATACCAGTTCTTAAGCAACTGCAGAGTTTGTTCAAGGCCACGTGTCTACTTTCAGATGGACTTGGAATTTGAACCTAGGTCCATCACAGATCCCAGAGTGCATTCCTGTCATGATGAGATGGGGTTATGCGAACGAGCGACCTTGAGAATATTATTCCTTCAAAGAACTTCCCAGACAAGCATGCCCAGAACAGGCAAGATCACCGGAGCCAGCCAGGCATGGTGGCGCACGCCTGTCATCCCAGCAACTTGGGAGAGTGAGGCAGGAGGATCCCAAGTTTGAGGTCAGAACTGAGCAGCTTAATGAGACCCTGTCTCAAAATAGAAACCAGAAAGGACTAGAGAAGTAGCTCAGTGGTACAGCATCCCTGGTTTCATCTCCACTGCTGTGGGTGGGGGGTGGGGGGTGCATTTTGTTTATGTGATCTGGAATCTTCTTTAAAGAGTTAAGCCCAATAGATTCTTCCCATTTCCCTTCTCTCTGAAGTCAGTTAAGTGGAATTGGGACTGCTGCTCCCTCAAAACATCTCCTTGGAATGGGTCTTTCTCACAGCAGCTGCTTTGGGCTTAAGGGAACAATAATCTAAGCCCTAAAACAAAAACTGCTCCAAATTGCAAAATGTTCCTTGTTGGCAGATTTCCATTAAGCTTGATTCAGCAAGTTTGGTGGGCAGAGACAATGACAATCCATCCTGAAGTCAGGATGCACAGCCTGTCTTAGGGACACCCCCATCATGGTAAGCGTCTGCAGTTCCATGAATAAGCCCATTCTCTGCAGCTCCCTCAGCCCAACCCCTCTCCCCAAACCCAACCATTGGACTGTTTCTTCAAGGTGCCACAGTACTGAGGAAGACATCAGACCATCCTTCTTGACCCTAGAGAAGTCCTGATCTGGGCCCGGGATGGTTCACCATCAGAGAAGTGGAGGTGAGAGCAGGAGGTTGGTAAACCTGGGCCTTGCCCCCATTCTTCTAGGTCAAATTCTCCAGGGTGGAGCCTGGGAAAAACACATGTTAACATGTTCTCCAGGTGCTTGGGAAGATCCCAGGCTGAGCTTCCCAGAATTGAGGCATTGCTTCATTTTCACAATTTTTAAAATTAACAAACACCTTTGTGGTGCTTACCACGCCCTAGGCACTGTATACAAGACACATGCTCAGCTCATGCAGTGCTCCCACAAAACCCTAGTGAGAGCTGGGGATATAGCTCAGTTGGTAGAGTGCTTGCCTTGCATGCATAAGGCCCTGGGTTCAATCCTCAGCACCACAAAAAAAAAAAAAAAAAAAAAAAATCCTAGTGAGGTAGACACTATTATCCCTATTTCAGATGAAGAAAATGAGGCACAGAGAAGTTAAGAAACTTGTCTGAGATCACCTATCAAGTAAGAGGCAGAGCTGGCTCCAAATGCCCCCCTGCATTCTCCTATACTTTACATATGGGAATTTCTTCCTTTAAATCATCTCACCTTTAACACTTGTACATATGTATTTTAATTTAATGCAAAAACATATGAGGGCAGAGACTTTTAGCTGTTTGCTGACTGAGGAATATCCATGGGGCTAGAATAATGCCAGGCACCGTTGTGGCCTGTAAGTATATGTCAAATTAATGAATCAATGAAAGAAACCTTTAACCTGGAGCTGAGGTACTGTTATATTTTCCCCCAATCATCACTAAAAACACAAGGACAAGCCAGGTGCAGTGGTGCACACCTGTAATCCCAGCAATGCAGGAGGCCGAGGCAGGAGGATTGAAAGTTCAAGGCCCTAAGCAACTTAGTGGCACCTTGTCTCAAAAAATAGAAAAGACTGAGGATGAGGATGTAGCTCAGTGGTAGAAAGCCCCTGGGTTCAATCCCCAGCGCATGCGCGCACGCACACACAAACACACACACACACACACACACACAATTATCACTATTAAAAAGTTTGTGTTGGAGGGATGGGGTTGTGGCTCAGCAGTAGAGCACTCACCTAGCATGTGTGAGGGCCTGGGTTCGATCCTCAGCACCACATAAAAATAAATAAATACATAAAATAAAGGTACTGTGTCCAACTGTAACTAAAAAATATATAAAATAAATAAACTAATAAATGTGGGTTGCAGGTTATGGTGGTGTGTGTCTGCAGTCCCGCTGACTCACTTGGGAGACTGAGAAAGGAGGACGGCTTGAGCCCAGGACTTCAAACCCAGTCTGGGCGACTTAGGGAGACCCTGTCTAGAAGAAGAAGAAAAAAAATAATGACTTTTTTCCAAATGTAGGTTAAATGAATAAATAAGGAGAGATCACTAAATGTGTTCTACTGAGAAAAGTACAACATGCCTTCTCACTCATTTTTTTTTTCTCTTACTAGTTTCTTGTAGCTAAGATATGCCCATAAATATGTCTTGGTGGAGGCCCTTTATTTGGAAAAGCTGGCATGGAGTTGTAGGAGAAAACCATGTTACCTAGCTGGAAAAATGATAATTAGCTCCACAAAAGAAGACAGATAATGGGTACTGCCAAGGGGAAGATTATGTGTCCATCCCAGCCCCACCCAAACACATACCAGGGACCTCACTGGGGGTCCCTAGTATGTTGCAGAATCTGGGACCCCTAAAACAGCCTCAGCAGCAGGCACAAACTCCAGCTAATTATTGAGAACACTGGTTGGCCTTGGAAGGAGATGCCCATGAGAGTTTCACAAGCTAACAGCAGGGGGGCAGGCAGGAAGGAAATCAGGGGTAATTAAACCTTGCTTCCTGGGTACACAGCAGCCAACCCCAAAGCACACAGGAAAGATGCAGGGCAGAAGCTGCCAAGAGCTGGGCAGCAGAAAGCACAGAGGAGTGGAGCCCAGAAGGCACCCAGGGCCCATCGCTGTTTGCCTAGAAAACCTGTTTCCAGAGAATGTCCTGGTTAGTTGATAGGAGAGAGAGGCTCCCGGGTAAAATAAAAAGAAGGGTGAGAGCCACACATTGGTTCAGTAGATGGAGTAAATGATATGTCTCAACCCTGAGACTCTCAAAAGAGTGGCAAGTATGTCCAACAGCATTTATCCAACAGCTTTGCCAGTTTCATTATATTAAAAAAGAGTCAACCGTGGCACGTGCCTGTAATCCCAGTGACTTGGGAGGGGGAGGTAGAAGGATTGCACGTTCAAGGCCACCCTCAGCAACTTAGCAAGGCTCTGTCTCAAAATAAAAATTAGAAAGGACTGGGTGTGCTAATGCAAAATAAATAAATAAATACATTTAATAAAAAAAAAAAAAACATAAGAAGAAAAAAAAAAGAAAGAAAAGACTGGATATGTCGTTCAGTGGTAAAGCACTCCTGGGTTTAAAACCAAAGGGGGGGAAAAAAAAACTGTGTATCTCCATATCTCTATCTCTATCTTTATCTCTGTCTCTATCTCTATCACACATCTGGCCTGCACAGAATCCCAGAGAGTCAAGAGAGAGGAAGGAAGAGGGGAAAGACATAGAAGAAGAAATGAGCTGGATGTCGTGGCACCCATCTCCAGTCCCAGCAATTTGGGAGGCTAAGATAGGAGGATTGAAAGTCAGAGGCCAACCTCAGCAACCGAGTGAGGGCCTGTCTCAAAACAAAATAATAAAAAGGGCTGGTGGCAAACTCTGGGACCTGTAAAGCAGGTGAGGTAGCTCCGAGAGAGGATGCCTCTGCTTTTCAATCACCACTATCAAAACAACAACAATGAAGGTGTTGTGACTGTTTATTACCAGCCAGGCCAGACGCGGTCATGTGTACTATGGAATATTAAATGATATGCACCCAGTGAGTTAGCGTCACTACCATCTGGTTACCAGGTGCTATTACATATGAGAACACACAGGCAGGTGGCCCGGGTGAGAATGGACTGTGTCCATCATGGGAAGCAGTTTCAACAATAGGCCCCATGGTCCTTACCTCCTGCAGTGCACACTCTGTGAAAGCCCTGCCCCAGAGTGTGGAGTAGACCTGGTGATTCACCAACAGATTACAAAACGGTGAAAGTGATGGATGTTCCTTCTGAGGCTGGATTACAAATACTGAGGCTGCCATCTTGCTTTCCTACATTGTCCATGTAGCACTCACCCTGGGGAGATCTAGGGGTGTACGCAGTTAACATAGGATGCTTCTAAGACATCACTTATCTCGGGGCCTAGCTGACATGTTGGGGGTTGCACTAGAAAGTGATCCATGTGGCAAGGAACTGACATTCCCTCCAACATCAGCAAGGACCTGAGGCCTATCAGAGCGATTCCCTTCCTGCTCAGCCTTGAGATATCTCAGCTTTGACTCGTACCTTGATTGTAGCTTTTAGAGAGACCATGAACAAAAGGACCAGCTAAGATGATCCCAGGTTTCTTGCCCACAGATACAGAGATGATAAATGATTGTTGTTTCTGCAGTGTGGGTGGGGTGGGGAATTGTTACAAAGCAATCGATAACCAATACGCTCATTTTAAAAATTACTCCACAGGGGCTGGGGTGGAGCTCAGTGGTAGAGCGCTTAAGTGAGGCCCTGATTCCCTCCCCAGCACCACACTCACACACACCCACACACACACACACACACACACACACACACACCCACACACACAAAACAACGCCATAGAGACAACCGCTGGTTCTGGTCACTGAATATCTCCAGTTCTTACTCCTGGGAACACAGTACAGTTAACTTCCTGGCACCTTTAATTAGGCGTGGCCTTCTCACTTCCTTTGACCAGTGAAATGTGAGTGTAGTAGTGAGATCTGACCCAGAGGTTTTCAGATCTAATATACAGGTCACTTTGGACATGTGCCTTTTTTCCTGTCGGCCCTCCTGGAAGCATGGAGCTGGAACCTCCTCATCTGGATGGAAGGACTCAGCTAACCCAGAGAGGCTGGATGTCGTGGTAGAAACCACAGTGTCTGATAATTACAATCTACCTCAAACTTCAGTTAATCCACAGACCACGGTATCATTTGTCCTCCTGTATCATTAACAATTTTTGCACCTAAACCAAAATTATCCTTTGGTCACATGTTTGCACCTGGTAGGGATATCTGTCAGTATCACCAATTCAGCATGATCACTTTTATAAGAATTCCTGAGAGAAACTTTTCTTCTTAGTGCCAAGACAGCTCCATCTTTTTGGACTCAGAGCTTGCAGACTCTGTTTATTTACAAAATACTTTTTTGGGGGAAGGGAGGGGGAACTGGGGATTGAACCATTCAGCCATATCCCCAGCTTTTTTTTTTTTTTTTTTTTTTTTTTTGAGACAGAGTCTCACTAAGTGGCCTTGCTAAGTTACTGAAGCTCACCTTGAACTTGTGATCCTCCTGCCTCAGACTCCTGAGCCCCTGGGATTACAGGTGGCCCTCATATCCATTTTTATATGAAGGAAGAAAATTAAAATAGAAGCAGACCAATGGACAGAACAAGGTCAAGCTCTAAAACATTTAGAAAACATTTGGGTTTCAATCGCAGCTTGTCTACTTTCTAGCTGTGTGACCTTGTGATAATTATGGGGTCTCAGTTTCTACCTTTTTAGAAGTGGGGGTAGCTTTACTAATAACTCCCTTTGAAACTTTGTGTCAAGGGTTATCATGGGGAAAGTGCTTAGCCCTTAATAAGAGTTCTTACCAAATTTTAGTTCCTTCCTTCCTTAACCCCAAATCCCTTGAGCAGCTCTTTGCTCTTGAACTTGCTCAATCATGTTCCTGGGTAAACTCAGAAATATCTCCTGCTGAGGAAATGGATTTCAGCTGCATCAGGAGAAATGCATGCAGAAGGAAGGCAGCAATAGGGGCTGGAGGAGGGGGAATCACCGCTGCTTGGTGCTCACTATGGAGTCAACACACTGAAGCTCCTGCTTGATGGGGAGGAGAGGGGAGGGATTGGGGCTGGTGGGCGCTGCCGGGTGCTGCTGGCTTCCTGGAGAAACACCTGGTGAGTGAGGTTCCCGGAAGCAGAGGTAGGATTACACCAAGTGACTATCAATCCCTTTTTAACTTTGTGACAGGGACTTGGTAAGTTGCTGAGGCTGGCCTAGAACCTGCTCTGCTCCTACTTCAGCCTTTCCAGTGGTTGGGATCCACAGGCATGTGCCACCACACCCCGCTGCCAGTTCCTTTTAAAAAACATCCATATGTGCAAGAGGCAGAGCAGAGCTTTTCACCCTGAACACCACAAACAGGGGGACGGGAGGCTGTTTGGTTGTGGGGGCGGATCTGTGTATGTTAGGATGTTTCCATCCATCTCTGCCCTCTGCCCACCAGATGCCTCAGCCCTACCTCCATGACAATCAGAACTGCCTCCAGACACAGAGGACAAATCCCCCCACCTCCTCCCCCTCCCCCGACCTGTGCAGAGCAACACAGCATCCTGACATCAGTGTTTATTAAGTACCCACAAAGAGCCCAGGAAGACAAAAGTGCTTATCACACAGTCTCACCCCTCCAGTTACTCATGGTTCCTGCTGGAGTAAGAGAGATGGACCCTCTGCACATAACTGTCCTGAAGTGTGGCTGGCACAATAACCGAGATGCCAGCCAGGAGCCAGGTGCCCCTGGTCCCTTACCTTGGGAGAGTGTCCAGCTCTGCTGAGAGGAGAGAGTGAGGGCATCACTTGGGGGAATTCAGGGAAGCCTTGGCCCCAAACCACTGACCACCCTCCCTGGAGAGGCTCCTCTTTGCAGCACGCGGTGTCCCGCACAGCAACGCCTGTAACCTGTAAATGGTTGTTTTTATCCTCTTAGGACTTTGGGTGTCTGCCTCCCTCTCAAGATGGTCAGCTAGGGACAAGGGCTGTTTTTGTCTTGTCAACCCTAGAATTCCTGGGTCCTGTTCCTGGGTCCTGGGAGGAGGCAGAGCCTAATCACAGATAACTGTTCTGAGAAGGAAGGAAAGGAGGAAGGAAGGAGGGACGGAGAGACAGAGGGAGGGGGAAGGAAGGAAGGAAGAAAAGAAGGAAGGAGAGAAAACTAGAGATTCCGCAGGGAGCTGTGACGGGAAGAGCATTATGGGCCAGGAATCGTGTGTGCCAAGGCCCAGAGAGGCCGAGACGCCTGGCTTTATAATTTGCAGGGCTCCTTGTTCATATATATTATTAAGAATTTCAAGACCTCCATCTCAGAGCTTTAAACGGAACGTAGGCCTTTTGAGTGGGCAGTCCTGTGCCACTGCGCAGGCACAGCGCAGGACGCCCTCCCTGGAGACAGGCGCCCCCGCCTGCAGCCCCAGAGCTTGCCTCTCAGTCTGCACGTTGGGCCCCTGTGTTCTCTCTCAGCAGAAACCAGTCTCCCAGGAGCAGGGAGCCCATGCGAGTGTGTTCTTCCAAATCCCATGCCGACATTAAGAAATAGTGCAGGACGAGGTCGGTGGGCACAGGTCCTACCCAGCGTTGTTGGGTGAGATCTCAGGAAGCTCACCAGCCTGGAACAAAGCCGTGGGTGTGCAGCGCTCTGGATCAGTGCCCGCTAGCTGCAGGCCAAGTGGACCGGGCTGCTCCTAATGAGGCTCCTTCCCAGTCCAGTCAGCCCTCCTCTACGGTGTGTGCCTGGGGAACTGGACAATTTGTTATCAGCCCACAGTATGAGTGAAGGAGAAATGCTCTCGAGGCTGGCCCTGGTCAAACCTATCATTTATAGGCTTTCTTGGGGAATAACCTTAATTAGGACTTAGATGATCTGTTTGACTTGCCGTTGCGACTACCTCAGTCTTTTGCTTAGATGCATCTAAAAGACACCTGTTCATGGGCAGTTTATGAAGGAAAATTCCGGCTTGCAATAAATAACTTTGCATGTGACTGGAGGGCATGTGAGCGTGTGTGTAGGTGAGTGCATGTGTGTGTTGGTGCACATAAACATCCCCTCTCAGGAGATTTCCACCTACATGAATATGAAAAGAATAATCTCTGCAACCTAGAAAAATCTGATAATCTAAGAACCATTGGGAATGGCCTTTTCCTATATCCTGGTTTCTAGGACTTTCTTCAGAAATGGAAAGGAAAAGGGGCAGGGGGCAGCTCATTTTCTGGGCATTTTCCATCAGGTTAGTTTCTTTCATGTACATGAGGTCATACATTTCAAAGAACCTGGGAGATGGACAGCCGATAGTACACTGATGAGTCAACTTTCTTGGACTGCAGGATGCGCAGAGAGCTGATTAAACATTATTTCTGGGTGTGTCGCTGAGGGTGTTTCTGGAGAAGATTAGCGTTTGAATTGGTAGATTGAGCTAAGCAGATCCCTCTCTGATGTGGGTGGACAGCCTCTGGCCTGTTCAGAGCCTGGTGAACAGGAAGGTGGGTTCACTCCCTCCTCTGATCACCCGCTCAATACCCTTGATTCTCGGGCCTTCATTCCGGGATTGGAACCGATACGATAGCTCTCAGGCTCCCAGGATTTGGGCTCACCATCTACTTTCCTAGATCTCTGGCTTGCAGGAAGCAGCTCCTGGAACTTCTCAGCCTGCACACTCTCCCAAGCCCATCCCTCCTACTCTAGCAGTCAGACTCTTGCTTCTGTTTCTCTGGAAAACTCTAATATAGATGCCAATGCACTCACTTTACACATTAGGAAACTGGGACTTTGGGGTTTTGATGATCCCCTCAACTCTAACACCCCATCAGGATTATAATCTTGGACTCTGAACTAAACCCACCCTGCTTCTCAAAGGGAGTAAAAGGATGATGGAATAGAAATGGAGGGTTATTTTCCTTTCCTTGAGGATTAAAAAGCTCATTTACAGCTGCCCTAGGGACGGGAAGCTGCCCTAGGGACAGGAAGCTGCCCTTAGAGTAAGGAAGAGGATTATAGGGAGGGGAGAAGGGAGGGCAAGAGAGAGGGAGGGTGGGTATGATCAAAGCATTACATATGCATGTATGGAAATGTCAGTAAAACCCACTAATCCATATAATTAATATGGGTTAATTATATATATATATATATATATTTTTTTTTTTTTTTAATTATCCCATGGCTTGGGAACTGGCCTAGACTCAATACCCTACTTGCTGGCACTTAATCCTAACTTCCTCCACCTTTTGGACCTTTGAGAGTCAGAAGGGCATCAGGTAGGCATTGAGGCTACTATATTCCATGGTAATACAAAATCCGAAAGGATAGCAACCTATACTGTATCTGATTTCAGAAGAGATCTTTCTACCTGCTGGTGTTGAGAATGCCTTGAGACTGGTCCCACCTCTTGTAGCAGTCTATGGATTGAGTCTACGTGATCCTCCAGTTCTGGACACACTAATCACTCTGTCTACTTTTGCTCTTTGATTTTCAAATGACAAGAAGCAATGTCAGCTATCTCCCCTCCCCACCACAGAGGAAGGAATAAGAACACAGGGGTCTGGCTGGAGCCAGGGAGAATCATTTGTCTTCCGCTGCCCCACTTCTTCTGGGTGTCTTCTAACATGTCTTAGGACTTGCTGTAGCTGAACAGCAACTAGACAGCAAGTCCCCAAATGGGGGTTGGAGTGCCAGCTCTCTCATGTGTCTGCTGTGGGACAGAGAAGTCACTTAAGTTCTCTAAGTCTCAGCTAGACATGGTGACACACACCTGCAATCTCAGCTGCTCCGGAGTCTGAGGTGGGAGAATCACAAGTCCAAAGAGAGCCTCAGGGAATTAGCAAGGCCCTAGGCAATTTAGCAAGATCCTGTCTCAAAATTAAAATTTAAAAGGACTGAGGATGTGGCACAGTGGTTAAGTGCTCAGTGGTTAATCCCCCACCCCTACCAATAAATAAATAAATAAACAAACAAATACATACAAAGTTCTTTAAATCTCACTTTTCTCATCCATAAAATGAAAAATAATATTCAAACCTTTTTCATGCTTTTGATGAAGAAATTCTGGAATAGTTGGACGTGCACATCTGTACCCTAACCTACCCAGGATCCTGAGATAGAAGGGTTACAAGTTTGAGGCCAGCCTGGGCAACTTAGTGAGAGCTGTCTCAAAATTAAAAAAAAAAAAAAAAAAGAGCTGGGATGGAGCTCAGTGGTAGAGTGCCTATCATGCACAAGGACCAAGGTTCAATCCCCTACATCCTGACCACACTCACAAAAAAGGCCAGAGATATAGCTCAGTGGTAGAGCTCCTGGGTTCAATCCCTGGTACCCAAAACAACAATAGAATAATACACGTGATACTAGAGATTAGGGGAACATTGAAAAATATGATGCTCTCTCTGCTCTTTGTGTTGTTTTGAGCTTAGTGCGTATTGTATTTCATTGTAAACTTTTGTCACTTATTATAATTTTGCAATAATTTTTACATGTTGTCACCTGGTTTTCAAAGATTTTTTTTTTTTTTTGTAGCGGGGATTGAACTTAGGGGCACTTGACCACTGAGCCACATCCCCAGCCCTGTTTTGTATTTTATTTAGAGACAGAATTGCCACAGTCTGGCTGGGCACAAATCACGAGCAACTCAAGCAGGAACAAACTTTATTTCCGAACTCACGGGAATGCTATCCACGCAGGCCCTTCCAGAAACACCACACACCAACTGGAACTCCCTCCACCGGCACTTCACCAACCAACATAAACTCTCCAGGAATCCCCGGGAGAGCTCCACCGAAACTCAAAAGTAGCGGGCACCAAAGCAGCAGGAGCCCTCCTATTACCAGACAGCAGGGATCTAATATACAACTGAATACACAGCCTGTTTCAATCCAGCATCATCCAGTCACAGCGATTATACACAGCTTAATTTAGTTATCATCATCTTAATGGCTCGCTGGCGTCACCTCTCAACCATTACTTCTGGCAAAATGCCAGGGGCCATTCCAATTCGGCTGTGGCTTTCAACACAGAATCTCACTGAGTTGCTTAGAACCTTGATTTTGCTGAGGCTGGCTTTGAACTCCTGATCTTCTTGCCTCAGCCTCCCTAGCCACTGGGATTACAGGTGTGCACCACCATGCCTGGCTCATAGGAATATTTTCAATGTCAGCATAATATTTACCCAGCCATTTCCACTTCAAAGAAAGATTTTTAAGATCTTTCACAATTTTTAATGTTATATTATATATCACATATGATACTGGATTTTTCCATAAGATTAGTACTCAGGATTGATATTATCAGTCCATGGACACCATGAGTTCAGGATTCTTTTTATTGATGTGTAAAGTTTAGGTCTCTTTTCCTCTCCTGTGAGGTTTATACTTTTTAATATCAGGGATCATGTGTTATTCTCAGTAGGCAGTAGTGTGTGACAGTAAAGGCCATAGATTTTAGAACCAGACAAGGCTGAATTTGGATTCTGCCTTTGATATTGGGAAATCCAGCATTCTCTACAATAGCATAAGAATATCTACATGTATACATTGAGATTCACATCGGCTATATATTGCTGCATTACAAATCATCCTAAAATTAAATGCCTTAAAACAACAAAAATAATGTATTTGACTTACGTATTGGCAATGTGGACAGCACTCCACAGGGACAGCTCATCTCTGCTCCAGTGCAGAGTGTGTACTTAGGCAACTTGGGGGTCCACTTTTCAAGCCACTCACATGGCTGCTAAGTGGGGTGGAACCAGCTGTCCGTTGGGAACTCTGATGGGATTGCGGGAGGCTTCCATCTCCTCCACATGAGTTTTGCCATGAGTTCGTGGATTTCCTCAAGCATGGTGGCTTAGTTCCACAGGTGAGTATCCCAAGAGCTCCAGGTAGCAGATGTGCTGCCTTAAATGATCTGGCCCCCGAAGTCACACAGTATACCACCTCCATTGCAGTCATATGCCCACCTCCACTTCTTGATGGAAGGAATAACAAACCACACTACAAAAAGAGTTGATTATATGGGGGATTTCCTTGTGGCCATTTTGAGTAAGTACAATTTGCCACACAGAGTTGTAAGAATTTAAAAAGCAAACGGATCAAAGCAAACGGATCGTATGTGTCTATATGCCCAACAGAGTAAATACCTCCCAGTAGATACTTAATCTACAGGTATGGGCATGGAACCAAGGAGGTCAAAATCCCAGGAGAAGCCTTCAACAGGTGTTCAGGGGGTAAGTGGTTTTCTGATGGCTCATCTTTCTTTCTTTCTTTCTTTCTTTCTTTCTTTCTTTCTTTCTTTCTTTCTTTCTTTCTTTCTTTCTTTCTTTCTTTCTTTCTTTCTTTTTCCTTTTGTGGTGCTGGGGATTGAACTCAGGGCCTTGTGCATGCAAGGCAGGCACTCTACCAACTAAGATATATCCCCAGCCCTCTGATGGCTCATTTTGATGCTATCTGAATCATCCCTTTGCACACCACACAAGAATAATGAAGAATATGTCTGTGCTGACATTTTGCTTTCTCAATTGCTCTCCTCTTTCACCGGTTTGTAACCCACGTATTTGGTCAATCGTGAAAACTGCCAGAGACCAGCAACACTGTGTGGCATTGTTTAGTCACATCCCATTTGTCCCATGGGTAGATCTTTCAAAACCACCCTGCACGGCTTGGCCCTAACACAGTGTATCTGTAGTATGTGAAAGGGCATGGCCATGATAAGACAGGATGTGAACCTGACCTGTTGTCATTTGAATGGGAAAATTTTGGCATGGCATGTTCCTGAACCACTCTGAATCAACTACAGAAAAGCCAATCATGAACTAGAACTCGCCTCTGCCCTACTAGGTTGAAGCCGGAAAGAATCATCAAAAGGAGCCCAGGGACAAGATGGCACTTTTCCAAGGTCATTGAGCAAGTTGATGTCAGAGTCATGGATTAGAGAAGGTTTCTCAACCTCAGCACTGCTGATGTTTTGTGCCAAACATTTCTTTACAATGGAGAGCTGTCCTGTGCAATGCAGTTTCAAAGCACCTGTGGCCTCTGCCCACCAAGTGCCAATAGCATCACCCTCTGATTTGTGAAAACCAAAAATACCTCCAGACACTGCCAAATGTTCCCTGGGAGACAGTCACCCAGAAAGAGTCACTAGGCTAAAATTCAGATCTTCCAGTTGCCTGTGAATCTATTTAGCTAAAACATCATTTCAACAGATGTCAAGTTGATATGTGAAGACTAAATTTAGGGGCTGAATTAGTAGGTATTTTACTATGGAAAAAAACCCATAACAAAAATAAATCTGGATTTCAGAACATTTTACAAGAAGCCAGGCTTTGTGGCACACACCTGTAATCTCAGTTACTCCATAGGATGAGGCAGGAAGATTACAAGTTTAAGGTCAGCCTGTGCAATTTAGTGAGACCCTGTCTCAAAAAAAAAAAAAGTAGATAATAGGCCTGATTTCTTCATAAAGTCACAATATAAAAGGAAGGAAATAGAGGAGGTAGAGATAATCCTTACAGATCAAAAGAGACTCATGGCCTTATCTTCGATTGGGTCTAGTTCTAGAAAAACAAAACTATAAAAGATATTTGAGGGAAAGTTGAAAAAAAATGTGAATATGCCATGATTGCTTAAATTTGTAAATGTGCACATGGTATTGTGTTTAAGAGAAAGTCTTTGTTTTGGGTAGATGCATGCGGTAAAGAGAATTACATATGTAACTTACTGTGGGATACTCAGCCATAAAAAGTAAGCAAATATGGAAAAATTTTACATATTTATGAACCTACATGACAGATGTATGCATGATAGATTCTTAATTATTTTCTTCTATATATACATATATATTTTAATTGGAGACAAAATCTCATTAAATAGCTCAGGCTGGTCTTAAACTTGTCAACCTCCTGCCTCAGTCTCCCAAGGCACTGGGATTATAAATATGTGCCACCAAGTCTTAAATTCTCAAGTTCCTGTTGAATTCAGGGGCACTCAACCACTGAGCTACATCCCCAGCCCTATTTTGTATTTTATTTAGAGATAGGAGCTCCCTGAGTTGCCTAGTGCCTCGCTTTTGCTGAGGCTGCCTTTGGACTCACAATTCTCCTGCCTCAGCCTCCTAAAACACTGGGATTATAGGTGTGCACCACTGTACTTGCCTCTTCTGTGTCTTTGAAAATGCTACTAAAATGATTTGAAAAATAAAGGGAAAAAAATTGGTGTTTCCTGAAAGCACAAAGATGTTCATTGCAGCATTGTGTCTAATTAAAAAAAACATTAAAAATCAGAGGCAGCCTAATTATTCATCCCTAGTAACTACATATGACAGTCTAGATGATATGGCATATTATGCAATATTTGCCAGAAGGAAGGCTCAACCTGCTGACATCCCCACCCTGCTCACAAAAGTGAAAACACCCTGAATCAACAATGATTGTCAGAGCCTCCCTTTCTCAGGAAGGTCCGTGGCTCATCGACTGCATCTCACAATGGTAACCAGCACCTTGCAGATTCTGAGCAATCCAGCATGAGAGCCTAAAAGATGGAGATCTCAATCGTGGAGTGGAAATGCAGCTGGACATGCAGCCTCCTTCATTTTCTTAAAACTTACTCTGTACTTTCAGCTCCCATTTCACTGGGATGATAGGATTTCCACCTCGGGCAAGTTGGCATTTCCCCTTTCTCAGTAATTGTGGCTAATTCCTGCAGGAGGATTGGGGTTGAACCATCTGAAATGGTCAGTATTTTTCACCTTCAGAAATGTTAGCTTGTGCCTGGCGCGGTGGCACATGACCTTAATCCTAGCAGCTCAGGAGGCTGAGGCAGGAGAACCACAAGTATGAGGCCTACCGCAGTAACTTAGCCAGACCCTGTCTCAAAATAAAAAATAAAAAGAAAAAAGAAATGTGGATGTGGCTCAGTGGACAAGCACTGAGTTCAGTCCCCAATAACAACTACCCAAAATGTCAATTTCATGTAGTCATCCTAAAGCATTGGGTCATGTTCATTTGAATGGATTTGGAGAGAAGAATGGGGAGAGGGAAAAATGAGATGGATCTAAGGGGTCCTATATGAATGGCTTCCCAAACATGTTTATTGTTACTGTGTATGTGTATGTGCACAGACAAGCTGCCAGCTTGTAAAAAGGACTTTATAATAATATGATAAAATCAAACATATGGAACAAGGCTGTACATACATTTTCCTGTTTTTGTACCTGTGTGTGTGTATTTTTTATGTCAGGAAAATATAATTCAAATGGATACAATGGCTGCTTTTGGAGAGCAGGGATCTGTAGTGGGTGAAGGGCATGCTGCTTACATTAGCCCTTTGTTTTCTTTCTTTCTTTGCTTTTTTCTTTTCTTTTTTTTTTCTTTTTTTTTTTTCTTTTTTTTGCTACTGGAGATTAAACACACGAGTGCTTTACCACTGAGCCACATCCCCAACCCTTTTCAATATTTTATTTAGAGTCAGGGTCTCACTAGGTTGCTTAGGACCTCACTAAATTGCTGAGGCTGACTTTGAACTCCCAGTTCTTCGGCCTCAGCCTCCTGAGCCACTGGGATTGCATGTATTAATACACAGGTATGTGTATATTAATACATACGTGCCTGGATTATTGCTTCATTCTTAACGTCCAGAACCATACCTGGCACAGGGTACTTGCTCAATACATATTCTCTGAACAACTACAAAGAAGGAAAGAAGTCAATTTCTCACCTTTGTTCTCATTGTTTTGACATCTTGCTGAGTCTCAGTGCTAAATAAGCCCACAGACTTTGAGGCTATTAGAGCTTTTAAAAGGATTCGAGTCAACTTGTGTAGTTCTCCCATTTCACTGATGAGAAACTGAGATACAAAGGGACAAGTGTCTAATTCAGCAACACAGAAGGAGTAGAAAGCAGAAGTCCCCCTTCCTGGTACATTTAAGCACAACGGCTGTCTTTAGAATATGTCATTTTCTCAGGAGCCAGGAAATTCCATGATGTCAATTTAAAAGCAATCAACTTCTTTGTGTTTGGCCAATGACAGCTGGGCACATGGTTCTGTTTGCTGTAGATAAACTGAACTAATCGAGACATCAAAGACTTAGTACCTGATAGGCCAGTCCAACCAGCTTAGGATGCTCAAGGTTAATGTCAATGCATTAAAACAGTGATAAACTAACCCCATTAATCTTGGCCATTTGTAAGGAAATACTTTGGTTTGTGCAAACCTGTGCTTCTGGTTCAGAACTGACAATTGCTCAATCTGGACCATACCAGGGGAAAGAGCTCAGAAAATCTTTCATACCCCTGGGTGAACTGTAAGGCTGCGTGAAACGGGACTTCATCCTCTGGTTACAGCTGGAAATAGCTAGCATTATACCTGGTACATAGTAGACTCTCAAAATATGTCAGCTTCTTTTCAATTAAAAAAAAAAACTTTTAAAAAATGCTTTGCCCCATTTTCCTTACAATGTGGTGGTTATAATTATAGACTCTGAAAGGAGCTAAGTGACCCTGAGCTAACCACTGAAGCTTTTGGTGCCTCAGTTTCCTCTGCTATTAAGCAGGGTTAATAGGAGTGTTCATCTCACCTGTTGTTATGAGAATTCACTGGGGTAACCCACAGAAAGCCCTTAGAAAAGTGCCTGCACATCGCAAGCTCTGCATAAGCTTTGCTATCGTTTCTTCCTCAGTTGGCCTGTTCCTTTTCTCAACCGAGGACCTACTTTGAGTTCTAAGCTCTGTGTCAGTCTGGACAATTTAGTGAGACCCTATCTCAAAATAAAAAATAACAAGGGACCGGGGATGTAGCTCAGTGGTAGAGTGCCCCTGGATTTAATCCCCAGTAATGAAAACAAACAAACAGAAACAAAAAATGATAAGTAAAACTGGACATAAGTTAAAGTAGTGAAAACAAATGTCATTCAGTAACTACTGACAGTAGAGAAAGAGCTGGGGTGACCAGGTATTTTTAAGCGAGAAAGGGAAGTAGGAAGGAGCAATAAGTATAGGGGAGGGAAAATAACAGAAAGCAGAAACTGGAGAGGGGTTGGCCCTTGTACCTGAAACAGGGACCGTCTTCAAGTCCTGGCTGGAATAACAGCAAATTCTTTTGATAATCCTGAGTTTTCTCAGTAGGTTCCTAAAGTGTCCAGGGTCATGCTGGGCATGTGGGGTTGTCCTGGGATTGTGCTGCTAGAAACTATGTTAGTGTTACGGTTTGGTTCTGGAATGTCCCCCCAAAGCTTGTGTGTTAAAGGCTTGGTCCCCAGCACAGTGATATTCAGAGGTGGGGCTTTGGGAAGTGATTGGATCACGAGGACTGAGCACTGGGACCTCATCAGGGCATCAATTAGTTTGATGGATTAAAATTTGAATGAATGCTGGGAGGAGGTGAAAACCGCAAGCAGGTGAAGCCTGGTTGGAGGAAGTAGATCACTAGGGGAGTGCCCTTGAGGACTGTATCTTGTCTCTGGTCCCTTCCCCCTCCTCCTCCCCACACCCCTTCCTGCCTGACAAGATCTGAACTACTCTCCTCTGCTCACCCTTTTGCCATGTTGTTCTGCTCCATCTCAGAACAATGGAGCCAGACCAGCATGGACTGAATCTCTGAAACTGTGAACCAAAATAAATCTTTCCTCCTCTAAGTCGGAACCCTCTTATGATATCTTGTCAGGTATTTGGGTCACAGCAATGAGAAGTGGACTAACACAGTTAGTGCTTGTTTGAGTTTTTGGAGGCTGAAACTGAGGTCCAGTGAGAGGACTCGGAAGAGCCATGCTAGAGATTGGTCAAGGACAGAATCTGTGTCATTTCCTTTATCAGGTTTGTTCCATTAGTTTACAAATAAAACCCAGGAAACACTAACACAGATGGGTATAAGCCAAGAGGTTAAGTACTGACAACTCTTAACCAATGTTTATTAGGCGCTTCCTGTGTACCAAATGCCTTATCACACACATACCACCACAAAACGTCATTCAGTCTTCCGTACAACCCTGTGAAATAGATGCTACTTTTACCACTTTTAAAATATGTAAATACAATCAAATCAAGGATCTGCCTGGTTAATAACTGATGTATGGTCATGTGTCTGGAAGGACAAAATAAGCAGATCGAAACCAGATTATTTTGGCTCCAAATTCAGTGTTGTGACCACACGGCATTGATCTCCTCTGTTCAGCAAATTTGAAAAGACATCATGGTGCCAGGAAACCTGGTTTGACCTAAAAGCCAAGTACAGAGCCCTAGAACACGGGAAAAGATCCTACTCCTCCAGGGACCCTGCCTTAGAGACCACTGAGCCTTGACATATGGGCGCATAAAGTGTAGAGGAAAGGTAGGTAGGCGGTGACCCCCATAATCAGGACCAGCCAAGCAGTCAGAGAAACTTGATGGGAACTGGAACCTGTGCGTAAAAGGGTCTGGTTAATATTTAATCATGAGTAAGCCAGAGATTCCCACAAGATCATTCATCAACTTTTCTTAACTGTGCTCATTGGAATGCCCCTAATTTTTCCAAAAGCAGAAGAGTAATGCCTGTGCACTGAGGTAAGGGACATGAGCACAAGCAGAAAGTGATCTAGTGCCCTGGAGATGTGCACAGTGCGGGGAGGAGACACTGGGGGAAAGAAACTAATTTTAGTCTTGACTGAGACTCTAACTAGCTGTGTGGCATTGGGCAGGCTGATTTCACTCCTATGTGCAGGCAGAGGGCTGGGCTGGGGACTTCCTGATGTCTTTTTTAGCTCTGGCAGCCTGGTCATTGGCAGTAGTTCATTTAGGCCAGGTTTCAAGGAGGCAGATCTCTATTAGGTGCTCTCTCTCCTCTGGCAGTAAAAGCAATTATAATGTGTAGCCTTTCTTATGTAAAAGTGCTGCGACTCACCCAGAATCCCTGCAGTGAGAGCTAGAAAGGATCTTCACCTTGGGGTCCTCCTATTATATACAGAAAGAAACAGGACAGAGGCACAAAGAAGGGAAGTCATTTTATTAGAGACCCACAATTCTGCATCAAGAATGCTATTTTCGGTGTCTGTTTATTTTGGTACTGGAGATTGAACCCAAGGGCACTTTACCACTTAAATCCAACCCCAGCTCTTTTTATTTTATTTTTTTGTTGTGAGACAGGGTCTTATTAAGTTGCTTAGGGTCTCCCTAAGTTTCTGAGGCTGGCCTCAAAGCTCCCAAATTGCTGGGATTACAGGTATGCACCACCACACCTGGCAAAAGTCATTTTTGATAATGAGCAGGGAACTTATTCCATCAGCCTGCTGCCTAGGTACTGGAGGAGGAGTAGAAGGACAGTTAATAGACACTTGCAATGGGTGTCAGATCCCACCTTAGGTTCTATATTTTCTTTACGAATATTTAGCAAGTTTTTACTAAGTTCCTGCTTGAACATGGATGTTGGCTGCATCTTCACATTACAGCTGCAATGAAAAGGCCTAGAATAAGCTGTTCTGATGATATCAAGCCTCTGAACGAATGTTCCTGGCCTTCAGACCACTAGTTAAAGAGAAATATAATCCATGTTTTTTAAGACCACATTTAGGAGATTTTGTTGTTGTTGTTGTTACCTACAGCCAAAAGGGTAATCACCATCTCAAGCAACATCAAAAATATTGCTTGTTTGTTTCATAAAAAGTATTAGAAATGATCTCTTCCTTTTTCTTGCATTCAGGCTCATTTCAGTAGTCCCAGCAACTTTCCTATAGTCTTACATGCTATTGGCTAGAATTGGATCAGTCAGTCCACACCCGAGCTGATCCCTAGCAAGTGAAATGGAATTACAGACTAGGCTGAGCCTGATTCTCAGGAGGAACAGATTTGGGGAAACAGAAGTGATCATAAGATAGATACTGTTATTTTTAATATTAAAAAAGGAATAAATCACAAATTGCAGAATGGGTAGGAAAGAGCTTATTGAAATTAAAGCCTATTTATTAAACCCCTGCATATAAACAAAAGGAAAATATAAGTAAGACACCAGGGAGAAATATTCACAATTTATAACAATTATATGGCAAGCGAAGTGTTAATATTCCACAAATCACTTCTGAGAATTTGCCCTAAGGACATAGGCAAAGATTTAGTCACAAAGATGTTTGTAGTAGTCCTATGTTTAATAATGAAAATTTGCAAACAAGATGAATTTCCACTAATAAGGTCCTGCTTAAGTAAAATATGATATAGACTCAGAGTGGCATGCCACAGGCCCATTAAAAACTAATGTTGCAAGAATATATGTGCTGTCATGGGGAGATGATTGTGATGTATTATTAAGTGACAAAAGCAGAATATAAATAATGTATATGGTTTAGTTCTATTTGCCTAAAGGAAAATGTGATGTGTGTGTGTGTGTGTGAGTGTGTGTGTGTGTGTGTGTGTGTGTGTAAGTATCCAGAAGGGATTAGCTAGAAGAGTAGATATTCCAGAATAAACAATGCCTATTTCTGGTGGGTGGTATATTTTTATTTTTCATTTTCACTGCTTTTAAGCAAAAATAATAAATAAAGGAATTTTAGTGTGGGAACAAATACCAAAAAGTGAAAGAACACCTCAACAGATGGACTTAAGCAAAATATTTTCATAGGGCTGGGGCTGTAGCTCAGTGGTAGAGCACTTGCCTCACATATGTGAAGCACTGGGTTCGATCCTCAGCACCACCTAAAAATAAACAAAATAAAGATATTGTGCCCATGTATAACTAAAAAAATATATTTAAATAAATAAATAAAGATATTTAAAAAAAAATGTTCATAAAAAATGAGCAATGAGGGGCTCGGGATGTGGATCAAGTGGTAGCCTGCTGGCCTGGCATGCGTGAGGCACTAGGTTCAATCCTCAGCACCACATAGAAATAAAATAAAGATATTGTGTCCATCTTAAAAAAAAAACTAAAAAAACAACGAGCTCCAAACAAATGTATGGGTATTCATTCTTGTTAACAAACCAACATGCAATTGAAACAGGGAGAGGCTGGGCACATAGGTCAGTGGTAGAGTGCTTGCCTAACATGCACAAGGTCCAGAGTTCCATGCCCAGCACTGCAAAAAAAAGAAAGAAAACGGAAACACTTCTTTTCTTTTTCCTCCTCTATCATTGTACTGGACTATTTTCCCCTTATGAAAGGAGAGTACCTTGATTGGGAATGAAGGGAAATATGTCAGCTCACAGATAACCTTTCTGAAAAAGAGTGTGAGGCCCAGGGCTTGATCCCTAGCAACACACACACACACACACACACACACACACACACACACACACACAATTTTCTCAGGAGGCTGAAGCAGGAGGATGACAAGTTCAAGGCAGCCTGGGCAGTGTAGTGAAATCCTGTCTCAAAACTACAACCAAAAACCAACCAACCCAAACTTGAACAGTTTGGAGGTTTCCTCAACAAGTAAAACATTCAATTGCTGTCCATTCCAGCACTGCCCCTGCTGGGAAAATACCCGAAAGACTGAAAGCAAGGTCTCGAGGAGGTATGTGTATACTCACGTTCACAGCAGCATTGTTGGTAATAGGCCAGAGGTGGAAGCAGCCTGTGTGTCCTCGGATGGGTGAATGGGTAAATAAAACATAGGATGTACTCACAAAAGAGTCTCATGCAAATTGAAATAAGAAAGAAATTCTGACACATGCAGCAATATGGCTAAACCTTATGTTAAGTGCAATTAACCAGTCACAGAAAACCAAATACTAAACAATTCCACTCATGTAATCGGTCAAATTCAGAGACAGAAAGGCGGGCTGGGGGTGTAGCTCAGATGGTAGAGTGTTTGCCTCTCATGCACAAGGCCCTGGGTTCAGTCTCCAGCAACACACACACAAAGAAAGATAGAATGGTGACTGTCCAGGGCTGAGTGGAGGAGGGGAGAATAGGGACTTTTTTTTTTTTTTTTTTTAGAGAGAGAGAGAGAGAATTTTAATATTTATTTTTTAGTTTTCGGCCGACATAACATCTTTGTTTGTATGTGGTGATGAGGATCGAACCCCGGGGCCGCACGCATGCCAGGTGAGCGGGCTACCGCTTAAGCCGCATCCCCAGCCCGGAGAATAGGGACTTTTGATGGGTACAAAGTTTCAGTTTTTCAAGATAAAAAGAGGATTCTGTCTGTTTTTTTTTTTTTCTAGAAATTGAACCCAGGGGTGTTCTACCACTAAGCTACATCTCCAGCACTTTTTATTTTTTTGTTTTGAGAAAAGATCCCACCACGTTGTTGATGCTGGCCTCAAGCTTACAACCCACCTGCCTCAGCCTCCCAAGTCACTGGAATTACAGGTGTAAGAGTTTTGTAGAAGAAAAGAGTTTTGTAGATGGAGTGATGATGGTTTTCACATCAATGTGAATGCAGTAAATATCACTGAGTTTAAACGGCATTTAAAATTGCAAATTTTATGTTGTGTATATTTTAATATAATTAAACCAATAAATGGGGGAAAAATATGAGACTTAAGTTCCCCATCCAGGGTTACATGGTAGCAACTGGATTCAGAAGAAGGTCCATCTGACATCAAACTGGACCTCTTTCAGAAACCCTGCATTGGGAGGTTAAAGATGATTGGGGGGGTTCAGAAAGTGTTCATTCATGGAGAGCTGCCTGTCCTGTCCCCGCTGCCTGAACTTCAGCGAGGCCTGGCTTCATTTCATCTCTGGGGACAGCTCTGCTCTGGAGCACACAGTGGACTGGTTCTCAAGTGCTGGTTCTGCTACTTGCTGTTGTTCGACCTTAGCCAAGACTTCTCAGGGCCTCAGCTTGCCTGTGTGATGTGACACCTGGGGGTTATGACAGTCTTTGCTTGAGGGCTGTTCAGAGAAAGCTGGGGCTTGCTTTGGAGAGGCTGGGAAGGTGGAGGAGGGCAGGGCTGGAGGAAGGAGAGGCTGCCTGGAGAGCATTGTGATGTGCTCTTGGAAGAAGAGACTGGTGCTCAGCCACTGATGACAGAGCCCCAAAGAAGGATATTCTAAGAGAAAAGAAAAACCCAATGAAATAGGACAGTTATTTACCAAGTGGTTAGGTTGGGAAGAGAGAGAAACCTGCCTCTTCCTAGGGTAAACCTAGGGAGACTATTGAGAGGCCTTCAATGGAATGAGAACTGAACTCAGAGGAAGTGGCTTGCTTGTTGCAGAATCCAGAGGGAAGAGATGGAAGTGTATGTCAAGTAATGCCTGTGAGCAGAAAGAAAATGGGTGGGTGAATCATGGACCTGGTCACCGGATAGACATTGGGAAGAGGTGGGATCTGTCATGAAGATGCCTAGGGCATGTGAGGTCAGCCGGACAGGACAGGATAAACTTCATAAATGTCATGCAGACATTGGAATACAGGCAATGCCTTCCTCTTTCTGCTGGGTAAATGTTCACTCCTCGGGGTTTGGTCCTTGTCTCTCTGCAGATACACTCCCTCCCTGGGTATGCTCATGATTGCCGGGTGCATCTACCAGAATTTTACAGGTTGATGGCTGCTAAATGTTTCTGTCTTCAACTGAAACTACTTCCATGAGACAGGACACCTCTAGCCTGCTAGCTCCTTAACCTCAGCTAGTCCACCATCAAGGACATCCTAGACCCTGCCTATATCAACACTTTGTCCTTCTGTTCCCCATTCACATGACCAGTATCCCCAACCCTCAGTTGCTTAAACCTGAAACCTGGCCATCAGCCTTGATCCATCCCTCTCTTCCTCTGGTGGGTTTACCTAGTGGGTCTGTTCTCCTGAATGTTCTTTGTGTCCAACCCTTCTCTGCCTCACGCAGGTGAGCCCTACTCCAGGCTATGGCCACCTCCTGACTGGACTTAGCTTCCTGTCGGGTCCTATTGAAATCCACTTCCTGCATGATAACCAGTGTGCTCTTTCTAAGGAGCAGGACAACTCCGCCTCAGCCTGTTCATAGGTCTTCTGTGGCTGCCTCCTTTCTTCGGGATAAAGGGGTCTCTCCGGAGTCTCGCTGGACCTCCTTTGTGCTGTCTAACCTTTCCCAATAGTGATTTTGTGTTCTCAACATCCCTAGCTGTCAAGCTCCATATGGATACATACTGTCGCCTTGGTCAGCTGTTCCCACTCCTTCTGTCAAACTAGTAAACTCCAACCCATCTTTCCAAGTTTCAGCTCAGATCCTACCTCTCCTGGGAAGCCTTTTCGGCCTTTGCCAAGTGCTTCTCTGTGTCCCTACCACTCGGGACACTAGCCCTCTCCTCCTGCTCTCATGAGATCCAGGATGCCCACTGATTGACTGATTCACTCACTTACTCACTCACTCGTGGGTTCTGTATGTGTGGGAGCTGATGCTGGAAATACAATGGCTAGCTCAAAACTGTGGTTCCTGACCCAAGAGAAAATGATGACTGTGACTGTTGGCCTGTCTGATCAATGAGCCTTTGTTGAATGACTGATGACCTTGTTCTGCTGGGCCTCCCAAGCCTTTGCTCTTGCTGTTCCTTCTTCCTGGAACTCTCTCTCTAGTCTCCTTTTCTGGGTCAGATTATCTAGAATCTGATGGCTTCTGGCTCATCCTTCTCTAGTTCTTCCCCTGAATTTACTGTCTCACTAGCATTGATCACTATGGAAATGGTCTTGCCTATTCACTTATAAGTCTGTGCTTCTCATTAGAATGCAATCTCCCAGGAGCAGGGACCTTGCTTGTCTTATGGTGCACAGAGTCCTGGGGACTAGTACAAAGCCTGTCACATATAAGGAGTTCAATCATGTTTGATAAAGGAATGGATAGAGTTTTTAGAAGAGGAAACAGAAAAAGAGAAGAGAGGGACTGGTACTGAGCTTGGAATTATTTAATTATAGACCCAATAACAACAACCAAGGGAATTACAGTTATGGGATGCAGAGTAGAAGTTGAAGGACAATAACACAACAAATAGAGGAGATAAAATAAAGGGAGGGGGGAAAGTGTGCTAAAGTTACAGCTGGAGTTGCCTGCTCTCTAAAATGGAAAGCCAACACATGAAACACCACTCCTGCAGTTTTTTTTTTTAATTTATATTTTAGTGGTAGTTGGACAATTTATTTTATTTAATTATTTTTATGTGGTGCTGAGGATTGAACCCAGGGCCTCCCACGTGCTAGGTGAGCATTCTCCAGCTGAGCCACAATCCCAGCCCTAAAGACTATTTCTACGTTTTATTTATTTATTTATTTTTTTGGTGCTGGGGATTGAACCCAGGGCCTTGTGCATGCGAGGCAAGCGCTCTACCAACTGAGCTACATCCCCAGCTCTCTTGCAGTCATTTTTTGCTTTTTCATCTTTACTTTTCCGAACCTTTGTAGGATTATTTAGGAAAGAAAAGTATATATCATCTGGGTAAAGATGTTTAAAATTTAACAATTGTTTGGCTTCATGTTAGTCTACTTTTCTTCTATTAAGAAAAATTAAGTGGTAGAGTGCTCGCCTAGCATGTGTGACCCACACCCCTCCCCCACCCTGGGGGAGATCCCCAGCAACAAAAAAAACGAAAACAAAAACAAACATACCAAAACCCCAGAAAATTAAAGACTTTAAATTAAAAATAGCAACTATGGGTAAATGACATTGCAAAATAATTTTATTACATTGTAAAATACATTTATTTTTTCTATTGATCTGTCAACCCTACATCCATTCATATATCAATGTCTATATCTACCTCTGTCTAGAAAGATGTCTAGGATTTATTAACATTCATGAGTTATTTCTGACTAGTAAAATTTATTTTTTATGTATTTTTCCCTATTGTTTAATTTTTTTCCTTTTTTTTTAATACGATGCACATATGTATTGCATCACTTTGGCAAGAAGAAAAATGAGTTAAAAAATTGGAAGCAGATATACCAAAATATTTGTTCTGGGTGTAGGGATATTAAAATATTTTCTTCTGTGAATTTTTTACTGGAGGGCTAGGGGTGTGGCTCAGCAGTAGAGTGCTGGCCTAGCACTGTGCGAGGCCCTGGGTTCCATCCTCAGCACCACATAAAAATAAATAAATGAAATAAAAAGGTATTGTGTGTAACTGCAACTAAAAATAAGTATTAAAAAATTAAATTTTTTTTACTGAAAAAATATTTAAAATTTTAAAAAAGGAACTTTTAAAAAGAAGAAGAAGAAAAGAATATACAATTAATGTAACAGAGACCCAGACAAAGCAATCAAGGTCAAGGTCAAAGTTGAATGAGTCTCTGAGAAGACATGTTTTTGAGTCAAAAGGGCTTTTCTGCGCAGACAATGATCCAGAAGTACCAGGTGCTTAGCGTCTGTAGACACCCTTCGGGGAGCCTAGTTGAGTCTATCATTGGAAACTGGGCCTCTCAGGAGGAGGTTAGCTCCCTAAGGTCTGGGTTCCTAGAAAAAGTTTAAGCTGTGAAAGCAATCAGTTCTGTTTCTACAGACTCAGAGGTTTGTGGTCATCTTCTCTCACTATTTTGGAAGGTAGAGGCCAACTGTAATTCTGAGACCTGTCCAGGCTCTTTGCAAAGAGCTGAAACAAAGCAGGTGCTCCGTGATTCTAAATAAAGACGAGAAACAGGCGGCACAGGGCCCTCAGCTGAAGGCTGCTTTTCTCCTTCAAGAGAGAAGTATTCGCTTCGCGAAGATGCAGTTGGAAGAGGAGCAACTGAATCCGGCACCGAGGGACGGAGGAGACCAGACCCGATGGGGCGCTCAAAATGACAGTGGATGTAGTGTCCTGGGCGGAGAAGAGAGGGGCCACC
This sequence comes from Ictidomys tridecemlineatus, assembly GCF_052094955.1. Lineage (NCBI taxonomy): Eukaryota > Metazoa > Chordata > Mammalia > Rodentia > Sciuridae > Ictidomys > Ictidomys tridecemlineatus. Next base: position 13,046,657 of record NC_135483.1, on the reverse strand, counting down.
TTCTTTTTCATAATCCTGAAAGCACCTGTGTGTGTCCAACTTTTCACCGGCCCGTGTCTTCTTTCTGTAGGGTCTGTGTTGGTCTCATCTTTCACACCTCCGCGCATCTTAGCAGGCGGCCTGGCTCCGTGTCAGTGCGCATAAATGTCGAACCAAACGGAGGTAGTTTCTCGCGTGTGTCTAGTATTGCATTTTTATGGAGAAAACGAGACACTCGCATCCCAGGCGGGAGGCCAGTGCCCTTCCTTTGGAGGGATTATTGGGCATTCAAGGGGCTAGTTTAATACAGTGTGGGTCTGCCTGGAGTGGAGGGGGAGTTACGGAGACAGCTGGACTTTTGCACAGATTTGCAATTTAGGCCCCCCGGGAGAGTGGCAGACGTCTGAGGAGGCGGGAAGATGTGTGTGTCCCTCTCACCAGGTCCACAGATGCTGGGTGGTACCCATTCAGACCACTGGAGATGGAGCTGACCCGGGGGTCTTCTGTGGGAACTGCATCATTTCGGAGCATCTTGATCCTTGTAATTCACTGAACTCTATTTCCCCATCTGCAAAGTGGGAGGACTTCTTGCCTCCAGAACGCTGGGGGAGGGGGTGGTGGGGAGGCGGGCATAGAGCAACTGCGGGAAGCTCAACGCGCACGCTAGCTGGCATCACTGCTGCGTGCTTGTGGGCTGCGGGGTGGGTGGTGAGACTGCGCCAGCGCCGCCAGGACCCCCAACATGGAGCGGAGCTCGCTCTCCCCCGCGCCATCTGGGCCCTCTGCAATCGCGGTGTCCCAGGCCCGCCCCGCCTCGTGCGCGGCCCTCCCTGGCTCTGTGCCCAGCACTGCCCAGGCAGCGGACAGAGGGGCGCATGGGACAGCGGCCTGGGGCCGGGGATTGCCGGGCACGCGGGGATCCGGGACGCACGCGGCGGACCGGGAGGCGAGCTCTTCCCCCTCCCCCGCGGCCGGGAGCTCGAGCCGCCGTGACGTCACGGGCCACCCGCCAGCCCTGAGCTCCGCCGGGCAGAGCGCGTGCGGCCGCCGAGCACATGGGCCCACGGGCCGGGCGGGCTGGGGGCGACCGGGAAGAGGAGGAGCAGTCAGGAGCCGCGAGCAAGGATGGACACCCGTACCTCCCGGAGCCCCCCAGTGGATTTTCACGCGGAAAGGATGTTGGCGGTCCTGGTGACCCGTGGGACAAGGCTGGATCCACCCTCCAGTAAGTTCCAATTTGTCCTCTGCGTTTCTGGAAACTCGAGCCTTGCTTGGCATTGCGGGTAGGGATGCGCAGTGAATAGTTGAGTGGAGGAAAGGGGCTTTCCGATTCCTGTGTGTGTGTATTAACCGTGCACTTTCCTCATCCCGGGACCCAAGACTGGCAGCGAGTTTGGGCGTGGGGAGGGGGAGGGGAGAGGTGACACCGAGTGGCTCGTGCCTAGAGGTAATTCTGGATTTATGCACTTGATCAAAGGCTCATTACCTAATCTCTAAAAATAGACCCCTCTCCAGTAGCACAGATTTGGGGCCGCTGATGTGGTTTGGAGGCCCCATTTGCAAAACTAGAGGTCTGTGAACTGTATGATGCTCCCTCCATCCTTTGACCGGTCCTCCCTCCCACTCCCAGACACCCCCTCAGGGCTGAGTGAAGGTGATTTCGAAAACTCAATAACTGTGTTTTGAAACTTTCTCTGCTTTTGCACTGGCCTTCCTGGGTGTGCTGGGTGCCCTGGCACTCTCCTCATGGTCATTCTTTATGGATGGGTTGTTGATTTGATTAGGTTTGCCTTCCCTTGGCTCCTGTGCTCTTGTTTGTGTCAGTGTTTGTGGTCTGCTGTAGACTTTCAGGAAGCGCAGCCATGAAGCTGCATGTGCTTGGCGTGTGGATACATTTTTGCAGGAGTGGAATATTCTGTTAAGAGTTCTTGGGCTGGGGATGTGCTCAAGGGGTAGCGTGCTCGCCTGGCATACGTGCGGCCCGGGTTCGATCCTCAACACCACATACAAAAAAAGATGTTGTGTCCGCCGAGAACTAAAAAATAAATATTAAAAATTAAAAAAAAAAGAGTTCTGACTTCAGGACATTCTGCATTCACTTGTGAGGAGTAGGGACAGGATAGTGGTTTTTTTTGTGTGTTTCTTTTCCATGCTTGTATTTTCCAAGTCCCCTCTCACCGACTCCCCCACTGTCAATCCCACTAGGGGAGACCCTGGAGAAGCTTGTTTGTGTGGTGGGTGGGTGGGGGCCCTGAGGAGGCAGGGACTGTATCTGTTGAACCATGTTATAGGATGTTGCAGGCCTATTTTGCATATGGGCTGTGGCAAGTCGAGGCTTGTTCAGTTGCCACAGTCCTGTGGTCACAGTTAGTCTTTCTGAAGCTCTAATCAGCCGAGAAGGAGTTGCATCGATCCTGGGAACCCGATTGGGACTTACTGAAAGATTTATCAGGAGAAAAGCCTTCGTGAAAGCTGAAGAAGGACCAACAGAATCCATTCCTAGGGAAAACCTAGCTCTCTCAGCTATTTGAAGTGAGTTACATCTTGGAGGTGAGAATGTGCCTCGTGGTGTGGGGCGCTGGCAGGAGGACCCAAAGAATTCCACTTATGGGTCTGGTGACAGAAAGGCTGGGTGGGACCATCGTGGGCTGTAGTGCTGGATCAGCTGACCTGGAGGTGACTTGTTATGTGATTGCATTGATTTTTGTCTTTTTTTTTTTTCCTGGTTAAGAGTGGATTCTTGTTGCTTTACCTGCCTTAAGTGCAGAATTTTACGTAAGCTGGCTCTCTTGAAAAGTAGAAGTAATCATCTTTTTTTGATTGATTTTCCTCTCTCATCTCCCTGTCCCCCACCCCCCCCCCACCCCATTTCTATAGCTGTAGCTTTGCAGGGCAGGAAAGAGGGAATTTTTTCTAGGTTCTCAGGAATCTGGTTTGTGTGATTGCTGGACTAAAAACCTGGTGAATTGTCACCATCTGCATCAAATCATTCCTTGGTTCTTGAGTTTAGTTTTTTCTTTTCCCTGCATGGCAGGCCGGCAGGCAGGCAGCCATACTTGCTGAGTCCGGCAGTGTGTGTTTGCCATGCCCAGGGACTCTGCCTGCCCAAGAAGGACACTGTCCTTGGACAGCTCAGCAAAGGAATCTCCTGGACCATAGACACCCACTTTTCTTCCTCTGTGACAGTAGCCCTGAGTTTGCTCAGACCAAGGGCAGATGGTGATGGTTTTCCTGGGGAAGCCGAGTACTGGGTGCTGGTTCTTTGGAGGTGGTGCGGGCCTGCTAATGGTTGTACTTCCCTGTGCTGTAGATGCTATGGGGCTTTTTCTTTTGTATTTCCAGTCCTCGTGGTTGTGGACATGATATTCTTTTTTTTTTTAATATTTATTTTTTAGGTTTTTTTTAGTTTTTATTTCATTTTTATGTGGTGCTGAGAATCGAACCCAGTGCCTCATGCACTTGAGCCACATTCCCCAGCCCAACATGATATTCTCTATGTCTTTTCCCTGATGCCAGTTTGTGATCTCATTAAGAGGCTCGACCTTCCCTGTCTATACCCTATGTCTGTCATGGGACCCTGACCCAAAGAGGGAGCCAAGCAACAATCTGAAATAAGATTAGCTACTGAAGAGTCCCCTTGACAGTCACATCGACATCTTTCCTAGGAAAAAAATCTCAGAAATTCCAGGCCTTATGCACACTGCCAAGTGAGCTCTTTAGTTGGAGCCTCCTCTGTTTCTTTTGTTTTTCTGGCACCAAATAATCGAAATAACTAGAAAGAGTAATAAGAAGAATTAATAATAACAACAATAGTAGCACAGGTGGTGACTGAAATCGTTGATCATGCGTAGTCCTCTCTTCACATTTACTTTCCCCATAACCTCACAAGGCACTTATAAATAAAATAAAATATCCAGCAATGACCGAGTTCTTTTGGTAGGCCAGACTTGAATCTAAATGCTTTACAGATATTCTCACTTAATCTCCCAGTAATCCTGTAAGATAGTATTATTATTATTATTTTAAATATTTTTAGTTGTAGATGTACGCAACACCTTTTATGTATTTATTTGGTGCTGAGATTCAAACCCAGCGCCTCACACGTGCTAGGCAAGCACTGTACCACTGAGTCACAACCCTAGCCCAAGATAGGATGATTATTATTTGGAATGGCTCAGGGGTTGAGTGTTGCCCCAGGCCACATGGCCAGGTATCTATGGAGCTGATTTGAACAGGGCCACGTGACTCCCAGGCCCATTCTCAGAAGCCAGAGGATGGTGAATTTTTTTTTAAATCTTTATTTTGTTTATTTATTTTTATATAGTGCTGAGGATTGAATCCAGTGCCTCATAGGTGCGAGGCAGGCGCTCTCCCACTGAGCCACAATCCCAGCCCGAAGATGGTGAATTTAAGGACAGAGGATGTTAATTGGCCTTGAGCAGGGTGTCAGAACCTGTCCACCTGGATTGGGCTTAGGTGGAAACCTTAGCCCCTTGCATGAAGAAGATACCATTTGCTCGTTCTTACTGTCGGTTTGTGGAGCAGGCTGAGATGAACAGAGGGGCCAAGAGGCCTTGAGTGATCTACAGTGCTGGGAGAGTCCTGTGCTGTGGTGTAGAAGGGTCCCTTTTGGGCCTGGGCAGGAGCCTTGTGTGGATAGAGGTCAGAAGCCTCAGTCTTAGTGCAAAAATCTATGATCATTTGCAAAAGACTACGTCCAGACGTCCTGCTTGGCTTCATGACCAAAACCCTTCAAGGACTGTTTTCAGAATTTAATTACTATCATCTCTCACAGCAGATGGGAGATAGAGCTCTTTTGCCATGATACTACCCCCGCTTGCAAACTGTTCTGAGCATCCACTTGTACACTGGGGATGTTTATGTCCTATAGAGACCCTTGGTGGCCCTCCTCAAGCCCTGTCATTAAGAACAAAAAGAGTAGCGAAGTGTGGTGGTGCCCTCCTGAAGTCTCAGCTACTCCTGAGAATGAGGTGGGAGGATCCCTTGAGCCCAGGAGTCAAGGTCAACCTGGAAACATGGTGGTGCCCTGTCTCAAAAACAAAAACTAGAACGACAAGATTGGTTCGTAAGGCAAGACTTAAATATATGATGCCAAAATGGTCTCATTCTTTTTGTGTGTGTGAGTGCACACGTGCACACGTGCTCTAGGGATCAAACCCAGGGTGTGGTAAGTGGTCTACCCCTGAGCCACACCTGTGGGCCAAGATGTCATTCATCTTTTTTTTTTGGCTCCCGGGATTGAACCCAGAAGTGCTTAATCACTGAGCCATATTCCCAGCCCTTTATTAATATCTTATTTAGAGACTGAGTCTCCCTGATTCGCTTAGGGCCTCTCTAGGTTGCTGAGGCTGGCTCTGAACTCCTGATTCTCCTGCCTCAGCCTCCCGAGCTGCTTGGATTACAGGCGTGCGCCACTGCACCTGGCTCATTTTTTTTTTTTTTAGAGAGAGAGAGAGAGAGAGAGAGAGAGAGAGAGAGAGAGAGAGAGAATTTTTTTTTAATATTTATTTTTAGTTCTTGGCGGACACAACATCTTTGTTGGTATGTGGTGGTGAGGATCGAACCCGGGCCGCACGCATGCCAGGCGAGCGCGCTACCGCTTGAGCCACATCCCCAGCCCCAGCTCATTTTTTAATTATAGGATTCTTGAGTTCTTTTTTCCTCTTGCCTATTTATTTATTTAGTTATTTGAGGTTGGGGTGGTGTTGAAGTGTTATTTTTTGTTTACCTGCCTCTTTTTTGACATTGACCCTGAACTTGAGGACAGGGGCACCTGGTGCCTACATAGCTGTGGTGTTTGTTGAATCAGGTAGCTGACAAGATCTGCTTCATCTTCAAAGAAACAAGCAGCCGGTGTGTCCACTGTCCTTGTCTTTTTAGGTGTGAAGCAGCTGACATGGTGGGAAGTTGGGGCTTGCCCGCAGGGAAAGAAAAAGAAAGAGGAAAGCTAGACAGCAGTGGGGACATCCAAGCCGAGGAGACTGAGTATGGACCCGGGTTACTTATGAGCAAACTTCCCCTTGGTCTCCTGGCTGTAAAATGGGGCTGATAAAGCAGCAACCTCATAGGCTGCTCTGAGGAGGAAATCAGTGGTAAGCAGAAGGCAATCAGCAGAGGGCCTGGGGCGTACCCAGCACTCAGTAAAAGTGAGCAAATATTATTCCTGCCACAATTATTGAGTTTCATTACTTCCTGTGGCTTCATAAAGCAATGGTTTCTGAACACGTCTTAATGTACAAAGGTAATGTTCTGGACATAGAATATAGATCATGAGATGGCAGTGACTTCCCCAGAATTCTTTGCATGTATCAGAAAGAAGCCCTGGCCGATAGAAGCTAGGAAGGGAAGAAGGCCAGTCAGCTGCAGGAGTGGGTCTCAGGAAACACAGGAATCAGAGGGCACATCCAGCTGCCCTTTGCACATCGCCCACGCTCCCCGTCCCTCCATTTCCTCAGCTGCTGAACAGGGAGGACAGTAGTTACCCCCTCCCAGGGATGGTGTCCAGCACTTAGCATAGAGACGACTAGCCCCTGAGGAAGGCATAAAACCAATTGCTATTGATTATTATTTTTTAGGGCTCTCATTTTCCTGGTTAATTAGCCCAGACATTTGCTGCTCCATTCATGATGGATCCATCCATTCATTCATGTACTGAGCACTTGCCGTCTGGGAATCCCTGTTCTAGCTGATGGAGATGCAGCAGGAGCAAAGAGACAAAATTCCCTGCTCTCCTGTAGCTTCCGCTGTAATGGAGGCTACAGAATGGGTACAGACAGTGTGGTCTTCTGAGTCAAGGACAGATGGAATGCGTGTGGGCAAAACTAGACCAGCGTCAGTGCAAGATCAGCCTGGCCCTGCTGGGCTACTGGTGCCTGGCACAGAACATGGCCTGTGGTGGTTACTGTGGAAGTGGTAGTTGCTAAGCTCATCATCAGTATTAGTTTTCTTTGGTAGCTGCCTTGTGAAATGACAACCTCCCTTTCTCCCATTTCTCAAGCTTTATGTTTCTCCAAAGCTTTTACCTTCCTGGATAGACCCTACATATCTGTTTGTCTTTTCCCTCTAAGTGGCAAGTTCTGACAGGTGGAGGACCACCAGCCTCTTATTCATCCTTTCTCATGATTTTAACTTATATATTTTGGGTGTCTGTCCTGTACCAGCATCATTCTAGGGGCTGCGGATGCAGAAAGGAAGGACGAAGGACAGACTTAAATGTTAGTAGAACTTAACATGGTAGCTGGGTCAGGTGGATGAAGAATAATAGACATGATAAATAAAGACATCCACGGTGTATGGGAGGGCCGTGAGTTCTATGGGAACATCTGGAGGGCTGGCGTGGGGTGCAGGCTTAGGTTAGCTAGTCAGGGTCAGCAACATTGAGAAGCTGACGCTGGAGCTGTCCTGGAGGAGTTAGTCTGCAGTAGGGTGTTTTGGGCCCCAAGACTGAGGCCCAGGGCAGGAGTGGGCCTGTGAGATGCGGGAACAGCACAAAGAGTGAGTGAGAGGGGTGTGGGGAGAGCAGGTGGGCAGTCTTAGGAGCTCTGCATGCTGAGAGAGACCTCAGAGAAAGGTTGTAAAGCTTTTGTCTCTCACTGGGTTAAATGGGGATCCACTGGAGGGGTTTAAGCAGAAAAGTGAGGTGATCTGATTTAGCGTTTAAAATCATCAGTCTGGCTGCTGTGTTGAGAGGAAACTGAATCAGGGTTTGAAGCCAGTGCACCCCGGAGCCAGTGTGCTGCAGGTGCTTGGTCTAGGCTGGAGGCAGGAGGTGTGGACCCCTCACTCCAGGATCCTCAGCACCTAAAGTGCTGTCCAGCATGGTAGCCACTAGCCTTATGTAGCTGTGGAATACTTGAAATGAACTCGAGATGTGCTGTAGGTGTTAAATACACATCAGATTTTGAAGTTGTAGTACCAAAAAAAAAAAAAAAAAAGAAAGAAAGAAAGAGAAACATTTCATTAATCCTTTCTATTATTATTTTCATTAATCCTTTAAAACTTTGGTTATATATTGAAACGATAATGTTTTGGATAAATTGGGATAAATATAGTATATTAGGAAAGTTAATTCCTCCTACACCTTGAACCCTATTTATTATGGCTGATAGGAAATCTCAGTATCATCCAAATCATGTGCTTGGATGATATTTCCACTGGTCAGCACTGCTCTGGTATCACTCCTGGGGCCTCGTGGGTACTTGGTGAGTTGCATGAGTGAGCACCAGGCAAAGGGGATTCTGCAGTAAGACACCGTCCCTGTCTTCAGGAAGCTTCCAGGATGGGCGAGGGCAGATGGCTGATGCCCGCTGGAAAGCGGAAGGTGGGTTGGAGGGACCATGGCCGGTTGCGTCTGCTGTTGCTGAAAGCCTCACCTGGGCCAGGGTGGATGACAGACCTCTTGTCTCAGCAGGGTCATGGTGACAGTGTGCAGCCACCAGGCCCCAGTGTCCTGGAGAGGAAGGCAGGGTGGGCTGGGGCAGGCTGCCCTGGGAGTCTCAATAACTGACTGGGTGCAGTCAGCTGAGCACGTTTCAAGGATTCTGAGCAAGGAGAGTGGGGAGAGATGTCTTAGGCATGTGGAAGGTGGATTTCAGGAAGATGACCTGAGTTGGGGATTCCAGACCCATGGTGGACACAACTGTAACTAGGGAAATAAATACATAGACTTATTCATATACATGAGAATATATATATATATATTTCTATTTTTAAATTGGTGCATTATAATTATGTATGATACTGGGATACACTGATATTTGTACATGACTAGGGAAATTTAAATGATATTTCCTCAAATGAAATCTGAACCTTAAGCACCCAAAGGAAAAACCTATTAAAAAATGTTATTTCTGGGGTGGGTTTGTGGATCCGTGGTAAGTGCTTGCCTGACATTTGTAAGGCTCTGAATTGAATGCCAAGTTTTTTTTTTGTTTGTTTTTTTTTTTTTGCGGGGCTGGGGACAGTACTGGGAGTTAAACCCAAGGGTACTTTACCACTAAGCTAGATCCCAGCCTTTTCAAATCTTATTTTAAGAGAGGGTCTGGCTAAGTTGCTGAAGCTGACCTCCTACTTGTGATCCTCCTGCCTCCGTCTTCCGAGTAGGTGGGATTATAGGTGTGCACCACCATGCCTAGTTTTTTTTTTTTTAACAGTATCATGATGTGCATGTTGGTGTCTTGATTTTTTCCATTGTTGTACTGCTAGGTCATACCTATTTCTGAATATTATAAATGAACAAAACATTTATAATATTTATAAGATTATAATATCATAATAAATGTTATAATAGTATAAATATCATCAATGGCCCCCAGTAATATTATAATATTATAAATGTTATATATAATATTATGAATATTATGTATTATAAATATATATTATAATATTATGATAAATATCATAATATTTAATATATTATCAATGTTTTGTTCATGCCATTTTTATTGAGCAAGTAATATTTCTGTTCTGTGACTGTTTTCTTGTTGACGTTGTCATTCCTTTGATTTGGATGCCTAACTCCCCAATAGACTGTTTACATAGACCAAGTTTTCTGTTTTTTTTTTTTCCTAAATCTCCAGTCTTAGGATTTTCAAATCATAGCATCTTAATATTTGTAAGGTTTTAGGTAGGTATGTGGTCACGAGATTTGCACAGCTAGATTTGCTGTTCTCTGGTGAGACGCAGAGCTTGTTGCTGTCTATGACCCGCTGATGTCCCCTTTGCATGCCCTACGGTACATGCTAGCCACATGTTGGCATCTATTGCAAGCCCTTATTCAGCAGAGGTTGTGGACCACCTGTCCGGTGTCAAGCGCTGTGCTGGGCCTGGGCTGTTCAGTGATGAGAGTAGATGTAGTGCCGCTACTCACGGGACTTACTGGTGGGGAGACAAGCGAGCAAATCCACTCACAAAACAGCCTCATTGTAGAGAATATTGAATTGACAGAGAGGGATGGTTCACACGGGAGAGGGCCTTGTCACTGAAATCCCGGGTGAGGACCTGGCATTTGTGTGACACGTGAAGACCAGGAGGGGTTAACCAGGGCAGAACCAACAGGAAGGGCAAGATTGAAGAGGTCTATATGCTCAAGAAAAAAGCTCATCTAAGCAACAAAAACCAGAATGGCAGGACATCCAAATAAAAGACTCATATTTGCAACATACGTGACATTATAAAGCGCTGACATCCAGAGTGTGTGAAGAGTTCCCCAGTGTCAGTGACAAAGCGACAGACAGCCTCCTAGCAAAGAGGGCAAAAGATATGAAAGAGCAGCTCCCAGAAGAAGGACGCGAAATGGGAACTAAATGTGAAAAGGTTCTGGATTTTGCTAGCTAAGTAGCTTTATTCAGGTAGGATCTAAGATGGAAGTTTAGTCTTCTTCGTGTACGGTGCTGTTTTGATAAAATGCAGAGAGCTGTGCCATGTCATCACCACCCTGAGATATAGAACTCTTCCCTCGCCCCCAGATTCCCTCCTGTCCTGTGGCTTGCGGGCCCCTTGCCTTCTTACGAAGGCGTTGGCTTTTCCAATGTGCGGGCCTCTGTGTTGATCTCCTCCCTTGGCACATGCATTTGAGATTCTTTCACGTGGTTGTTTCCATCAGGGGTGTGGCACGGTGTGCTGGAGAAGTGGAGTTTTGTGATCTCCGTGTACCATGTGTGTCCAACCTCCCTTTGAAGGGCCTTTGGATTGTCTTCAGAGCTACATGCTTCAGGTTTTAAAATGTGCCAGAATTAGGAAGCGCTGGTGGTCACCTGAGCAGTCAGGATTCTCCAGCTCAGCTAGGAAGCAAGTTGGCAGCATGTCATAAAATTGGAAGCACATGTGAAGCTTCACGCCCTGATAAATTTGCAGAGCCCTTGTTCATGCTATGTATTACTTAATTATGTGAACCTTTTCTTTTGAGGAGCGGGCGTGGGTACTGGGGATTAAATACATGATGTTTTACCACTGACTGAGCTACATCCCCAGACCTTTTTATTTATTTATTTTTTGAGACAGGGTCTCATTAAGTTGCAGAGTCTTTCTGCTAAATTGCTGGGGCTGGCCTTGAACTTGCAGTCCTCCTGCCTCAGCCTCTCAAGTGGCTGGGATCACAGGCATATAGTATATATATATGTAAAATTGACAAATATTTTACTTACTTTTGGGGTACCATGTGGTACTTCAACACATGCATACATGTAATGTTCAAATCAGAGTGAGCATATCTGTTTCTTCAAACATTTATCATTTCTTTGGGGGTGAAATCATTTATCTAGCTTATTTGAAACACGTAGCACATTATTGTTGTCTGTAGTCATACCTACTATGCAATATTATACCAGAACTTATTTCCCCTCTCTAATTGTAACTCAGGTACATGCCCTCCTCATCTCTTAGTGCTTTTTAAAAGGTTAATATAGACACCTGTACACATCGCTTAAACATTTGTCAGATATGCAGGAAGGGAGCCGGGCGTGGTGGTACATGGCTGGAATCCCAGCTATTTGAGAGGCTGAGGAAGGAAGATCACAAATTTGAGGCCAGTGGTAGAGCACCCCTGGGTTTAATTCACCCCTAAAAAACAAAAACAAAAATAAAATCAGTTTGAGGAGGGCTACAGCAGCCTGTGTGAAGGCCCTTGGGGGCAGGAAAAACTGGGCAGTGTTCCGTGGCAAGAGGCTGGTGTAGCAGGAGCAGTGTGGCGGGGACCTGGTCTTAGAGGGCTTTATAGGCTCTTCGGAGTCTTTGGGGGCTGCTCAGGGGTGTGGGCCTGATTTGACTGGTCAGTTTGATGGGTAGATAATGAATTGGACAGTCAACAGGGGCTGGCCCCTGTTGGAAGCAATTTGGGGAGAGAGCAGAAGTCTGCTCTTGAATTGGAGGTGGAGGGAAGAGGACGAATTCAGTCTTCCTTTTGGAGGCGGGAAGGATTTTTGCATGGTGGGCCTGCTGAGGTAGCCAGGGGCCTTCTGAACCTGCAGGGGCACTTGGACTTTATCCCACAGGCTTTATCCTATCCATAAAAACCCCTGCTAGGGCAGGGTTTGAGCCAGGGCAGGGGAGAGATGGGAGTGGAGTCACATCTCTCTCCCTGTGATGTAACCAGCCTGGAGCTCGACAGTCTAGTTAATGTGGCTGAGAGTGGTTGCCCTCTTGCTGGCTACTTGATTTTTCGCATTTTCAAAAGGAAATAGGAAAAGGAAGAGGTCCTCGGTGTGGAAAGTCCCCTGGAATTTATGGGAGAGAGGCTTGGAAGGCAGAGGTCCCTTCCGGCGTTCATGGTGACAGGGTTTGTTCCATAGCTCCCGTCCCCTGAAGTCATGACTCATGCAGCTGGGGCAGGCGGCAGCTTTGGGATCTGGATCTCCAAGCCAATCCTCTCAGTTCCAGATTTTAAAAGAAAAAGATCATCTCTGCATGTGACACATCACTTTTTACAAAACAGATGACAGTATCGGGTCCATAAAACGCCAGCGGAAGGCCAGACTGTCTGAGCTGGACAGACTGGTTTATGGCCAGAGGATGCAGCTGGTGAGGACAGACCCCTCACAGGACTGCCTTCCCCTCAGAGCACCTGGAGGTGATGGCCTCTCATAAGCCTGTCCTCCGAGGGGTCTCCAGCTGGACCGGGTTGAGGGCTGTCACCGCCTGTGCTCTGTGCAAAGTCCCCTGCTGGCCTGAGTCCTCTTCTGTTTTCGTCTGGTGCCTGGAGGTTCCAAGGCAGTATCTCTTCTTGACTCTGGACATTCCACACATGCTTTCCCCATTAGAAACACATTTCCTGCACATTCATTCCCTTTAAAAGCAAAAGCCAAGGGTTTAAAAAAATAGGAGTGGAGCCGGAAAGGGAGACAGTGTTTCAGTAATGGTGCCATATAGACATTGGCCCAGCAGCCACCACTTAAGTGAGGTTTTCGGTTATCTCTGAGAGACGCCTGCCACCCTTGGCCATGACTGTGCACCTAGGGCACGTCCCGTCCCGTAGTGGGAGATGCCCCACTGGCGCTAGAGGCCCCTCTTCTGAGCACCAGCTCCTTTGTGTGGCAGGTCCTGGCAGGAACATCCTCCTGTCCCCGAGGAGCATCACAGGAGTGAGTTTCCGACTGGCAGACAGGATCCTGAAGCTCAGGCACTTAATTGAGTGACTTCCCATCATTAGTCGAGAGCCTGCTGCTTGGGGCGGGTGCACCGAGCACTGAATGGCGCTGTCAATAGTGGGGCTGGGACAGGAATCCAGCCCTCACCGACCTTGGAGACTGAGCGCCTTGGCCCTGTGGGCAAGTAAGGCTGTCAGGTGGAGCCCACTGGCCAGTGTGGGCATGATTAATTTAGAAGGTTTGGAACGATGAGGTTCTTCTAGAGGATTCGTGTCTGCAAATTCTTTTCTAAGATTCACTTTGGACATGGTGAGACAATCAGCCAGCCAGGCCAATGGATTCAATCCCTTCCCCCACTTCCTCTCCTAAGGAGCTTCTGCTTACACTTTATGCCTCCACCAAGGGCTCACCTCCTCCAGGAGGGACTCCCAGGGGGCTTCTGAGAGCAGTCCCTTCAGGTGTCCTGCCTAAGTTATTGCACCTCATACCTATAATATCAGATTGCTGCAGTGGGTTCCTGGCAGGGGCTGCAAACTCAGCTGTTTAGAGGGATGAGCAGATTATATATAAATACATCAGGTGTGCTCAAAGCATCCTGTGCAGTAGGAAATGTGTAAGAACAGCTGGCTGCTAATTACAGCTCCCTCCTCACAGCCTCCCCAAGCCAAAAAGCAGATTCAATATTGCCAGAACGTCCTTTTTTTTTTTTTTTTTTTTGATACTGAGGATTGAACTCCGGGGTACTCAACCACCAAGCCATATATATCCTCAGCCCTATTTTGTATTTTATTTAGAGACAGGTTCTCACTGAGATGCTTAGTGTCTCGCTTTTGCTGAGGCTGGTTTTGAATTTGCAATCCTCCTGCCTCAGCCTCCCAAGCCACAGGGATTACAGGCGTGCATCACCACTTGGCCAGAATGTCCATTTTTAAAAGAGAAGTCCAGGTTGCCCTGGTTTCCATCCTGAACATGGTGGGGGGGGGGAGCGATAAAAAGTTGGGGGAAGGGACCTTTTTAAATATAAAATTTCCTGATTTCAGGAGTTTTCAACTCATATTTTTAAGGAACCCTCCTATGCCAAAGGAAACACTTGTGGGCCAGATGGGGGCCAGCAGTTTGCAAGCCCTGGTTGTATCCATCTCCCTCTTACATGAGCAGCTCCCAACATGACAGCCCCTCCTGCCTGAACCTAGGCTCCTGGCAGCAAGCCAGCCCAAACGGTGGCTTCTCCCTCCTGAAGTGGCCCTGAGAGAGCACCCCCACGGTGTGAATGTATTTCCTTAACAACTCTTTTCTGTCATGTCACTCTGTGTTGCTCTTCAGTTTCTTCTGTGCTTTAGCAATAGGCTCTGTGTTTCTGGATAAGTCCGCATCTTTAAGGTTCTAGATAACGCTGTTCTTCTCCATTCCCTCTTCCCTCTCCATTCCCTCTACATGTTGACTCTTTTCGGGGTGATGAAGTTGAGGTGGGAGGAGGAAGCCTATCCTGCTGGTTAGCATGGGTTTCCGTAATGTGTGGGTCTGTTACTAAGCAGCCATGGTTTCCGGCCAACCCACTGACTTTTGCCCTCTGAACTGGGTTGCCATTCATCAGGGGAACAGGCGTGATTTTCCGATCTCTCTTCACCTGCTGTGAGTGATCACAGCAGAATGTAAGAAACAAACAGTCAGCTACTATGCCAAGAAGAGCCCTCTCATTTCGTTTGGCTTCTCCCATCTTGTGCCCTTTCTCAGTGTGCTGGTGAGATCGGAATTCCATCAGGCCATGGCTGGGGACCTAGGCGCTCCACATGGGTGTGTGCCAGAAGTCAGCGGAACAACTAAGAGGAACTGAGTGCATAAGTGGAAGTCTTTGGCTTTGGGAGAGGCTGAGGAAGCGGAAGAGCAGAAGGTGGTAATGCATGAAGGCAGCTACCCTCCAGGGCCACGCTTTTTACTGTTGAAGGTTTGGAACGATGTGATTCTTGTAGAGGAGTATTGCTAAGAAACTCTTGGCAAGTTTGAAGAACTTTTCCTGTTTCAATTCATGTGAATATGAATTCCAGATCGAGTATCACTATCTGAAATGCCTGGGGCCAGAACTGTTTCGGATTTCAGATTTTGGATTATTACATGTGTGCAATAAGAAATTGTGGGGATAGGAACCAAGTCTGAACATGAAATTGATTTACGTCTCACATACATCTCATATTCATAGCCCAAAGGTAGTTTGATACACGATTCTTGAATAATTTTGTGCATGAAACATTATTTCCTGGTATAGAGATTTTTTTTTTTTTTTATTTGTGGTGTCATTCTGTTGCTCCAAGGGTCTGAGTTTGGAGCATTTTTGGTTTTAGATTTTGGGATTACAGTTGATCAACACGTATTAATCAGTTACACATGGAAACCATGGATGAACCAGCTCAATTCAGTCACCCGCTGTTTACTGAGTTCCTCGCAAGCAGAATGAACAGGCCTGCAGCTGCCCCCTTGAGAACTCGAAGGTCCCTCTGAGCCCCCCCCCCCCCAGGCTACTGCAGTTCCCTCTGGTCTGCAAATGGCCACAAGAGCAGAGTGACATAGGGGTCCTCAGAGGTGGACAGGGCAGTACCAGGGCACAGGAAGGAAGCAGCTCATGACAAGGGAAGGCTTTAGAGAGGTGGGGACTGAAGAAGGTATTCTGAATAATAGGATGGCTGAAATCGGTGGTCTGGTGGCTGCTAGGGGAGGTGTCTTGAGACAGGGTCTGTAGACAGGGCTGGTGGGGCAGGATGCAGGAGGAGATGAGGGGCAGGCATCCCTGATTCTTCTCTGCATGCATGCGTGTCCTGCATCTGGTTGTGAGGACTGGCCAGGTGCTTCACCTGCACTGCTTCGGTTACTGCTTGCTCTGTAGGCAGAACTGCTCTCAATCGCATTTTGCAGATGGAACATACTGAGGCTCAGAGAGGTTCACACAGTCCTGAAAGGGTATATAGCTGAACCCAGGTCAGAGTGCAAAGACTGAGTTTGGAACTGATTTGTTGAGTCTGAGTTATCCAGGTATATGGTCCTTTGCCCTAGGTCAGGGTTTTCTTGATTTGCTCCCCTATTTCCCTATCTTATCCACTTCCACACCCTAAAAAAGGCAATGCAGTTTTGACTTTAGCTTGAAAAGTTGATATCATTATCCCAAGTCTCTAGTTCTAAATCTCTGGATAGATTGAGAAAAAAATTCAATTTATAGTTATGCTAAGTGCTGTGAATTACAGCACAGGACTTAGAAGTTCTTTGCCTTTGTTTTGATGTTCCATAGTCCTTTTTAAATTCATAAATAGAAATCCAAACTCTGGCTCTGAGACTGGGGCAAGGGGGGTGAGCAGACTCACGGGAAGTCTGTGGTGGACAGACTTCCCAGGTCTCTGGCCTGTTCCTCCTCGCTGCCTGTGCTTTCTGAGCAGGAGAAACAGTGCACAATTCACTTGGGGTCCAGGTCACACTGTCTGTGGCCCCCCATGCCGAGCCCTGTTTGGGCAGTGTGGCTGAAGGTGACGAGGGCCTTGGCCTTCGGGCATGGTCCCTGCCCCGGCTGCTTCTGCTCCTCAGATGTAATGGCAGACCTGGCGTGAACCTCAGCTCTGTGGACCTTCAGATCCCTGGGCCTCAGTTCCTCCCGCGCTGTGGGAATAAGGCCGCCTTCCTGCTCTGGGGACACAGAAATGAGTGCGTAAATTCCGACAGCCATGTCTTCAGAGCCATGGTCCTGACCAGGTCATGGTGTGCACCTAGCTGCCCCTTCCCCTGCGGTGTCAGCCTGGACATTCCTGGAGACTCAGATGGTGACAGGGTCACAGTGGACTCCTCATCCTTCATTAAGTTCTCACAGCAGCAGAAGCATCTTGGTAAAGTCTAAGTCCCATGGAGTCACCCCTGCCCAGAACCACCCTGTGGCTCCTCAGGACAAGGCTACACCTGCACCATGAGCTTCGTGACCCTCTAGCCGTGCCCCTTGTCCCTCTGCTCCAGCCACACCACTCTGCTGCCAGGCCCAGCTCGCCCCATATCTGCCTGCCCCGCTCCCGGGAGCCTCTTTATGGCTTTGCCTCCCTGCTGAACAGGCTGCTCTTCTGTTAAGTTACTTATCTCGCCCAGGATCTGTCCCCCAGGAGATACTAAGCCCTTGGGCAGAGGCTTTTGTCTACCCTGCTGCCTGCTGGATGCCTGGTGCCAACCCAGAGTTCATTTGCCCCACAAGTGGGTGGAAAGAACCTTTGCATCCAGTCTGTAGCAGACTTGGGGATTAGGGGGTCACTCTCCAGGGTTGCTGCCCACAAAAATCAATGGCTCCTGCTGTGTTTGAAGGTCCCCCCTAAACTCATTGTGAAATTTAACCCCCACCCTGAGAGGATGAGAGGGTGGAAACTTAATCCACCAGGGCCTTAGGAGGTGGGGCCTTCTGAAGATAAAGTTAAATGTTTCTGGAGGGTGGGTCTCTCTGTGGGGCTGTGGCTTTATAAGGGTGGGGGAAGAGCTGGGCGTGGTGGCCCACCCTGTAATTCCAGCATCCTGAGAAGTTCAGGGCCAGCCTCTGCAATTTAGCCAGGCACCATCTCAAAATAAGTGATTAAAAAAAGAAGAGCTGGAGATGGAGCTCAGTGATGGGTTCAGTCCCCAATTAAAAAAAAAAAGGGAGAGACCTAAGCCAGCTGCTCAGTTCCTCTCACCATGTGACACGCCCTCTGCCACCTCAGGATTTTGCAAAGTCCCCACCAGATACAGCCACCTGATCTTGAATTTTCAGCTTTCATAAGTATGAGGAGAAAACATCCTTTTTCCTTGTAAATCGACTCCGTTGGAGGTGTTCAGTTAGAACCACATGTCACCTCTAAGGTAGCTGGCAAACATCTTCAGGGTGACGGAATTGGGCAGTGCATTTTGTGTAGCTTCCCAGCGTGCATGTTATATATATTTTTTTGATACTTACAGGAGAATAGATGCCATGAGGCATGCTCATAAATACCTGGAACCTTCCATCCTACTGAGAACAGGTTGCAACTGCCGAGGGTCCCCTAGAACCACTTCTCTTTCCAGGGCCCAGAGACAGACCCTGAATGAGTGCTCCTGCTGGTGGCCTGGAGCCCCGTGGGTGTGTAAGGACGGCTTAGCTCTGAGCCAGAGCTGAGACAGGAGGGCAGTGAGTCTCAGAAGGTCAGACAGTGTAGCAGTCCAGTGACTTTCTCCTCCAGGTGGGCCCAGGAGGCCAGGCGGGCTCCCAGTGCAGCAGACAACTCTCTTCCTAGGTGAGCTTTCCCCACCTCCACTCCTCCAGCTTCCCATTTTATCCAAGTAACTAAGCCTGCAGGGCCTCTCCTTCAGGGGAGCTGTGTTTGCCCGATACCCCCAGCCAGGATAAGCCTTTCAGGAAACTGATAACCGAATTGCAGCTGAATAGAAGGGGCTCAGTAGAGGCCCCACCCCCCTCCCCATACCTTCCTGAGTACTTACGTAGTTGCTTAGTTCCTGTGTTGGCTGGCCTGACATTCCACACTTGAGGCCCAAATTAGGGGAGGAGGGATCAGGCAAGTCCTACGTGATTCATTAGCAAATACAGTTTTTCTTTTCAGGACTGAAGATTGAAGCCAGGGCCTCATGCATGCTGTGCAAATGCTCTAGCGCTAAGCTATACCCCCAGACCTTTTTCTTATTTTTTATTTTGAGACAGGGCATCACTGAGTTGCTTAGGATCTCAGTAAGTTGCTGAGATGGCCTCAAACTTGCTCTCCTCCTGCCTCAGCCGCCCAGATGGCTGGGATTACAGGTTCCTGGCCACCAGCAAGATTTATTCACTTCTTTATTGCATCACACCTAGAGTCTGAGCTTTTTAAAACCTGGGCCTCTGCCTGGGAAACTGAATCATCCTGATGGCGAGAGAAACAACAAAACTTCTTGTTGTCCACAGGCAAGGGGCCGTGTGTGGACCCAGAGCATCATGGGTGAAGTGCTGGCTTGTAGCTACCCTGTGGATTTGAGTTCTCCTTTTGTGCTGCAAAGCTCTGGGATTTTCTTGGGCAAGTTATTTACCCATCTGTGTTTCAGTTCCTTTATTTAAAAACTACTAAATACGTGAACCGAGGGGATAGAGTGAGATTCAGAGCTGTGAGCACCTCCCTCGCAGCCCCCCCCCCCACAGGCGCTGGTTGCTAAGGTCCAGCCTACCCCTGTGCCCTAGGACCCACCCACTAGGTCTGTCTCAGGCACAGTGGGGCTTGGTTAATCTGTGCTGACCAGGGGCATTTAGTGCCCAACAGTTTGCAAAGCCCATGCATGATGCTTCCCTTTTGTCCTTCCCAGCAGTGGAGTTGGGGACAAGGGCTTGAGCCCATTCTGCAGAATGTTGCCCATGGCTTCCCTCCTCCTGGACCTTGACTTCTCACCTGTGAACTCACATAAGGGACGGGATTGTTCCCTGGCTCTGTTTTAGCACACTTCGTCAGTATTTAATCTGTATGTTTCATCCTTACGCCTATCTGGGCAGTTGATATTGATTTCCCAGCTTTACAGACGGGGACTAGAGGCAGAGAGCTGTGACTTTCCAAGATGAAGGGGTGCAGCAGGGCCAGAGCCAGCATTTGAAGCCAGGCAGCCTAACTCAGGCCTGTGTGTCTTCCTGGTACGCTCGACTGCCTGGAGGCCATCTCTAGGTTCCAGGTGGCTGGACTGGGGTGGCACTGCGGAAGTGCCCAGGACATCGGATAAGTTTTTTGGTGGTCTTTGCTGGGGGTGCTCAGAAGCTTAGTGCAGCCAGGGAAAGAATCCCCAGGTGAGATGAAGGGTGGACATGGGACTGGAAGATGGGTGGCCCTGGTCCTTACACATAGGTCATATTGTCCCCTCAGGCAGCTCCAAGCATCAGCTACATTCTTTCATCCTCTGGAGTGTCGCTGGATTGAGTATGTTTCTAAGGATGGGGCTGATATTTAGGCCTTGAAACTCTTTGCCTTTTATAGAGATGTTCCTGGTGTGGGTCACTTGCGTGGGCTCTGCACTGTGCTCCCAGCTTGGCCTGCTGGGGGTCGAGTCTGAGTTTGGAAGGTAAGTTCATGACCCGTTGTCCATGCTCCATCACCCCCAACCCCTCATGGGGAAGGGGTACCTCCGGGCTGGTTGGGGCTTTGGTCCTTTGGTGTGGGGGAGCAGACTGGCAAGGAGGCTCATTCCATTTCCCTTATTAGGCCATGGGCCACGGCAAACACACCCTCCCAATCCAGAACCCGAGATGCTGGAGCTGCACACTCCTTTGGCGACATCGACAGTGGTTTTCATTGCTGCAGTCACAAATTATGCTTTTTAAGGATGAGGATGTCACCCAGCTGTTGAGTGGTTTCAACCTCCAGATGTTCCTCTGGAAACAGAGGGGTGCATGATGGAATCACTTTAAAAGTTGAGTCTCAAGAAGATTTCATTAACTTTTTTTTTTTTTCCTGGTATCAGAGATTGAACCAGGAGTGCTTAACCATGGAGCCACATCCCCAGTTCTTTTTATATTTCTTATTTAGAGACAGGGTCTTGCTATGTTGTTTAGCAAGAATCAGGGCCTTGGTAAATTGCTGAGGCTGCCTTGAACTTGCAATCCTCCTGCCTTAGCCTCCTGAGCCACTGGGATTACAGGTATGTGCCACTGTGTCTAGGAGCGTTCAGTGACTTTGCTGCCATCCCCAGGGGAGGTGTAGTGTGTCTCTGTAGGGAAATGGGCAGCCACTTGCTGAGGTGACTGCATGAAGAATATCTAAATGGTGAGTAAAGCAAAAGAACTAAATTTGAAGGCACAAGGCCTGTCCCTACTACAGGTTCACCAGGTACCCTGAGTTCTGAGACCCAGAAAGGTTGGGATTAGTTTGGCTTTCCAGTGCTGTCCAAGTGCTTGAAGATTCTTTTTAAAAACATTTGTTAAAAGTTTTTTTTTTTTAAATATCTTTATTTTATTTATTTATTTATTTATTTATTTATGTATGTGGTACTGAGGATGGAACCCAGCAGTGGCTCACGTGTGCCAGGCGAGCCTGCCACTGAGCTACGGCCCCAGCCCCTTGACACTTGATAGAGCAAAACCTGAATTGAAATGTGTTGTGCGTGTAAAATCCACTCCATATTTGAAGACTTCGTTAAAATGAAGGGATAACATAGAATATCTTAATTTTTCCACATTGATTACATGTTGAAATAAAATTTGGATATACTAGGTTAAATAAAATCTATTATCAACAACCATTTCACTTGTTTCTTTTTAAACTGTGTATGTGGTTAGCATTATATTTCTTTTTTAAAATATTTATTTTTTAGTTGTAGATGGACACAATACCTTTATCTATCTATTTATTTATTTATTTAATGTGGTGCTGAGGATCAAACCCAGGGCCTCGAACTTGCTAGGCGAGCACTCTACCTCTGAGCCACAATCCCAGCCCTAGCATTATATTTCTATGGGACGCTGCCAAGGTAGACCCCAGAGGTGGGCTTTAGAGTTGTGTGATGTGCAACCTGTACAACCATGTGTGGCAGACCTCCCATGTCCATATCAGACTTCTTGGGTTGAATCTTGACTCTGCCAATAATCACCTGTGTGAAATTGGTGCAGCTGTTTAACTGAACTTCAGTTGTCTTATCTGTAAAATGAGTACTGTAATCGTACCTACTTCGTATGCCTATGAAGTGCTTGGAACGGTGTCTGGTGCAGCGAGTGTTGGTGGTCTCATTGTTATTGTAGTGGTGGTGGCTTTTATAAACTGCAGACATGTAGCTGCAAAGATGAAGTCAATAGGGAACCAGAACAGGGAAGGAAGCAGAAAACCGACGTGGTGATTATTGGAGGGCAGGAGTTGGTCCCGGCAAGACAGGGTGCACTCCCAGAGCTGCAGGGCTCCAGCCCTGGGAGTGGAAGTCGGGTCTGCAGGCAGACAGGAGATGGGAAGGATGGGGTGGGCAGGTGGGACAGACCTAGGGGGCTCACATGGGTGGGAGCCTGGCTCAGAGCAGGTTGCAGTGTGTGAGCAGGAAGGGAGCCCAGCTAAGGGGACCAGCAGCAGGTGTGGGTGGGACTTGCAGTTCAATGGAGCCAGGAGGCTTTGGGCTGGAGAGTGACTTGGCTGGAGCTGGGGATCACGTTGCTAGCTGCTCTGGGAGGCTGTACTGGTAACAAGGATAAGAGGAGATGCTGCTCCGGAGCCCATGCATTTTTCATTGTTCCTGTTGAATCTTCACCTTCCAAGTGCCATGTGCTCTGCACCCACGTTTGCAGCCCCTCCCAGCTTCTCTGCACAGGCCCGACAATGGGGACAATGGGAATGGCCTGCACCTCAAGCTGGCCTCCATGCCAGCCCCTGGCCAGCCCCTGGCCGTGGCTGCCTGTCAGTCCCCTGCCAGTGACTTTGCATCAACGGGGACTTCTTAAACATGAGGTATGAGAGAGGGTGGTGAGCAGGCCGTAGGGAGCTTCTTCTGCTCTTGGTGTGTTGATTCTGGTTCTAATTCCTTTAAAAGAAAATTAGGTTTCTAATGAAAATAACACCTGCATGTATTTTAGTTCAAGTGGGTAAGGCTTCTATGGAAAGTCAGAGTCCCCTGGCCCCTGACAGCTTGTCTGTAGTTCTGTCCCTGGAGTGAAGCAGGGGCAGGTCCGTATCTCTAAATTAAACAGGCTCCTGCTGCTGCCTCTCAGTTGACTTCATCCTCTGTGCCTGGACCCTCAGTGGTGTCCTGTGACTCAGCCCCCGTGAGGCAGAGGTCCTGCCCCTGCTACACCCCCCTTGCAATTCCAGCCTCTGTGCCTTTCACATTGGTAATAACACAGCTGTTCCCTCGCACACCTACAGTGAACACTCTGCTCCTCATCGGCCAGATGGTTTTTATTGATTTATTTTTTGCAGTATTGAGGATTGACCCCAGGAGTGCTTTACCCTGAGCTACGTCCCCACCTTTTTTTGTTTGTTTTAGGTCCTATGTTGGGACTGGATCTTGCTGACTTCTGAGGCTGGCCTCAACCTTGCAGTCCTGCCTCAGCCTCTCATGGCACTGGGATCACAGGGTGTAGCACCATGCCTGGCTGCTAGGTTAATTTTGGAAGTTGGAGACTTCTCTGTGGCCTCTCCACGGCGGTCACTGCATATCCACGTGATGGACTCTGGCCACGTGCCCGTTTTCTCCATCCTTCCCTTTGTTCTGGCTTTTCTAACCGCCCGCACCTTCCTTGAAGTCCTGTAATTTCTTGAGTATGACAGTCCCCTCTTTTCCAAGGTTTTGCTTTCTGTGGTTTCAGTTATCCATGGTCAGCTGTGGTCCCACAGTCTTAAAGGGGAAACTCCAGAAGTCATCAATTCCTGAGTTTCCAATTGCTTGCTCCTGTGAGTAGTGCAGTGAAATCTTGCCCGTCTCTTCCTCGGGCTCCTGGTGCGGGCATCCTTCCTCTGTGCAGTATATCCTTGCTGTATGCGCTTCCCGCCCTTTAGTTGCTTCCCCGTGTGGGTTTATCAGATTGACTGCCCTGTCACAGGGCTTGTGTTCAAATAGCCCTTCATTTACTTAATGATAGCCCTGAAGTTCAAGAGCAGTGAAGCTGGCCATTTAGGGCATTCCAAAGAGTAGCCATAAAGTGCTTCCTTTAGATGAAAAGGCAAAAATTATTGGCTTAAAAAGAAAAGAAAAAGCTGGGCACATCTTGGGAGGCTGAGGCAGGAGGATCACAAGTTCAGAGCCAGCCTCACCAAAATCAAAACTAAAAGGGGCTGGGGATGTGGCTCAGTGGTTAAGTGCCCTTTAGCTCAGTGGCGGAGCACTTGCCCAGCGCGTGCAAGGCCCTGGGTCCAGTTGCCAGCACCAGAAAAACAAAGAACCAAACAAGTTTGCACACGGACATCGCAGAGATCCCGCGGTGAGTTTTTGTTGTTAATTTCCAACTGTTTCTAATTTTTAAATTAAACATGATCACAGGGGTGTATGGAAACGTGGTGTGCATAGGGTTTGGTGCTCTTCAAGGTTTCAGGCATCCGCTGCGGGTTTTGGAATGAGTCCCCCAGGACGACTCCAGGTGGTTTTGAGCTCTCGGTTCCCTCAAGGCCCTCTGCCCGGCCCCTCAGGTAACTCCCCAGGGGGCCTATAGACCCCTGCTCCAATGGCTGTCTTCCGGCTCAGTGTAGACGGATTCTAGGACTCGTTTCTGGTCCTCACTGCTCTTCTGGGCCGGAGCCCCTTCCTGCCGGGTCTTCTATCAGTCTTTTTCTAGGTTTGCTCTCTGATTTTCCAGGATCGTGCACTTTGTTAGGTTCATCATCTGAAAATGACAAGAAAGCTAAGTGGACGCTTCCCCTGGTCTCAGACGTTACTTGTTGCTCATTTCATCCAGTGGCACAGGTCATCATTTTTATTTCTTTTTCAAATAATGCTTAAATGTCTCAGGATATGTGTGTGTGTGTGTATCCTCACGAGGGTGTGTGTGTGTGCGTGCGTGCGCGTGCGTGCACACTTTCCATCTTTCAGATTTATTTTTTTAGGATAGGTTGCTGCAGCTGGAATTACCAGGGTAACGGTTCGAGAGATCTTCAGGCCCTTAGTGCATGTGGTTTAGTTATGTTCCCCTTCAGTTGTGTCAAGTTCAGTGACAAGGCATCTCCAGCATCCTTCCTCCGCGGAGCTGCTTTCTGGTGAACTTGAGCCTCTGAGTCCAGGGAGAAGTGGCGTTGCTGAGGTGAAGGAGACGACTCTTCCGTGTTTGTCACGGCTTCTCAGTATGCTTTTGGCTTTGGAGCAGTTTCACAGGAGCCTAGAAGGTTTTTACCTTGAGGTTTGCTGTGGCTGAGTGGAAGGAATCCTGTCCCGAGTCACCCGGGAAGACTTTGGAAAGTTGCTCGGCTTCCGTTTGCCTTGTGCTCTCAGGCGTGGAAGAGTGGATGACAATGGCCACTTTAGTGTGGTTGGAGGGTGAAGTGAAGTCATGTAAATCTGACTTGCTAAGAGTGATATTCCATTTCAGGATGTGTTAACGGAAGTCAGAAGTATGGGTCTTGGATATAGAACCCAAGGGCTTGGGTTCTGCCCCTGATGCTTTTTCTAACTGGATATTGGTACTGGTAAGCTTTCCGTCACGGAAACAGAATACCGGAGATAGAAACTTGAAAAGAGAAGAGGTTGATTTTGGTTCGTGGTTTTAGAGATTTCATTCCATGACTGATGAACCTTGTTGGTTGTGGGCCCGTGGGGAGGTAGCACATCGTGGAGAGAGTAGGGAGGAAAGCTGCTCACCTCATGGTGGCCAAGAAGCTGGAGAGACAGAAAGAAAGGAAGAGCCCAGTGGCCCTTTAAGGGCACATCCACAAGGACCTAAAATCTCCCCTGTTAAGGTTCCCCACCTTCCAGGAGGGCCATGCTGATGACCAAGCCTTTGATGCCTGGACCCTGGGGACCACACACCACAGCAGTGTTCCTGGCAGAGTCCCAGAGACCTAGGTGACATGGCTTGCAGCGCTTCCCAGCCACGTTCCTGTTCCCTAAGATGATGAGCAGGAGAAGAGTGCGTCTATATCCTGTTTCTCAAACCTTTACCAGCTATATGATTTTGGGTAAATTGCTTCTCCTCTTGACCTTATTTTTGTTTTCTGCAAAATGGGAATAATAGGGGATTGCCCCTAATTCCTAAGAATGAAGAGCCCCTAATTCCTAAGAGAACTGTGCAGGTTACACAAGGCAGTGCCTGGAATTTGCTTGGCCTGGTGCCAGACCTTGGCTCATTCTCAGCAAAGGCCAGTTACCCCTATTGGACACGGCAGACCCAGTGATTCCCTCCATCACATCCTAGCAAGCTGCGCTTTCGCTTCATAAGCTGCTGGCTCTGGCCTCTGGCTGAGCGGGTTCATAGTTTGCAATCTTTACAGTCAGAGGGGACCCGTCCAAGCCTGTCATTCGATGGATGACAAAGTTAGTCTCCAGATGGCAAGTGACTATTTTGGAGTCTCCTAACCATTCCCATTTGTGAATATGTATGTGCAAGCACACACACACACACACACACACACACACACACACACACACAAGCATATATGCACAGGCTGGCTCTGGAGGGGTTCACCAAGAGAGTGCATGCTTCTGAGGACAGGGGCCTCTGGGGGGTCGGAAGCTGACGTTTCCTGGGTGTCTCTGCATCCAGTTGTGGCCCTGACCCTGTGTACCTTTGAGTTCTTTAGTTATAAGAATCAAGTTCTCAGAAGTCCACCAGATAGTGAAAAGCCTTGGAGTGCCCTCCAGCTTCTCAATGCAGGCACAGAAGCCCTAAGAAGATCCACAACCTGTGGTTTCATAGCTGTCCATCTGAGCCCCCTGATGTGCAGCCAGAGTCCTGGACATCCAGCCTTGGCTCCTGGGCAGCTGACCACCCACTGTTCTGTTCTGGGGTGGCCTGGGTGGGGGAACTGTGGGCCTGACCCAGAGTCCTGAGGCTGGAGGCCTGGGCCACCCCCGTCTGCTCCTTTCTGGCCAGGGACTCCTCATGCACAAGGCAGTGTCTGGGCAGCTCCCTGTCCTCCTGTGAACCAGGGCCTCTCCCAGGAATTTCAGGGCCGCCCTGCAGTCGGGGCTGAGCTGCTCCCCCAGGCTCTATGTGCCGAGTTGGCAGCTCCCTAGAAACATTCCCTCCCCCTTCTTTCTGACACATGGGGTGGATTCCCTGTTCCATCCCTGCCCATGAGTGTCAGGGGTCATGTGAGTAGAGTCCTGCAAGAGCATCGTGCTTGGTGACCCTGACGGGACGGGGAAGAAAGGCTGAAATCCATCTTTCTCTCAAAGCTTTTGATCTCAATTCTGGTGCAAAGCCCCGTCCCTCATTTCTCCCAGCCCATTGTCACATCTGGTGACTGTTAGGGCCCAGTTACTGCCTTTTGGAGGCCATCTAGTTCAATTGTAAGGTTTTTTTTTTTTTTTTTTTAGCTCAGTGACCACTTCAGGAAACATCAAAGTGTTTATGGGACCCCCTTTTGTTTCTCCATTCAAAATGGAAAGAGGCGGGTGGGGGTGTATCTTCTTACCCCTGGGATGTCCACCCTTTTGGACGGAAGGATGTGGGTGTTCTGAAGCCGGCTTCCGCCTCTTCCTGCTTGTCAAGAGCTTCTTACTATTCATCGAATTCCTTGTTCCCAGGTGAGGGAAGCTGAGGCCCGGAGTGGACATGGAGCATGTGTGGGAGAGGCTCTGTGAAGTGGGCTTCGGGTGAGTGAGACACTGTTACCCCAAAACAACAACCACAACAACAACCACAACAACAACAGTCGTCACTTGGCAGCTGCTGCCAAGTGAGGGTCTGTGTCCTGGCTGCCTTGGGAAGGCCCAGGGGGTCTCCTCTCTTCCTGAGGGCAGCACAGGCCCTGTGGCCTTTGTATTCCTCCTTGGCTCCAGATGTATTTTGAAATTTAAATGATAAAGCAAACAAGCCCTTTAGAAGCGGTAGAAGACTTGTATGAAACCTCTCCAGGGTGGTTTTGGGAACCAGCGGAGGCCAGGGTTCCTTTTAAGCACTGGGAGAGAGGGACATTGAGGGACTGGTCGCAGAGTGAATGGCTGCATTCATCCCACGAAGCTCAGCCCGTCCTCCCGGACTCACCCTTTTATGTATGTGCTTGTGGCCAATTTGTCTTCTCTCAAAATGGAGAGCTGACAAGATGGGCTATTTTTTCCCTGTTAAAAATAATTACACGCCATTCCAAGCTCCGCGCCTTAACCAGTTAAAGCTTTTTGGATCTTTTGCCCAGAATGCCTTCACAAGGTAAGCTTGTTCGTGTAGGAGCCCAGTGTAATAATAATAGTCAGGGACTACAAAGGACTCTGTGATGAGCAGAAAAATAATTATTGCATATATTGTATATAATAAAACTTTTAATATGTATATTAAAAACATATCTCTGTATATTAGATGGGTGGTCCCAGCAACAAAAATGTACAATACAGCTGCAGAAGGAAGCCTTCCTCCGTTGCTTTTAAGTGCTCTTAAAGCGATTGGTAGCTGGTTCCTTTCTCCTTGGTAACCAGAGCTTCCCAGAACCCCTTTCCAACAGAAGAGCTGCCGGCGCCTTGTAAGCAGGAAGAGCTTCCAGGTGTTGCTTCTCAGGCCTTGCTTTAAAGTTTTTATTTTTATTGAACATCAGTTCTATTAAAAAAAAATAGTGGCTGCTTAGTCCTTATCAAGAACTTGCTCTTTGGAGTCCGATGAGGTTTGAATCTCTGCTGTGTGCCACGTATCAGCTTTGTGAACTTGAGCAGGGGACATCTCTTCTCCGATGCTTAGTGTCCCATCTGTAAAGTTAGAGCAAGAATTCTGTCTTCGTGGGGTGTGGGCATGGACCGGGGAGAGTGTTTATAAAACGCGTGATAGTGTCCTAGGGCTGCCATTGTAAATAGCCACAAAGTGGGTGGCTTTCAATAGTGGACGTTTAGCAGGGCATGATGGCACACACCTGTAATCCCAGGGACTCCAGAGGCTGAGGCAGGAGGATCATAAGTTCCAGGCTAGCCTGGACAGCTTGGTGAGATGTTCAGCAGCTTAGTGACACCCATTTTCTCCCTGTCCTCCTGCAAAAAAAAAAAAAGATTTATTCTCTCACAGTTCTAGAGCTCGAAGTCCAAACTCAGGGTGTCACAAGGGCCACGTTCTGAGGGCTCTCCTTGCTCTGGTGGTGGCCGGCCACCTTTTGTGCTCCTGGGCTGGAAGCTGCATGGCTGTGGTTTCTGCCTCCATCATGGTCTGACCTCTCCCCATGGGTGGGAGTCTCATCTCTTCTTCCTACAAGGGTGCTAGTTGTTGGATCAGGGCCCACCCTGATCTAGCATAACCTCATCTGAACTGTTTATCTCTGTGAGGGACCTATTTCCAAATGTGGTCACCCTCTGAGGTTCTGGTTAGACATGAATTTTGCAGAGACTTTATTTGACCCCAGTGTTGAGGCCTAATGGATAACATCCTAGCCCATGCCAGCATTTGATATTTTTATAATTGCCACTTGCTAGAGGCACGGATAGACATTTCTCAGGTAGGATGGCAGCAAGCCACTTATTTGAGGAACAGGAGGAGGGCCAGATGGAGAAGTGGAGTTGTAGGGTGTGGTGGGGCAGTGGTTGGAGAGGAGCTTGCTGTGTGGAGGGTGACAGTGGAGGGGGGCAGCATGCTGGTTGTTACTAGGGAGAGGGGTGGTGGTCTAGGTTGGGTACTAACCTGGCAAGTGGAGAAACAATAGTAGATTTAAGTGTTTTGGGGTGGGGTGCCTGGAAGGCCTTGCTCATGAGTTGGATTTGGAGAGTGAGAAGGGTGAATCAAAGATGACTCCATGCTTGGCTTCAAAGACTGGGTGTCTTGAATGGAGGTGGATCTGCTGGAAAATGGCAGGCAATCAGCAAGAGGCTTTTGGAATGACGTATGAGCATTCATTCTCTGAAAATGGCCGTGAAGGAGTCTGCTGCGAGAAGAGGTGGGGGTCACACACTGTTGGATGAGATGAGAGAATTCCCATACCGCGTTGACTCGGCCCAAGATTGTTTGACATCCATGGAGTTATTTAATGAATCATGGTGTTCGTTGACATTCTGGATCGTAGATACAAACCATCTTGAGCAGGACCTGCCCCTCTGCGCTCTCTGTAGGAGGGCCATGGGCAACAGGATTGCGGTTGCTTGTTGGCTCACTTGGCTGCTTTGGGCCCTGGTCTTTCCTGGTCACTGTACTTGATGGGGGTTCCTCGGGTTGAGGAGAGGTGGCATGCTCTGGGGTCTGGGAGGGCAGGTCTGACCCCAGGCTTGTGAAGTGAATTGGGCTTTTATGGCCTTTGCACAGGAAGTTCTGGCTCAATTACCTGCTGTGTGCACACAATCCCTTGGGGGAATGATAAATGGGATGGTACTCCCCACGGCTGCTGAGGGATTCAGCTGGATTCCGCAGGTCAGCCTTGGTCAACAAGCAGGCATTCCGCAATCCTCTCTGCCTTGCACAGTCCTGCCTGGGGACTCTGAGGCATTGTCTGCATTCCTGTCATGGAATCGCTAAATGAGGCTGCTTGACAGTGACTGCAGGGACGCACCACTCCCTCTGCTGTCCACTCCAGCTCCACCTTTGGGGTAACACCATCCTCCCTCCTTTTGTATGGTGCTGGAGAGAGGACCCAGAGCCCTGTGCAAGCACTCTACCATGGAGCTGCGTCCCCAGGCCTGTGTCCCTCCTGCTCAGCCCAGTCCTCTCCTGTCTGCGCTGGCCTGGCCTGAGCTAGCCCAGCTGGGCAAACGGATTTTGACCAAATGGACAAATTATTTTCCAGAAACCACCTTGTGGATCTCAGGATCTTGGCTTTGGGCTTTGGCTCTGCCTGGCCCTAGAGGTATACGAAGCTGAGCCCTGGGGGCCAGCTCGTGTATCCTACTCATTTATCAGCCGTCTAGTCCAGTGATTCTGAAATTTTAACAGACATCAGCATCACCTAGAGGTCTTGTTGAAACCCCCCACCCCTACCCCCAGGGGTTAGGGTGAGGCCTGAGGATTGGATCTCTTAATAGCTCACAGTGATCCTGAAGTTAAGGACCTTGAAATAAAAGGTTGGAATTTGAATGAAGATAATGAGATGGGGCCAAGATGCACAAGGAAAACCCCAGATCAGTCCTGAGGCATTGGAGTCCCTCACAGAGGCTCAGCTGAGGAGGGTCTAGAGGAGGGACCATGGACAGAGGTGGGGAGGTGAAGGGACCAACATGGGAGCCGGTGGGGGCAGGCAGTCTGGCTGGAGCTGGGGAGGATAGGCCTCCTGTCAGGGCGGAAGTGTGGAAGGAGCTGGCCCTGCTGCAGGGAGGGTGCCCCCAAAGTCCTACTTTTGAACTCTCCCTCATCGGCCCTCTGACCTCCTGGTGTCTCCCGTGGACTGCACTCACCCAGCAGCCAGTTCTGGGGCCTGCAGGCTTCTGCTCTCTGGGCACTGAGTGGACAGTGGGCTGAAGGTGGGGCACGGGGTAGCTGGAGGGTAACCCAGAGTTAGGAGAGGAGTGAGCCCGGGAGGGGAGGCCACACCACACAGGGCCTTCTGCTTTGTTAAGAGGGATGTGCAGCCAGTGGAAGGCTAGAACAGGCCTGTTCAAATAGGGCTCTGCCATCCGAGAACCTGCCTCCATGGTGGGGGTGGGCAGGTCCCCTTCTCTCCCCTCCTCCAGGCCCCAGAGCCTGACTTGGGGAGGAAAAGGCCCTTTCCAGCCCCACCCCGACCCTCCATGAGCTGTCTGCCTGACCACACGGAGGGCCTGCCAGCCCTGAAAGACAGGAAGGGAAAGGAGCATCTGCCTCCAAAGAGGAGATTCTAGAAGACTTGAGAACCATGTTTTGATCAGAGCATTTAACTCTTTACCCCGGTGGAGAGCTTCTGCGGGCTGTCCCCAGAGACTGGCCAGTCCCAATAGGATCTCTGAAAGCTGTGCTATTGTGTGAGATGTTGGGAGACAGGCTCAGAGGGGCCAAGGGTGTGGTCCAGTCATACTGGCCATCCTTGGTGGACTCTGCCACTGTCATGGCTGTGCTTCTGCAGAACAGGATGCCCAAATGCTCTCTTGTCGGGTTGGGTTCTCTGGGGAGGTGGCACCCAACTGGCTTTGCCCATGCAGATGCTGGTCCAGCCCAGCCAGGGAATGAAAGGTGGGTGGTGGGGTGTGTGCTCAGGGCAAGCTGTGGCCGAGTCTCTTGGTGAACTGGTCCCCGTGGAGTGCCCAGGAGAGGCCCACATGCCCACTGTTTGTTAGGCAGGGGTGGGCTCAAATGTTGTACAGTCCCAGCAGGTTCTGCTGCTGGGTCCCAGGTGACCAAGTCACCCAGAAACCCCTTGCAGGCGGAAGTCCTTTGTCATTTTTTTTTTTTTTTTTTTTTTACCCCTGAGCTTGCTCTGGGCTGGATGGATGATTTGGGACACAGGGCTTGACATCTTTGAACCTCAGTCTCTATATACTTGTCACATGAAGACAATGTACAGAAAGTCATGGATTTACGATATTTAAAATGTTAAGATCTTCAGAATTTAAGATGGTGCAAAACCCATACATACTGAGTAGAAACCACATCTGAATTGTGAGTCCTTTCCTGGGCCAGTGATAAGCAACACAGTCCTCCTCCTCCATCAGGAGCTGACCTCTGGTGGTCCATAGGTGGGGGGTTGGATGCACTTTGACTTTTTTCAGTTTGTGAGGGTCATTGGGATGAAGCCCATTGTTAATGGAGATGGATCTGTACATCAAAGGGCCCTTGGGAGCAAGGGGTGAGGTGCTGGGCCCGACCTGACACAGTCCTGCTCAGTAAATTCTCCTCCAGCTCAGGACTGGATCTTCATGTACCTCTCATGGCAGGAAGGAAGGGGCGGCAGGTGCTACTGTCCTCATCCCGTAGGAGGGCAGATTAGACCTGGAGATGCTAGGAAACACTGAGACTAAGGTGGGTCCCCTGGTGGAGTCCAGGTCTTGGCTCAGGCCTCCTGATCCCAGAGGTGTACACCCGTATTTCTAATTTCAAAGGCACATTAGTGCATTTTAAGTTTTTTTTTTTTTTTTTTGAGAGAGAGAGAGAGAGAGAGGAGAGAATTTTTTAATATTTATTTTTTTTAGTTTTCGGCGGACACAACATCTTTGTATGGTGCTGAGGATCGAACCCGGACCACATGCTTGCCGGGTGAGCGCGCTACTGCTTGAGCCACATCCCCAGCCCCTTAAGTTGTTATTATTTTTAAATTGTTCTATCATTTATATTTGTTATTTATTCATTTTTAATTTATCTTTTGCCAAGTTTTTATTATTTACCTATTTAGTTAAGGTGTGTGGCCCTTTAAACTATTATGAAAGTGGGATATTATCAATTCCTGTTATTTTATGCTTTCCCCAATTACTTTTGTGTGTATGTGTGTGTGTGTGTGTGGTGCTGGGGATTGAACCCAGAGCCCGTGCAAGAAAAGCACTCTACCAGCTGAGCGGTATCCCCAGCCCCTCGGATGACCTCTTTATTGATTTTGAATTTCTAAGCAAAACTAAAGATCTGTTTTGCTCTTTGGTGGGAGCCTGGTCTGCCGAAGGGTCAGGCAGGACCCTACCTACCACCCAGGGTCGGCATAGGGTGGAGTCAGGTGTGCCCCCGCAGAGACGTGCCATGGGCCAGGTCTTCGTAACCAGGCAGCTCTCCCGAGGTCCTCACTGTTTTCTGTGAGCTCTTGTGCTGTTCTGGGCAGATGTGGTATGGGGTGCTGAGGTGGAATTTGGGACAGATTCCCTAAGAGAAGGCCCTGTCTTTTCAGACAGTGGCTGCCGGACCTGTGCCCTGGGAAGCTGCTGCCCACCTACCTAGCAGGGGCTCTGGGTACGCTTCACGGTTCCTTGGGGACCCTCCTGACCTCTGAAATGCGGACATCTAGGACTGTGAAAGGACCCCACTGGCATTGCTTAGCTGTGAAGGGGAGAGCTGCCCAGGCCCCGTGTCCTCTCATGATGGGCGTGGCGGAGGACTTGTGCAGGGGGGCAGAGCTGAGGCTCTGGGCAGCAGCAGGGTTTGAGCACTTGCGCTTGTGGTTGTGCGTCTACTCACCTGGCTCGCTTCCCTCCTCCGCCTAGCCCAGGGGTCTCCGCGGTGCCTCCACAGCCCGCACAACTCTCTTGCAACCTTCTGATCCTCAGCTGGTGGGGTGTCCCCGAAAGCTCAGTGATGACCATCCAATCATGAGGGCACGATTTTGAGAAAAAAAGGAAAAAGAAGTTTTACTGCTTTACTAGCGAAGGAAGAAAACACAGAGGACTCCTCTCCCAGAGGCGGGGATTCCGGCCATCAGGGGAGCAGGGGGTTTTAAAGGGGGGGAATCAAAGGCTGCCCTCCCTGCGTTCCGTGTCCAGAGTTGTGACCCACTTGTTAATTGGGGAGATTGTCACTTCTGAGATCTTCTGGTGCCATCCCAAATCTGAGTAACCCTGTTCCTGTGGTGGACGTGCGCTCAGGGACAGAGGACTCAGCCTGGGATGGGGAAGAAAGGTGATCCTGCTTAGATTAGGAAGGGGAGGGAGACAGGGAAAGAAGAGAAAGAAGCGTCTGTTTCAAAAATAAGCCGCGGTGGCCGAGCAGCAAGGGCTGTGGTCAAAGCATAAAGTGGACCTCTGTTGGGGGCGGGGATTGGGAAGAGCAGCAGGATGCTATTTAGGTCTGTGAACATCACACAGCGCACTTTACGCCACAGTCCCCATTGTCCCTCGGGGCTGTGCCCTTGGCCGTCCTGCACTTTTCTTCCTGGGTTCTCTCTCTTTCCCTCCCTAGAAGCCAGTGTGCAGCAGCCTGGCAGGGAGGCTGGCTGGTATCCAGGCCATTTCCTGCCCCCAGGGGCCACCCACCCTGTCCGATCCTGCCGCCTTCCTTGCCCTCCACCCTCGCAGGCATGACCTCACCCGCAGCCGGGAAGCCGGGCTCGGTTTCCCGCCTGCTGTTTACCCTGGCGCAGCAACAGGTCCGTCACTTGGCACCACTGGAATGCCAGGCGCGTGAGTCGCCCTCAGTGGGCACAGGCGGGCGGGCGGGGGGCATTCCTCCTGACTGAGTCTCCTGGCACGGGACCCCCTGCTTCTGGAGGCAGGCAGGCGCTTGGCACAGGGGTGCTGAGTCATCTCCCCGTAGTCCAGCTGGCCTCTGAGTCACCGTGCAACCCTGGCCTCAACAGTGAGCCTTTTGTGGGACCCTGGTGGACTTTCTTGCTTCTAGAAGCATTTAAAGGGGATACACTGGCATTTGAACCTCTTTGCTGCCGGCCACCCTCGAGGTGTCTTGCCCCCTGATCCCTCTCCAGGTCTGTGCCTGGGCTCCAGGAATTCACCTCCATCTACCTTTTGAATTCAAAAGTTCAGTTCAGGGAGGAAGCTAGGGTGGTGACCCAGCCTGCAGAGGCGGGAGCCAACTGGGCAGGATCTCTGCTGCCACAGGAGCTGCCTGCAAATCTCTTTCCTATTTTGTGAACATCTTGAGAACCCAGCCCTGTTCCCAGAGGAGCAGGTGCAAGAATAACATCTGTATGTGGCCCCCTGCAACCCCTCTGAGCACGCACTGATGCATTCATTCCTTCCTGACCCAAAGACTTCACACCATCTTCTACCCAATTCATTGAAGAAACTGAGGATCTAGTAGGAGAAGATACAGACTCGGAGTCACAGAGCCGGATAGCAGCTTTCTGGAATTTGACTATGACTCCCCTGACTCAGTTTACTATTTTAACCCTCCCCCCATTTGAGTTTGTCTCCCCCCCCCTCTTTTTTTTGAGTGGTTGCTGAAGTCTTCCCTGAGGACAGCAGCTGTCCTACAGGAAGATGGCTATTAAGGGAAGACAAAAGTGTCATTAGGAGACTGCTGGCATTGTGGATTGAGCTGCCTGCTGAGCCCTGAGGCCTGCTGGTTGCAGAGAGAGCTGCTGGGGGCCTTGGCAGGTGGAATTAAGGCCATTCTTTGTCCCTGAGGGGGAAGCTGTGTTGGTTGGATTTGTTTCTGCTGTCCTTGGGGGTCTCACGTATCAAGAGAGGGGCTTGGGCTAGATCAGTGTTTCTAAAGCACAGCCCCTTCCCTTCCTCCCTTCCTGGTAGGGGCATCTGCTTAAGGCTTAGAGCTGGTACCTGCCTGTGTAATGGCCTCCCCAGGCCAGCTTTCCTGGTCAAGCTCCCAGAAGCTGTGAGGCCTTCGGGCTCTTCAGTGTGTGTGGAGGGGAGAGGAGTCAGGAGGAGGGGCTACTGCTCAGAGCTGAATGGACGGGAGGACAGGGATTTGTTGGACCTGGGTTCAAAGAAAACAGTTGTCCTTTGAATTAACCTCTGACCTGAAGCCGGTCACTAAGTAGGTGCTAACGAGGCCTCAGGTTACCTTCTGTGGAGGTTGCCCGATAGAGAGAGGTCATAGAAATGGACACTTTTCGAGGTTGGGCATTTTGAATATAGTTGAAAATTTGACCGATGTGGGAATAGTTTCGTTCTGATGGATGCTTTCGAGTCTTTTTGGTAAAGGAATGATGGTGGTACCAGGGTTTCTTGGACTGTGGTTGGCATATGGAAGGTGGCCAATACAGGAGTTTTGAATGAAGTCTATGTAGAGCAAGTCTGTGTCCTTGAGCTTCACCTGGCTCCTTTCTCTAGTGACTTCACCCCAAAATTCTTTTTTGGGGGGATACACCGGGGATTGAATTCAGGGACACTTGACCACTGAGCCACATCCCCAGCCCTGTTTCATATCTTACTTAGAGACAGGGACCCACTGAGCTGCTCAGCACCTTGCCGTTGCTGAGGCTGGCTTTAAACTTGCCATGCTCTTGTCTCAGCCTCCCGAGCCACTGGGACGACAGGCGTGTGCTACCGCATCCAGCCTGAAAATTCATTTTTAATGGCACTTTTAAATGAGAGAAAAACTTGAGCTTGTTGGTAGCTGACTGCCTCATTTGGGGCCATTTCGGAGGAGGGCTTGGCTGCTCCAGCCTGACTGTACCCTCTATCACTGGAACACAGAGAACCAGGAGCTTCTCACCTTGCTAGGCAGGAGAAGAGAAAACAGGAGCAACCCACCTGGTGCCCACCCGCTGCCAGGCTCGATGGTACCCAGTCTGGATTAAAGAGCAGTGTGTCATGAGCACGTTGCTTGTGGTCACACGGTGGCCCAGGCAGAGGTGTCTTTTGAGTTTGCTGTCTCCCTTCTCCCTTGGACTGCAGTATAGGAGAAGCTGTGAGGTTGGGACAGAACTATCCACTGCCAGCCCCTGGACTCTTGGTGCCGATGTGAGTCCCACTGAGATCTTGGCTGCCCTGGTTCTGTTGAAGTCCGCGTGGGCTCTCTCCGAATGAGCCAACCGTTATGAAGAGTCAGAGCTGGGCTTTTGAGTCCCCTGGAATTGCCTCTTGGGCCTACTGATGAGTTAACCTTCCCTGTCCTCAGCTTTCTTGCCTGTAAAATGCAGACAACATCTTGTAGGTCAAAGTTGGTGAGATTCTCATGCACGCAGCAGTCTGGTACCCTGGAGGCCCTCGGCAATCATTTGTTCCTTTGTCTCTACAAGTAGAGAGGCTGAGTCACAAGTCCTGAGGGAGATCGCTTTCTCTGTCCTCCTTAAATGTGTCATCTGGCCCTCCATAAGCTTGTATTATCTGGGTGTGGTACGCCCCAGGAGTAATGCCGCTGTACAAGCTGATTGGTGACATAAACCCCTGGGAACACCTCCGCTCATACTGGGAACACGCCTGGCTCTGAGCTGCCCTTGGTGCCCAGAACTGGGGATGCTCCAGGGCTTCAGGGAAGGGCATGCGAATCTGGGCGGGGCCACTTCCTGGAACCACAAGGTTGCTCTGGGAAGGGACTTGGCCCTGGGCAGCCTCAGCAAGACAGGAGCTGGTTTGGCGCTGGATGCCAGGCTGCAGGACTGCCTTCCAGCTGTGGGCGCCAGAGTGCAGTGTGGGAATGGGCGACTCTCCTGCCCACCGCCACCAGAACAAAAATCTCCCTGAAGGAACCTTCAGAACCAAGGAGAGGGCTGTGAACTCCAGACCAGCACCTTTAGGGAAAAGGACCGAGGGAGTTTAGGAGCTGGCGAGCACTGCCACCTCTGGGGACCCACAGGCTGTCACACAAAGAGCTGGACAACACACACGATGAGCTGGGGGGCTGGGGGGCTGCTGTGAGGGGAGGGCAGGGAGGCCCTGCCTGGAGCCTCCCTAGGATGGCCAGTGCAGGTGCAGGGTGATGGCCAGTTGCTGCCGGTCACTGTTGTCATCATCATCCAGTGGCTACAGCAGGATCCTTTTCTTGGCAGAGTGGCCCCCCACCCCCAAACAGGAACTTGATGGTCTGCTTCATTCAGTCAGATTTATTTTGAGGCTATTTCACCAGTAGCCACTTTAGACAGTGCAGGGGGTGGGGTGGGGCGGCCCTGGGAGCCACCTCCTGAAGCTGGAGATTCTAATTAATGCAAAATTCTTAAGGCAGGAAGGGATCCAATCCTTGGCAAACGACCCAGCACAAGAGACACGGCAGGCAAACAGCTACAGCTAAGAAATGAAGAAGCGCAACCCAACCAGTATCTGGTTATAAACTTAGGGTGACTTTTCTGCGACTCAAGGTGTGGCTGGCCAG
The DNA here is from genome assembly GCF_052094955.1 of Ictidomys tridecemlineatus. Lineage (NCBI taxonomy): Eukaryota > Metazoa > Chordata > Mammalia > Rodentia > Sciuridae > Ictidomys > Ictidomys tridecemlineatus. Next base: position 13,008,452 of record NC_135483.1, on the reverse strand, counting down.
CTCTTCCTGTTTATCACCTGTTTGTGTTTTGTAAACGGGTCATTTCCTATGGAGCTGTTAACAACTTTTTTCCCCCTCATTGATTTGTAAGATCCTGATTAACTTTGGAATTCTGCGGATGTTGGGGAGAGGGCAGCCGGGGAATCCTCTTTGTTAGGCATGCTGTTGCAGGATTGAGGCTCCATTTCCATGGGGGACATTTTTTTTTTTTTTTTTTTTTTTTTACAATTCTGGATCTGTGGGAGCAAAACCATGTTTTGCAAGTGAATGCCAGGACCTGCCCCATCCTCCTGAGAAGCTGTCACTTTTAAATGTTTCTCCTGTGAGTCGCATTTGCACAATTGCTCTCTTCCTCATAAACACACACACACACACACACACACACACACACACACACACACGTAATCCCCTCAAACTTCCAGTCGGTGTAAATATCACCAGAATAGTCAGGCAGTCAGATCCCTAAATTAGCTTTGGAGGAGCCCCCTTCTTCAGTATTCTGACTTGGAGAAGTGATTTGAGAGCAGATCACGCTGCGTTTATAGTGTGGAATGGGTCACCATCCAGCGATGCTTAGCAGCTGAAACCCAGAGTAGTGCAGTGTCCTGCCTGTGGTCACTCAGATTGACTGTGGCGGATCCCACTCTTGACCAGATGTCTGGGCCTGGGCTCTGGTGGTGGGGGAGGGGAAGGTGCAGGGCAGGTACCCTTAGCACCTGGGTCAGGGCTTTGCTTTAGCGTCTAGGTGAGTAGACACCAGCCACCTTGCTGGGTGGCAGGGCCTTGCTCCTGTGGCCTTGGCCATTGGTCATTTTGGGTTAAGGAGAATGGGGTGATATCCAGGGGCAGGTTGGGACTGTCTTCCAGGTGGGGGCCCAGTGACTGCTGCTGCATTCCCTGATGGGGCTTACCTAGGCAGCATGGCTTCCCTGGGCCTGCCTTTGCCAAGCCAAGGGACGACACCAGCAAAAAGCTCTGGTTCACCAGCTCCAGGTCCTGCCCTGCTGGCAGGAGGAGCACAGGTATCTGGTGGCTGGAGAGCAAGGCCACAGTGCTGGTCAGGTAACATCAGTGTGGGTTGGAATGCTTGGTTCCTGGGTGGGCCAGGGCAGAGGAGGCCTCCTGGTGGATGGGAGAGGCCTGCTGGCTAGAATCCACTGCCACCAGTCCCCTGCTGTGTGAGTTTGGACATGCTACTCACTTCTGGGAGCCGTAGATTATTATTATTTTTTTAATTTTTCAACATTTATTTTTTAGTTGTAGTTGGACGTAATACCTTTATTTTATTTATTTATATGTGGTGCTAAGGAACCCAGAGCCTCGCACGTGCCAGGCGAGAGCATTTTACAGCTTTACAGCGGAGCCACAACCCAGCACGCCCCCCACCCAGCCTTTGCTTCTTGATTGTCAAATGGAACTCATGAAGCCTGCTCTCTGAGTTTGTGGGCAGAATTCTGTGACGGACTGCCTCTTCCTGACCTGGCTAGGTGTCAGTGGATATTGGTTTCTTTCACAACTGACCCAGGCTGGATACAGCAGATTTCTAATATTGGGAAGTCCTCAGTGGAGGCAGTAAGATCTGAGATGCAGATCCTTCTGTCCACCAGAGCACCAGATGTGGGTACCAGAGGCACCCCTGGGCTGGGAGGGACTCCCCAGAGACTTAGTACACAAGCCCAGAACCACACTGAGTTCTTGGTCCATGTGGGACAGTGGAGCCTGCTGACTTGAAGACCAGATTTGTGTCCATTCTATAGGGATGGGTGGCCCAGGCTTCATCCTGAAGTGGGCATCTGGTCACTCTACCCCAGTTTGGATGAGAATCCTTAGGATGAGGAGGGAGTTAGAACCATCTGGAGTGACTGGGTCAGGATGAGTACCAGTCCAGCAGGCTAGGTTCCGGCCTGGGGGCTGTGCAGATATTAAACAGCAGCTCACAGACATTGGACTATATGTGGGTGTCATTGGCAGGCCCTCCTCCTGGGCCTGGCAAGGTGCTAGTGAATGCAGCCTTCCTGGAGAGCCCCTGAAGGTCGTTCCTGCACACCCCTGTGTGGGTACAGATGACACTGGCCACTCAGGCACTACGCTCTGTGCTGCTGACTGCACCATCCCGGCGCCCTGGGCCATTTTAAAATAGGAGGCACATAGTGACTGTGCAAATACAGTGTGCATATGTGTGGCCTTGGAGTCACGGTAGGGTGACGTTAAACATCTCTTTCAACCCAAGCCAGTGAGCTCACCCATTTTCATCCCCTGGCCCTGGGTGTGTGGGCTGCTCACCTGATGGTGACTGAGGATCAACACCCTTCTTGATCCTGCTCACAGCTGCCTGCAGCCTTCCTCAGTCTTGTTCACCTACAGTGCTAGGACGGACTGGCCTGATGGCTGCCTGGGCTTGTTTTTGTCCTTGGCCAAGGTCAAGTTGTGCAGAAAGAGGAAGGGGAGGGACGCCTGGCCTAGGAAGCAGCCAGAGAGGGTCCTGGCTTCAGTAGCCCTGGGGTCTTGGGTAGCCAAGGTCTGCCTGCCGCAGACCTTTTTTTTTTTTTTTGTGCAAACTGGACTCACCTACTCCACTACTTGGAAATTCCTCCCCAGGAAGAGGAGGGAGGTGCCAGGAATTTTGTGGGGGGCCTTGTCTGTGATGTGATATGCACATTCCTCCGTGGTAGCCTGGGGTCTTCCAGCATGTGACACCTGGCTGGAATGACAATGAGGGAGGATGCTCTGCAGGCCTGCCCCCTCTCCTCCCCTCCCAGGATGCTCTGCTGATCCTGCACTTCCTTCCTGCATTTCTATGCCCTCTCCCTTCCTCTCCCACAAAGCTGGGCTATTGGGATGGTAATGCCCTCTGGCTTAGCCCTGGCCCCACAAGAAAAATGGACCTCTGGGACTGTCCTTGAGGCTGTGCAGACTCATTTTTTATGCAGATATGTTGGAGGCTGCTGCAGTGACTTGGTGAGTTGGAGAGAAAGAGACCTGGAAGCTAAGGTCCTCTGACATGTCATCCTTTATGGTCACCCACCCCCTCACCCCCTAACAAAATCACCCTGTGCTGGATCTCTGGAGGCATTATGTTTATGCCTCTCTGATCCCCTCTGTTCTGTTCCCCCAATTTTTTCCTTGGCTTTTAAAATGATTTTTTTTCTCATTCTAAAGTAATACATTTTGTTTAATAAAGAATTATATAGCACTAATATCAACGAGACATCTGTTCTAAACCCTTTGCAAATATTAACTCATTAATTCCAAGCGGCCCAGTACGCCTGCTGGTACTGAGACACAGAGGTCAGGATGCCTTTCCAGAGGTCATACAGCAGCTTCCTGGTAAAGTCCATGCTGCCCAGCTTTAGGGTCTCTGGCAGGCTGTCCTCCTGGAAGAGAAGACAGAAAGTTTGCTCTAGCACCCAGACACTAAAGCTCTGCGTATTTACAGTATCTGATGTGTAGTTATGTAGCTATATGGACAGCTATATCATATATCTTACAACTGTATGATAGTTTATTTTATCAATGCCTTATCATCTGAATGAGTAATGCATTTTTAATGGTCCTGAATATCTGATTTCGTATCCTATTTCTTCTCTGAGCATATTTATCTTTACTTTTGAATGTTTAAGAAACTTTAAGAATGACTTCAAATTTCTAAAGCATGCCCACAGGCCCATTACGCTTTCCATGCACACTTTGGTACTCAGGAGTTGCTTCTGCGGGACTGAAGTCAGTAATCTACAGCTCAGCACTGTGTTGATGGCAAGATGGTATTGACCAGGGACTGGGGGCTGGTTCAGTTATTGAGTCCACATGATTATAATTGCATATTCCTTTTTTTTTTCTTGGTACTGGGGATTGAACTCAGGGATGTATTATTATTATTATTATTATTATTATTATTATTATTATTATTATTATTGAGTCAGGATCTCACTAACTTGCAGAGTGACTTCAAACTTCCAATCTTCCTGCCTCAGCCTCTCAAACTGTTGGGATTACAGGGATGCGCCCTGACACCCAGCTTTATATTATCATGCATTAAGCAGTCATAAGGAAATCATGACTCAGCATTCTTATTTCTTATTATTCAATGACAAAATGATAATAATGCTATCAGGTATCATTATTTATGGTACTGGGGATTAAACCCAGGCCTTGTGCATATTACCAAGTACCCCACCACAAAGCTGCATCCCCAGCTCGGGTATTAATTACTTACATCTCATTATTCAATATTAAGCGCTGTAGTATTTGGCTGATAAAACAGATGGACAAATAAGATGCTAGACAACACCAACCATTTTCCATTGGGCTCTTTCCTTGTGGTTTTCCTGAGAGCTTAAGGACCTGGCTGGTTTTACCATTACCTGTGACTTCATGACCTGCCACTCTGGGATGAACAGACAGTTGGACCCGGTTGAATTCCTCCCAGTTCGTGTCTGTGGAACCTCAGAAGATGGCATTGCTTGGACACAGGGCTTTTGCAGGTGTACTTACTTAAGATGAGGTCCTGCTGGATTAGGGTGGGTCCTCAGCCCAATGACTGGTGTCCTACAGAGACCCAGGGAAAAGGCCCGGTGACTATGGGGACAGAGCTGGGCATGATGTAGTGGCAATCCAAGAAACTCCAAGGACTGTGAGGAGCCACTGGAGGCTGGGGAGAGGCCGGGGAGGCTCTTCCTTAGAGAAGACACTTTGAATTTGGACTTGTGGGCTCCAGAGTCGGGGGCATACTCTTCGGCTCTTGTAAGGCGCCCACCTTGTAGCAGTTAGTTATGATGGCCCTGGGAACTCAGCAGTCAATGCAGGAGGAAACTCCTTTTGCAGGGGTGGAGGTGGGAGGGGGTAGGTGAGGGAGTAGGGGCGCCTGCCCTTTACGCATGGGCACTCAATAAATATTTCCCAGTGAGAGAGGGTTGAAATGTGCTGTGGAACTGGGCATTTCAGTTTGCATTCCCTGCCGCACCGCTAGACAAACACCCTCCCAAGAGGGGAAGTTCCTCCTCCTCCTCCTCCTCCTCCTCCTCCTCCTCCTCCTCCTCCTCCTCCTCCGTCATTTCTTTGCCGTTTCTTTTTCCCATTTCCTTCCTCTCCTTTAAGCCGCTCTGCATTTCCACAGTTTATGGCATGTTCTTATCCTTCGGGACCAACAGGCATCCCTGCTGCTTCCAAAGGTGGGCGGGGACCAAGGGAGGCCCTAAGGTCAGGAGGCAGCCCTGGCCCTGGACGGAATGGTGCTCAGTGGGACAGCTGTGGCCCCTGGTGCTCACCCTCAGGTCTGTGTACAGAGAGATCTGCGCCCTGAGCTTGTGGCCCCTCCCTCAGGGTGGGGGAGGGCCTGCAGAGCAGACACCCAGGCCGACTGCTGCGCTGGCCCTCTGAGGTCAGCTTTGCAGCAAGGCCACAGGGATTCGTGGGGACGCCCAGGTTTGAGTCCCTCTGGCCCCAGGATGAGACTGGGAGAAGCTGTTTATGAAGTGCTGACCCTTCCATCCAAAGGTCCCTGGGAAGTCGCGAGTGATTTGCACACACCCCTGTGGGATGGGGTGTGTGAGCACGCATGCACACACGCTGTCACACTTGGCTTGCCATGAATGCTGCAGTGCCACCAGTTCCCACGGAGCTCTGGGGAGCTCCAGTCCCCGCGGTGGGGCCTGTTTTCTGGAGTGCTTTTCTGGCAGTGAGTTTAATGCAGTGGATTTGAATTTCTCCTGCCTATTTTAGTTTTTTTGGTACTGGGGATTGAACCCAGGGGCACTTTACCCTCAGCTCTTTTTAATTTTCTCTTTTCTTTTCTCTTTTTTTTTTTTAGTTTGAGACAGAGTCTCACTAAGTTGCTTAGGGCCTCACTCAATTGCTGAGGCTGGACTCCTCCTGCCTCAGCCGCCTGAGCCACTGGTATTACAGGCGTGCACCACTATGCCCAGCTAAAAATTAAAAAAAAAATTTTGAATTCCCCCCTGTCTTCCCTTCCCCCAGATCAGGTGAGTGTGGCGGGCTCTCTTCCCTGTCTCACCAAGGTTGACGCGGGCCACTGAGGGCAGGAGGGGGAGAGGGAGCACTGGGCTCCCCAGATTGCTGGCTGGAAGCTTTCAACAGCCCCCTGCCTCATGCAGGGACGGGTGCCAGCAAAGCAGCTGCCTGTCATCTGGGGGTTTGTGCCAGCCTTCCTCCTGCCCCAGGCCATTGGGAGTCTGTGGGCAAGGCTGATTGTTGCTAAAGTTGACTTGGTGAAATGTGCCTATGTGACTTCAGGTAAAAGGGCCTGTTTCCCTGACAGTCCTGCCCTCCAAAGTCCGCATTGTGACCTCTCCGGAAGCCAGCTAATCCAGGTTTTAAAGAAGAGGGGGGACAGAGGTGGTGACTGTGGAATGTATGGAGCTCAGATTCAGCCAGGCGCCGCTGTCCTGCTGAGGGGCCCAGCTCCCAGCCCCTGAGCAGGGTACTCAGGAAGAGCCCTGCGTTCTAGAGAGGCTGGGGGAGGGGACTGGTGGTCAGTGGTTCTGCTTCAGGTCCAGGGGCAAGGGGCCCATCCTCCCATGCTGCCAGTTCTATAATTTGGGGATCTGAGACCTGTCTGTGAAATTGTGAGCCTTCCCAGGATGAAAGGGGGAGTTTAAGGGACCTCTTGTGAGACTGGTGTTTCCTTCTGTCCCCCTTATTTTGAGCACTAGTCCCTCCCTTTGCCCTCACCCCTACCTGGAAAGTCTTTCACCTCTTTCCCACTTACCTGTCTCTCTGACCCTGTGACCTTCCAAGAAAACAGCTCCCAACGGGTACAGAGCTTCTTTGAAGCCAGTGTGGCTACTTCTCATAAGCCTGTTTCTTTTCTCTTCTTTTAAGTTTTATTTTGAGACAGGGTCTTGCTAAGTTGCTGAGGCTGGCCTCCAATTTGTGACCCTTCTGCCTCAGCCTTCTGCTGAGTAGCTGGGATTTTAGGCACATGCCGCCGTGTCCTATTTGGGCCTATTTTTTAAAATGAGATTTGACATTCTTGGCAGGTAGAGAGACCAGTGTGAGCGCTTGGGTCTCTACTAAGATTGCTTTCTGGAACAATGTGTGTACCTTAGACTGTGTTTTGGATCTTCCAGGGTAGATCCTGCTGTGAGGCACCGTCTCCCTAAGCCATGGTCTGATGGTTCAGTGTCTTGACACCTTGTCCCTCTGTGCATGGGGAGTTGGCCTTTGCTGCCCTTTCCCTGAGGGATGCCAGGAGCGAAGGCAAACAAAACTTAAAAAAGCTTTGAAGGTTTGATTTGTGGAAGAAAAGTATCCCCAGCTTTTCTCAGCCGTTTCAGCATCTTAATCACCTTCAGAGTTAATGCTAAAGGAAAGTGAAAGCCCACTGACCAGATGGACCCCTTCCTTTATGGAGGCCTACTGTGTGCAAGGGCTTTATGGAGCTTGCCTCTGATCTTCCCCTTCACTCAGATCCATTCTGCAGCAGGGCTGTGGAGTCAGAGCCTTTGTGAGCCTCAGGGCTGACAGTCTGGCCCCGGTGTATCGGCCCCTAAAGTGCTGTCCTTATCTGAGGTGACATCCCTTCTTTAGCCCTTTCTCCTCTGTCCCTTCCCTTCTCTCCTAGTCCTCTCAGGGGCCTCAGTCCTGCTGGATCTGTAGGTGAGCTTGAGAGCAGAGCCCGGGTCCTATCTGGATGCTGCCCACAGGTGTCTCTGAGAAGGATGTGTGCTGTGGGGGCTGAGGTGGGGAGGAGTGGTCAAGGGTCAACTTCTTGGAGATTCCAGTCCCCAAGCCCACTGGGAATTATGTCATGGTCCAGGCCACAGCTGGATACACTGTGCCCTCTGATGAGGAGCCAGTCTGGATGATATGAGGGGACAATGGGGGAAAGAGCAGGACCCCTTACCTGTTGGTGGCCTGTTGGGCCATTCAGGTCAGTTCTGGCATTGACGCGGCCAGTACCTCTGTCGCCTCTGTTCCTGCTTTTCCAGCAGCTGAGCTCCTGCCCCCTCATCTCTTTCTTCCAGAAGCTTCTTAGCCTATCTTTTACCACCAGTCCTTCCCACCACATAATCCGTCTAAGGCCAGGCTGACGAGTGGCGAAGTCCACCGTTTCCAGAGGCAGAGTGCCTGGTTCCTACCCCGCTGTCTCTTACTACCTGGTGACTTGGTCCCCTGGCTGGCTGTGCCCCAGCATTCTCAACGGTCCTTGAGGTTCCACCTTGCAGCCCTAGGGGTGGTTCCCGGAATCAGCACACCCACACTGCTCTTGGGCTGAGCACTCTGGAGATGTGGTCACTGCCTCCTCTGCTGGGCTTCGGGTCACACCACCTCTGGCTGACAGTGCCCCGGCCCCTGCCGGGTTAAGGAGCCACTCCTCCCTTAGGCATTGTGTGCCGACCCACCTGTCTCAGTTTGCTTCTTCCTGCACACCTGCAGGTCTCACCTGGTGACAGTAAGCACGTCACTGCTTTTCTGCACCTTGCTTCAGCTCTTCACCGAGGAAATTGAGCTTGACTGTCGCCAAGCTTCAGTGCGTGCTGATGTGCAGGGGCCTCTCTCCTCTTCCTCTCTTCAGCTCCCTCCCACCTGCCTTGGCAGCTGGATGTCACCACTTATCCTTTTTTGGAGGCATGCATTGTCTTCGTGTTTGCCTTCTGGGTTTCTCAGAACAGCCTGCAAGTCCCACGGTGGTCAGGACCATGGTTTTCTTGTCAACACTCTTCCCAGCCCCCATCAGGGAGCCAGACTGGATGATATGAGGGGACGATGGGGGGAAAGAGCAGGGTGTCCATCAGGCGTGGACATCACCACTTCTCAACATGCAGCTGTGATCCAAGGCTCACCACCCAGGCATCACCTGCTGGGCACTTGTTGAGCCTGAGCGCTGTGCAGGAGGTGCCCAGGCCCCTGGGAGCTGGCAGACTGGATGCCAGGGCTTTCAAAGAACAGCTCGGAGCCGTGGACTTTGCAGTTGTAAACAGATTCCCTTACGTAAGGCAGGGGAAGGTGCTGGCAGTAGAAGGCTGGTCACCCTCAGTGTGGGGACCTCACACCTTTAGTCATTTGAGGGAGTGGGACTGGGTTTGGCTCACATGTCTCAGGGGACTGAGCTGCCGAGGGTGACATTGGCACTGCTAATTGTGAGCCACCCTGGGGCGGGGGCACTTTGTTTACCTATTCTCTCTTGCACAGATAACCCCAGATGACACAGCGTTTTACTCCTCCTCCTCCTCCTCCTTCTTCTCCTCTTCCTCCTCTTCTCCTCCTCTTCCTCCTCCTCCTCCTCCTCCTCCTCCTCCTCCTCCTCCTCCTCCTTCTTCTTGTGCTGTGATTGAACCCAGGGCCTTGTGCATGCTAGGCAAGCACTCTTGCAACTGAGATATACCTCTAGCCTTTTTCTTTTTTATTGAATGTTTTCAAGGAGAATAAAAGATGTGCCTGAGGCCACAGAGCTTGACCCAGCCTGGGGATTCACACCTTGGTTTATTGGTGCCCAAGCCCGGCCTCATCCCCAGCCCTGAACAGGTGGGAGTGAGAGGAGCCAGGGCTGGAAGGGCTGGGGACTCCGGAGCTGGTCAGCATCCGAGCGCATGTTAGGAGGAGAATGGAAAGCAGCTAAGGTGGGGACTGGCTTCAGGGAACAGCTGCTGCTTTCTCTGGGAACACAGAAAGTTCCTTCATTTATCTTCCCAGGTAGGTGAGTGCCCGCTTTCAGGGTACCAACAACTAAAGTGACCATGGCCTCTGCCCTACTTGGAGAGGGTGGAGGAAACACCTTTGTGGTGCCAGTTACAAAGAATTCTCACTTCACTGACCAGAGAGAGAGAGAGAGAGAGAGAGAGAGAGAGAGAGAGAGAGAGAGAGAGAGACTCCATTGCTTACCTCCCAGAACTGCTTTGCCATGGGCGCCCTGCGGCTGCATCTTGGAGGTGTTACTATCAACATCTGCAGACCCAGGCTGGAAATTAAAAGCATCAAGACAGATGTTTGTGCAAGAGAGGGAAAGAGCAACACACACACACACACACACACACACACACACACACACTGACCTGGCCTGTGGCTCCCACCGCAAGCCTTGTTCCCCTCCCAACCTTGGTGCCGGCGCTGTGTCCCCTGCCTTTCTGCAGGCCGCACCTTGCCCACACACCATTTGCTGGCCTGTGCCAACCCTGGAGACTTGCAGTGTTTAGTCCCCAAGGCATCCATCCGTCTCCCCTGTATTTAGGGGGAGTCAACGGACAAAGAAGTTCTGTTGGCATCGGGTAGGAAAGAGAAGCCATCTGTTTTTCATTTTTCTTCCAGATGGCCACTCCAAGGGGTCAGGTGGGGAAATACTGGTAGGGAGGGTCAAGAAGGAAGTGACCAATTTGGGTCTGACAGTCTGGGAGGCAGAGGAGAGAGGCTTAGGCTGGAGAATGGGTCTGGGGGCCACGTTTTCTTGTGGGGAAATTCTCTTGTCAGCAGCCAGCATCTTCCCCTCTGGTCCTCTGGGCAGGGGCAGCTGGGGACAGTGGAGTGTGAGAAGCCCGTGCAGCAGGGAACCCTGGACGCTGCAGATTTCCCAGCTGGAGGGCATTTCTCAATGCCTTTCTACTTCCACAAACACCCTTTCATAGGAGGAACTTTAAAAAAAATTGTGAACTACCTTTTTATAGAAGTAAAGTGCACACACCAAGGTGGCCAAGTCATATGTCACAGATAGCTTGATAAATGTCCACCTCCTGACCTTGCACGGGAAGCCAGCGCTCGGATGAACACGTGACCCAGCATTTCAGAAGCCTCTCCTGAGTCTTGCAGACATTCAGGATGACCTTGTTCTGACACCTAACGCCAGATAGTGTATACACAGATAGTTGTATATACCTAATATAAATAACACCCTCACACACTCCTTGGTGTCTGCCTTCTTTCACCCAAAATGACATTTGTGACATGCATCCATAGGTTAAGTGCACTGGCTGGTCTTTTTTTTTTTTTTTTCTTTTTGTATCAGGGATTGAACCCAGGGCGGCTCTCAACCACTGAGCTACATCTCAGCCCTTTTTAAAAAAATATCATACTGGCCAGGCACAAAGTGGTGCATGCTTGTAATCCCAGCAGCTTGGGAGGCTGAGACAGGAGGATCGTGAGTTCAAAGCCAGCCCCAGCAATTTAGTGAGACCCTAAGAAACTCAGCAAGACCCTGTCTCTAAATAAAATATAAAAGGGGCTGGGGATGTGGCTCTGCGGGTAAGCGTCCCTGGGTACAACTCCTGGTGCCTTCTCCCCCCACCCCCAAAATAAAATTTTATTTAGAGACAGGGTCTCTCTGAGTTGCTTAGGACCTCACTGAATTGCTGAGGCTGCGGCTGGCTTTGAACTCGCCAGTCTCCTGGCTTCAGCCTCCCAAGATGCTGGGATTACAGACGGAGCCACGCGCCTGGCTGGCCAGCCATTCTGTTGCTCGTTAGGTGGTGCCATCTTCTGTCCACAGAAAGAGTCCCTCCTGATTGGCGGTTGGGAATGGCACTCTGACACCTCCGTCTTGTCTTTTGGGTGTCACGTGCACATGTTTGTGTGTTTGTCCTGAGGACTGGGGCCGTTGGGTCACAGGGACGCGTACATTTCATGTTTGGGGGGTCCCAGTGTGGTTTTGCCCTTCCTCAGAATGTCTGTCCACCAGCATGTATGACTTCCTGCTCCAGATGGCCTCATCTGTCCTTCCTGCTGGAGCCAGACCCTTCTAGAAAGAATAAGTGACTGGAAAGGCATCCCGTGGCCAGTGAGCAGAAGAGAGGAGGAAATGCTCCCCGTGAGAACAGCGGTGGTTCCGAGGGTCTCCCAGATCCAGGTGAACCGGACCTGGGAGGGCACATTCTTGCAGGTGGAGAGTGAGTGCTGAGGCTGCTCACGTGAGCCTCTGTGCCGCCCCTGCCCTTGGCCAGGGACCACCACTTGGCTGCAGAAATACCCAACAGACCATGTAATAACTCTTCCTCAGGTGACAGAGCTTTAATGGACCCGACCCCAACAAAATAAACCTGGCTTCAGACTTGCCTGGGGGCCTCAGTAAATATTTAACAGTGTCCCCCGGTACCTCCCCTGCCGTAGCCAAGGCCGCACCATACATCACAGCTCTCCTTCCTGCTGGACGGGGCCCCTCCCAGCTGATTGGCCTCTAGTCCTGACCTTCACAGGACTCCTGGCCTCTCCTGACGGCTTTGCTGTGCTGCTGGTTCTCAGTGGAGCTTGTAGGAACTGAGAAGTGGAAGAGGAGCTACTATGATGGTTCTGGGGGACTGCCTTGGACTTGGGGGTGGCTTTTTCCATTTGATGCATGGATGATAGCCAGAATTGAGCGCTTTTTTGGGGGAGCGGTTGTGTACTGGGGATTGAACTCGGGGGCACTCAACCACATCCCCAGCCCTATTTTGTATTTTATTTAGAGACAGGGTCTCACTGAATTGCTTAGCACCTTGCCATTGCTGAGGCTGGCTTTGAACTCACGATCCTCCTGCCTCATCCTTCTGAGCTGCTGGGCTTACGGATGTGCACCATTGTGCCCGGCTTAGAATCGAGCTCTTCAGGTGTGCTCAGCAGTCTGTTAAATGCTTGATGCTGATTATTTGAGGTCAACCCGTCTTAGTCCATTTGGACTGCCATCACAAAATACCTGTGACTGGAAGCTTTAAACCACAGAAATGTATTTCTCATGGTGCCGGAGACTGGGAAGTCTGAGATCAAGGCTCAGGCAGATTTGGTGTCTGGTTAGGACCTGTTTCCTGGTTCATAGGTGGTACCTTCTCGCTTGTCTTCACATGGTAGAAGGGGCAAGGAGGCCCCCTTGGGTCCCTCCTGGATGAAGACTTAGTCCATCCTAAGGCCTCCACCCCCTTGACCTCATCACCTCTGAAAGACCCCGTGCCCAATGCCTACCTCGGGAGATGGGATTTCAATGTGTGAATTCTGGATGGACACCGACATTCAGACCAGAGGACAGCCTCACACGAGGACTCCAGGTGCATGTTTTTATGGCTCTTTACAGAGAAGAAAAATCTAAGGTTAAAGGCATTTTCCCGGAGCCGGGCACCGTGGTGCATGCCCGAAATCCCAGATACTTGGGAGGCTGAAGGAGGAGGATTGCAAGTTCCTCAGCAAAAACACGACCCTGCGTCAAACTAAGAATAATAATAATAATAAAAAAAAAAGGGCTGGGGAAGGGCTGGGGATGAAACTCGGTGTCCGAGTGCTGGCCTAGCATGTGTGAGGCCCTGGGTTCAAACTCAAGTAGTGGAGTGTTGGGGGGGAGAGAGAAAGAAAAAGAAGAAAGTGTTCCTCGAGTCATTTAGCCAGTGCATTTGGCAGTCTAACTTCAAACCATGATATTTTACTGCTGTGCTTCACTTTCTCTTCTTTTGTAGTTGTTGATACTTAGACACCCGAGCTTCCTTTTATATCCATTTTTTCCCTGGGTCATATAGTGGGCTCTCATGCCGCCAGGTGGATTGAGGATGTCCCCTGCAGAGTGCGTGTTGGGTGCAGGTGTGACTCTCGGCTCTTTCTCCGTCTCTTCTCAAGACTTTTCAGTCGCTGGTGTCCTGCAGCTTGTCCCCGGGACCTTCACGGGGTCTGTCTGTGTTTCTCGTGTGGGATTCACGGAGATTCTTGCATCTGTAAATCCATGTCTTTTATTGAGATGGTGCCTGCCATTTTTTCCTTCAGCTATCAGTCCTGCTCCTTCTCTTTCATCTTTTCTTTTGGACTAAAATTACCCGTCAGTGAGGCCTCCTGATATTGTGCAACAGGCCCCTGAGGCCCTCTCCAGTTTTTTCATAATGTTTCCTCTGTTTTCTAGATTGAACAGTTTCTGTTGATCTCTTTGCAAATTCATTAGCTCCTCACCCCCTAATCTGCTGTTGAATGAATTTAGGGAATTGATTTTGAGCCCCACCCCCCATTTCCATTTTTTTTTTCTTTTAGTTTTCCTGTTGAGACTTCCTGTCATTTCATTCACTAAGAATATATTTTCCTTTAAGTTCTTCAGCTTAGTTATAATAGTTGCTAACTCCAGCAACTGGGCACCTTGAGGACGCGGCCACAATCATCTGTTTCTCCTGAATGCGTCAGATTTCCTCTTTGGTCATTTGTTGTACTGAGCTCTTTTAATCGTGGTGGACCCTGTGGATGAGGGGCTGTAGGGTTGAGTTCCACTCTGTTCCTCTGAAGAGCACTGCGTTTTTGTTTCTGTGACGAGTAAACTTAGTGGCTTCAAACTGTGCCTCTTACATGGGCAACAGTGAAAAATCTCTGTTCAGTTCTTTGGGCTCAGGGGTCACTCCGTGGTACTGAGAACATTTATACACTCTTAATTGGGGCTATCCTTTTCTGGATTTTTCTTTTATAGGATTTCACCTCTCATTTTCAGCTATTGTGAAAATGAAAAAAACATCTTGATCTCTCTCTCTGTCCTGATTCTTAAATTCAGCAAAACTAAGTTTTAGCCCCCAGTATGTACTGACCTGGGCCTGACCCCAGGCTAAAAATGACCAAAAGGAGGACATCAAGGAAGTGCTGATCCATATAGTGGGCCTCCTGTTGCATTTGGTCCTTCTGGTGCCTTTAGTGAGGTTTCTTTGTGTTCCTGCCCTCCCATCTCTCCTCCCTCCCTCACTTCTCTTCCCCTTTCTGTCTCTGATCTCTGCCTGTCTCTTTACTCCATCTCTCTCTCTCTCTCTCTCTCTCTCTCTCTCTCTCTCTCTCTGTCTCTCTCTCTCTCTCTCCTCCCGGTTTTCTTTTCTCTTTTTTTTTGCAAAAAATATTTTGTACAGAGTTTATAGTTGTTATCCACAGGAGCGCTTGTCCAACAGGAGTTACTTGACCACTGCCAAAGGCAGAACTTTCTAGAAACGGTGCCTCATTTAATAAGAGAGGGTATAGCTCAGAATGGAGAAAACACACTTAGGAGTCAGAGCCAACTAGGATGCAGAACCCGACTCTGCCTCTCAAAGCTGAGGCTCGGGAGTGTGGTCTGTACCGTGGGTGAACACATGGGCCTCCACACGCCGTGGCAGTTGACATGAATAAAATAATGCGTGCTGAGCACCGAGTCCTGGGCATCTCCTAGAATGTCCTCGTTAATTGGTGGCCACTGCTGACCCTGAGGAGACCCACAACCCTGGTGTGACCCTGTGTGGTAGGTGCTGTTTTCACCTGCACAGGTGAGGATATCAGGGTGCCCAGGTGTTGAGAGGGGTGGTGGGTGTGTGGAAGAGAACCTACCTTGCTGTTTCCTTGGTGCTTGCTTTATTGATGAGCAAGTGTGTGTGGTGGTGGGGGGTCAGGTCAGGTGGATCTGGAGGTAGCTGGCTTGATTTCCATTTGGAGAATGGGCGGCTTTTCATCTTCCAAGGATGCTTAAAAACGGGATGAATGCCCTTCTGGTGCAGGTGCTGCGGGAGGCAGAGAAACGGCCCCCCAGATGCCCTAATCTCTTGAATCTGTAGGTACATTACGTTACAGGGCAAAAAGGACTTTGCAGATGCCATCAAGGCTGGGGACCTTGAGACAGAGGGGTTATCTTGGATCATCTGAGTGAGCCCAGCATAGTCACATGGGTCCTGCAATGTGGAAGAGGGAGGCAGGAAAAGAGCCTGACAGCAGAGCAGGGGCAGAGAGGGGCCGGGCTGGATTTGCAGATGTAGACGGAAGCCGTGAGCCCAGACGTACCTGCAACCTCTGGGAACTAGAAAAAGCGAGGGAGCAGATCTGCTCAGAGCCCCAGAAAGGAACAGCGCCCTGTTCTGCTGGGTTTTTGCTCAGTTGAGACCCATGCCAGACGGCTGACCTCCAGAACTGAGAGAGAACCCAGCTGGGCTGTTCTAAACTGCTCAGTTTATGAAGATCTGTTTTGGTGGCCGTGGTGGCTGTGGATTGAGGTGGAGTCATGGTCAGGTTCATGGGCCTTTGAGCAGACGCCTGGCTTCTAACCTGTGTGACCTTGGGGAAGCTGCTCAACTTCTGGGCTTCAAATTTCTCATCTCAAAAACTGAAAGATAAGGGTCTGTAGTGCATAGCTGCTCTTGTTCTAAGATGAAATGAGGATTCGCTACCTGTGAAATGCCTGGAAGTGAGCTTGGGTTGTAGCCTCTTGGGGGGGTGGCAGTCCTCAAGACACCTTGGATCCGTGGATCAGAGCTCAGACTTGGGAGGCAGTGTGGCTCCAGAGTCAGGCCCCCTCTTACCAGTGTGAAGTAGTCCTTGTGCTCCAAAACTCATCTGGGAACCTGGGTCAGGAGTTGAGGGGCTCTTACAGGATGTGGGGGCCAGCTCTTCTTGCAGGGTGGCTAATAGATGCTCTGTGAGGGGCAATGAGTGCTTCGTTGGTGGCTGGGGAATGCTGAGCCTTGGGTCTGGGCATTGTGGACCCCCTTTTTCTGTCTGTGGGGTAGTTTGAGGATGCTGGTGTAAAGATACCAAGGCCTCACCTAGAGCTGGAACAGTACTTGGAAGCTCACAGGGGCTGCAGGATTGCTGAGTGAATGAGCAAGAAAGGAACAGGCCTCAGGCCCTGCCCTGAAGAAGCTCACAGCGCAGGACAAGGTCTGGAGCCACGCCAGGGTTTTGTGGTTGTCTTTCAAGAGAAACAAAACAACTACTTCCCACCAGCTGACCCTCAGCCTCTCAGCTCACTGCTGGGACCTTGCAGCCCTGCAGGGAGCCCAGGCCTGGTGCCAGGCCTGGCTTTGCTGTGGCTCTAAGCCAGACACCTAACTCTCTCTGCTTTTCTGCAAAATAGATGCACCTCAGCTCCACCCTCCTCCCAGGGCAATTCTGAGGACCCCCCAGCAGTTGGAAGGCCCCTATTGGAGGGGGTCCTGGGTGCATTTTGGGAAGCAACCCTCAACCACCAGCCCCAGGTACTCTTGTCCTCTCTGGGCTTGGGTGCCAGAGTTATGGGAAGTTGTTTTTTGTGAGTTCCTCTCTGAGAATGTCAGGGTCAATCAAGAGGAGGGAGGGGTGGCCGACTGCCGTTCTGGATCGGTGAGTGTGACAAGATTGTTGTTCCTTCCTCCTGTCCCAGGCCTGATCTTCGGACCAGAAGGAGGTTAAAAACATGCCGCTCAACACAGCTGTGCTGCCAGTTGCAAGGAGCCTCATTCTAGATCTTTCCTGAGCCTGATGGATTTACAGTGATGTCCAAATCTCCTGGGGAATAAGGAGACCACTGGTGGAAGCTCGCCCTGGAATTACACACACCTGGCACATTTTAGGATGGTACAAGGGATTTTAAGGAAGACCCTGGCGGAGGGCTCCGTGGTTTCTTCCAGCCTGGATGCCTTCAGGGGATGCACAGAGGACCTCAGCGGCCAGCTCCCTCTGGCTCCCTCTGAAACGTAAGTCTCCATTTCCTCCCTGTGAAGCATCTCTTGCATATTCTGTCCAGTGCGCTTGGTGCTTTAGGCGCGGCTGTCCTAGCCAACCGGTAGTGCCCAGTTCAAAGTCTAACACTGCCTACCTGGCTCTGCTCAGAGTGACCTTCAAGGACCAAGTGACACCCACCATCCCCAAGCCCCAGCACTGTCCAGACCCTGTGCAGAGGTCCAACTGTCCCTGCACCCCTGTGCCTTTGTGTGATCCTAACACTGACCCTGTCAACGGATGATCTTTCGCCCCTACCAAAGAGAACAGGGAAAGGAACCCTGTCACACGTCTAGAAGGATGAACATGTTGGAGTGAATAGGACACTCAGGACAGAGGTCGCCTGCTGACATCCGACTCTCTCAGCATCAGCCACGTGGACTTACGTTGTTTCCAGGTGTCTGCATGGAGCTAGACAACCATCGGGGGAAGATGTGCCCGGGGGATGGTTGTCTAGCTCCATGCAGACACCTGGAAACAACGTAAGTCCACGTGGCTGATGCTGAGAGAGTCGGATGTCAGCAGGCGCCTGTCCTGAGTGTCAGCCTCCAACATGTGCATCCTGTGTAATTCGGGGCAAGTGGCTGCTGGGTTCCTTTCCCTGTTCTCTTTGGTAGGGGCGAAAGATCATCCTGCTTGACAGGGTCAGTGTTGAGGATCACACAATAGACACTGGTGTCAGGGACACGTTGGACCCTCTGCACAGGGTCTGGACAGTGCTGGGGCTTGGGGATGGTGGGTGTCACTTGGTCCTTGAAGGTCACTCTGAGCAGAGCCAGGTAGGCAGTGTTAGACTTTGAACTGGGCACTACCGGTTGGCATGGACAGCTGATGACAGGTCATAGTCCCTGGAACCCGTGAGTAGGTCAAGTGGCAGGTCATTGGTAGGCAAGGGAAGAGGGCCTCATGCCAGCTGGAGGGAGTGGACAGCTGCGCTGGCCAGCATAGGCCTACTGTGCTTCTGCAGCTAACAGGCAGGACTGGCCTCTCAGGTCTGTTGGTGGCTTAGGAAGTGGGTAGCTCCAATATGTGTTGGCCTTAGTGCTGGGCTTCCTGAAGGACAGTGGCAGTTCCCATAAGCACTCAGGTCACCTGGGGCCACCAGGGATTTGACTGGGTAGGGCTTGGGGTCTGGTAGTGGAAGGCTTCCTGGTTGCGTCCTGCCAGTGGACCTTCCCAGACAGGCTGTCCTCACCTCCTCGTGTGGTAGGGTCCTCTGGCTCTCACACGCTGCTCCCACCCACGGCTCCTGGATGCACAACATCTGTGCAAGTGACTGGATTCGACACATACAGCTAGTGCTGTCTGAGGCAAGGAACCGGGCTCTGGCATAGGAGATTGCTTGCATCAGCATCGTTGGCCATCGTTTAGCCCAACAGTCCTACCAGGCGAGCTGACTGGGAGCCTGCCTTGTGGTCGGGAACCTTGAGGCTGTTCGGCTCCTGGCTCAAGGGTATTTTTGCAGGAGAAGGCAGAGCAGGAAAGCATGAACTCCCTGGTGTTTTATCCAAACTAGGCCACTCCAGCTGAAGGGCCGGGACTTCTCCAGAGAGTGTGTGGAGCCAGCCCCTCCTGCTGTGGAATGCTTGCTGGGTCCTTAGGACTGGGGGTCTTTCTTGTCCCTCAGGAGGCATGACTAGTGCTGGTCCCCAGGAGATATCAGAGTCGGGATGTAGGACGTGCCCCTGGGGACACCAGGGCTTACCACCTAGGGTGATGGGTGTTGTGCTGCTGTGGCTGGCCAGGGAGGGGGCCGCTGAGGATCTGGGGAGACTTTCAGGGCTGGGAGATTCCGCTGGGTCAGCAGTGGTGAGCAGAGCTCTCCTGGATGGGGGGATCTCTGCAGGAAGGTGAGCGTGGGAGTGGAGGTGCATCATGGACCCTCTCCTGCTTTCTGCCTTCCCGGGCCTTCTCTCCCCAACCCTTCCATGGTGGCCCTGTGGTCGCTGTGCCTTGCTTATCACATGGCCCATGGCTCTGTTTTTCTCCTTTTATCAGTGACTTCCTAGAACAACACCACCGTGGTGGTCTGGGTTATCGCCTGCTCCCCATGGTAGGGTGAGTGTGGGCTCAGGGACCAGAAGACACACAACGGTTACAGACAAGACTCCCCCAGTGTCTGTGAGGAGGCTGCTCCCTGTGGACGTGAGTCTGGCAGCAAGTCACCATTTGTTAAGCCAGGATCTGTGCAGGGGTCATGGCAAACATGGTTCCATGCAGAACTCAAAAACAGAGCTGCTGGGTAGGTGCTGTCTTTATGATCTGTTTACTGCTGGAGTCACTGGGCACACAGCGTCAAGGCCAGAGAGTGTCCCCAGGGACAACAGGAAGCATTTGAACACAGTTCTGTCTGCCTACAAAGCCATGGGACTGGACCTGAGAGGCACAACAACCTCTTGTTGCTTGTTGGAGGGCCTCCCATCCCGCCCTGTGACTGTGACCTTGGAGAGATGACCTCTCTTCTCTGAGCCTTAGTACCCTCATTGGAAGGGAACTGAATAGTTTCTCTTCTAAGCTGGGACCCTTGGGGTTGTCAAAGGGGCACTTACGTTGGGTGACAGCTGTGACACGGGGAAACCAGACATGGCCATCAGGACAGCACCACATTTAGTGGCTGCAGGACTCACCAGTTAGATGGCAGGTCCTGCAGCTGCTGTTCCCATGGCTGCTGGGTCTGGTGTTGATGCTGCCTGTGCCCAAAGCAGCTCCCGCGGTTCTCCATTCATGGTTGCGCAGTTCGCCTCTCTGCTCGGAGCCCACGAGCTTGTTGGCCGGTCCCATCTGAGCTGCTTGACAGGATGTCTGTCTTGCTGAGCCCCGATGTCTCAGACTGTGCTTTTCCTCTAGTCCTTGGGGCTGCCCTCCTGCCCATGTGGACCCTCAGTTGCTGGTGTCAGACATGGCTCAGTGCCCTCCTGTTTTCCCACAGCGTCCACTCTTCTGGGGTTTCAGTGACCAGCTTAGGGCTGCTTCAGAGCTGCTGTTTGAACACCTGGAAGGAGCCTGCTTGACCTCCCAATCTGGTGAGGCAGATGAGACCCTTCTGCTTACCTTCGAAGAAACCCAGGTTCAGAGACATCCAAAGCTGTCACGGTTGTCCCCAGAGAGCTCAGAAGCTGTGCGTGCACATGGACACGTCAGCCTTCTGCCCCTGCTTGGCCAGAGTTTCTTGGTGCGCTGATGAGGAGTGAAGGTGCTTTTAGTGGACAGGCAAGCTTCTGTTAAACAAAATAAATGCCTTTGATTTTGCAGATATTACTGCTTAGGATGAAGATATTTAAGAAAGAATATCTTCATCTTTGTAAAAATGCTACGTAACAAAAGTGGCCTTCGCCTTCCTGAAGAGGACTCAATTTGAAGCCCAGGTCCTTGGTTAGATTTTGCTCTGTTGGCCAAGTGACCCCTGCCATGTCTTGGGGGCAGGGTCTGTGAGTCTGTGACATGGGTAACTCTCTATCCTGCTCAGGTCAGCTGAGACTTTAGTTCATTGTGATTCTGGAAGATTCGTGAGAAGTGACTGTACCCCTTGGTCTAAAGCTAAATTAAGGACCACAAGAATCCCAGAGCATTAGTGCTTTATAATCCCATAACTCTGTTGG
Organism: Ictidomys tridecemlineatus; assembly: GCF_052094955.1. NCBI lineage: Eukaryota > Metazoa > Chordata > Mammalia > Rodentia > Sciuridae > Ictidomys > Ictidomys tridecemlineatus. The sequence continues at coordinate 12,987,495 of NC_135483.1, read as the reverse complement.
CTGCAGCTACTGATCTTGGCCCTGCCTAGTCTACATAATGATCAAGTACCCATATTTCCCCACCAACCTCTGTCATGTTCTCTGAGGTTGAATTATGACAGTAAATATCACCCCTGTACACTCAGTGGATGAGATTGTCATTACTTTTCTTTCACTCATTTCTCCTTAATACATAGAGGATAATTTTACCTCTGCCATGAGTTTATTGTGAGAGTTAAGAGAAGGGTATACCTTCAAGGACTCGATTCAGTATCTGGCATATAATACGCACTGAAGAAATATTAGCTATTTTTAAGTAAAAAGCTAAAGTGCAATTAGAAGATCAAAACAGACAGGCACAGAGAAACAAAAAATAGTGAGGATGATTGAGGCACTAAAATTTAATGTCAAGTTTTTATCTCTGAACTTGCTAGTTAGCATGTGCTGAGTAGGTGATATTTTTTTTTTTTTAATATTTATATTTTAGTTATTGGCGGACACAACATCGTTGTTTGTATGTGGTGCTGAGGATAGAACCTGGGCCGCATGCACGCCAGACGAGCGCGCTACCGCTTGAGCCACATCCCCAGCCCCAGAGTAGGTGATATTTATGTCTAAATTAAGGATTGGCAAACAATTCCTATGGGGCTGGGGAGTAAATGTCTTTGGCTTTTAGAATCTAGGTAATATGTAAATCAGTGGGTGTGGCCTCGGTAAGCTGTAGGTTGTCCTTGGTCTAAAGGAAGGGGCCTGTTTGCTTTGGAGAGACAGGAAGTTCTTCTGGATCATAAACATTGAAAAAAAGTTTATTGCAAGATGATGTGAATTTACCTGAGACTTGTCAAGCAGCTTATGGACGGCGCTTTCTCGAGGTTTTATAGGAAATTTAGCAGAAGGCCTTCCCGTGGCTCGTTCACTGAGCACACGTTTATTGAGGGAGTCCCACGCTCTGACGTTGACAGATAATAAAATCTACAGGCATTGCATTTTAGCAGGAGGTGCAACAATGGCAAGGGGTGATCTCAGTGATGCCAGAGGGAACTGTCCTCAGTGCTGGGTGAACTGTCCCATCCCTGAATTACACTCTGGTCTCAGTGGTCATTTGGGATTTGGGTCCTACAGACCTGGATCAGGCCTGGTCATTTAGCAACCTGCCATTGGAGTGGCTGTGTCAAAGAGGTCCTTGCCCTCTTGGACATCCACCTGTAACTATTGGAGGATAGAGCCAAATCACTCAGGATTTGGAACTTGGCTGTTTTATAGCTGTGTGGCCTTACTAAGTTCCTTCGCCTCTCTGACCTTCATTTGGTTCATCTGTCGATGTGACGCCTTCAGATCTCTCTCTAGTTCATACCCAGCACTGGCCAACCAGCATTTGCTCTGTACGTGTTGGCTCCTTCTCCAGGGGCCCAGGAGGCTGCTGGCCTCACCGTTGGAGCTGTCTCCTGGCTTTCTCCTGGAAGGCATGTGGGGGTGAGAATCACAGCCCCCTCCTCCTGAGTCTTCCGTGTAAGAAAGCTTGAGAAAACAGCGGCCGTGGAATTCCAGAGTTAATGGCGGGAGCCACTGCAGTGGGGTCTCTGACCTCCCTGGTCACCCCCCAGTGAGTCTGGAGGCAAGGGAAGGTCTGTAATCACGGCAGGAAAGCAGTCTCACACTCTGCAGCCAGACCCTGACCTTGACCCCAGGAAGTCTCAGGGGGGTGGGTGTGTTGGGCCTCTTCCCTACAGGCTACCTGCAGGCTAACCTGAGCTGCTCTGGGTGGGACGTTTCGGGAGAAGAAAAGCGTGTTTGCTGGAGTTCTCAGCTGCGCCTGGGAGGGGCGGAGTGAGGGGCTATGAGAAGTTGAAGGGTGACCTCGTCACCCTAAAAGACAGGAGGAAACCTTTTGTTATTCTGACGTGAAGACCCCCGTGATGTGTTCAGCCAGGAGCCCTGGGGAGGGATCAGAGGCAGATTTGTCGGCTGACACTGTCTCAGGACACATCCTCTGACGGTGGCTCACGGCATCTTCAGGGACAAGGCGTTTGCAGGCTAGAGCTGGGCAGTGAAGCACCCTGTTATGATGTTGGGGACCAGACTGGGGCTGTCATCCATGGGCCACACTGGGTTGGACTCATGTCAGGCAGGTGAGCCAAGTGTGGCCCTTTTCCTGCCACTCTGGGACTTGGAGTGGCTGGGGTGAGCCTGTGAGGAGCTTGGTGGCCCTGGCTGGGCGTGGGTGTCCCTGTCAACCTGCTGGCTGTCTCACCTCCTGCCCTGCCAGAAAGTGGATCATTTCCAGTGGTGGAGGGTGAGGGGTGGGCTGGGGGCTTCTTGCCCCTTTTTTGTCGGACTGTTGGCTGCTTACTGGGGCCGGGTGTCTTTCCCTCCGTCTCTCCACCTGCCACTGTCAGGCACTTCTGGGGGTTCTTCCTTCCAGGACATGTTGTGACCAGCGCTGGGGTCGCTGAGGTGTCCGGTCCCAGCTCTGTGCTTCTCTCCCTCTGCCTTCCACTGTCTTTCAGAAAGCCTTTTTGTGTTCTGGAATCTGCTGTAGATTGGGGACAGTTTCTCTGCATAATGTGAATTGTCTAGATGTGAAACACAAGTGTCACTGAACCAATGCCCTGTTCCCACCCCCAGGATGGGCACCTGCTTGGGATGTGCCTGGCTTGCTTTGGATGGTTGCTTTTGAAGAGGAAAAAAAAAAAGACATGGCATTGTCTTAGACATAGGGACACTTACCAGTTGGGTGAACGGGACTTTTCTGGCCTTGGCAGTGGGAGTCCTGTGTTCTGGGAGCCTCTCAGTCCTAGGCGTCAGGGTGGTGGTTCACCCTACCTGTGCTGAGATGGCACCCTGGGCTCCCGCGTTTGGACAGCTCGCGGCCCTCCTGTATTTACTTGGCGGCTTCAGACTGTGCGTGGCCTTGATCAGTGGGGGCCACTCCAAGCCCAGGTCCTGTGTCCTGTCCTCCAGGAGCTGTCAGCTCGACTTGGTGTGAGTTTTCAGTTCTCACCTTTCCACGGCGTGTGTCTCTCTCTGGTCTTTTGGGCCCCTTAAAAGACCCCCTTGGTAGACAGTTCCCGAGTTAGCACCCCAGTCGCCAGGTGGCAAGCTTAGGATCTTATCAGTTAGGAGGACGCAGCTCACTCTGGCCAAGGGCTGGGTGCGCAGGGCCTGGCCAGCTTTGGCAGTTCTGGGGTAGGGGTGTGCCCCCATTTCACTGCTGAGAGACTGAGGCCAGGAAGGGAGGTGGCCCTCTTGGTTTATCCAGGGTAGGTAGGATGCGATCTATGTCAACAGGGTCCCTGTGTTTTGACTTGCATAGTCCCACTATGCAAGTATATGGGACTAGGCAAATTAAAATACAGGGCCCCTTGTTGAAAAATGACTAAGATTTCTATACAGCGTCAGTGCTAGCATATGTTTAGGGGTCTGACTGGGCCAGCTTTTTAGGTGGTTTAAGGAACTCATGCTGTTTTGGGAGGTAGAGGAATAGGGTGGTGCTTAAGTATGTCGCCTCCTCCTGCTTTATCCTCTTGCTTGCTTTGGATGGTTGCTTTTTTATGGTACTAGGGATTGAACCCAGAACCTTGTGCATTCAAGGCAAACACTCTACCCACTGAGCTAGATCCCCAGCCCATCTCCTCCTGCTTTATCACCCTGGCAGATGACAACAGCCTGGGCCCTTTCACCTGCTCTTTGGTGTGCTGAGCTTCACTGTCTTTGCTGGGGGCTGATTGGTTTCAGGGATGTGGGCCACCTGTGTGGTATCCAGGGGTGACATCCATGGAGCCCCACCTGGAGAAGAGTCTTGCCCCCCAGTGCCTGTCTTTGGGTCCTGGAGTGCCGACGGTTCTTTTTTGTACACCTTTTATTCCTTGCACACACCTGTAAGGTTTGCACATTCATTGGTCATCTCTCCATTCAACCAGAGTCCACTGAGCACCTGTTAAGCGCAGGGCTGAGACATCGAGGACCCCTGGGCTCCGTTAAGTTCACGTATTTGCTGTCTCCTGACATTTCACATGGCTTCATCATTTAATTGTGGTCGCAATCCTGCCAGGTTGCTTCTGTTGCCCATGGAGGTCCAGTCTCCCACTGTAGGTTTACCCAACCTAGTCCGAGTCTTCTCTGTCACATGCAACCAGGTTCAGAGATTTCAGGGGATCTAATTGGGCCCACCTGATTTGAATCCTGGCTCTACCATTGGTGAATGTGGCTTCAGGCAAGTTGTCTGACTCGTCTTGACCTCTTGTTTCCCTTTCTGTAACATAAGGTTCTAATCTTTCCTCCCTGTGGGAAGGTTTTGAGGTTTAAATGAGATACATTTAGCACTGCACCGAACACATACCAAGGGTGCCCTGAAGCCTGGTCATCCATCTGACCACCACTTCACAGGCGACCTTACAGCTGTTGAGAGAGGATCAGGACCTTGCTGACTGTCATGCAGCTGGTTTTCAGCAGCTCTTGGGATGACCCCGGGCCAGTCTTCCCCACTCTGCTTTCATGACCAGCCCCTGCTGGCTCCCTGAGTCACATTCTTGTTCCTGTGGGTTCCTTTGTCCTTGTTGGTAATCTGAGGGAATCTTGAGAGCCCAAGCAAGACAGGGGGGGGGGGAATCCTGGCTGCCATTTGCAGACTTAATTATGGCATTCCTGGGGTTTCATCTGCTCTCTAGTTAGCACCAAAATCAATCCTCCAAATGGCTGTGAGGGGTCCAGTTGACGCTGCATTTTGAATTGGGTGGCCCCGGCATTCTGCATCTTCCTGAGGATGATAAATGTTTAGATAGCAACACTGTGGTAGAGGGGCAAATTGGGAGGAAGTCTGGCTTGGGCCCAGCCGGTTGTGCCCCTTTGGTGTGACGAGTGGGTGAGAAATGGCTGTAAGGACAGCTCTGATGTCCTTGGAGGGGGTGGGCTCTGTTGTGGGGACTAGAGATGCCTGTCACCTCTGCGGTCTGATGTTTGAGCCTGGTTTTGATCAATTCTGTCAAATGTCAGGATCTTGAACTTAATAATGGCTGGGGATGTTGAAAGGCAGGCATCGATAGCTGGGTTCTTATGTGAGTTTTTCCTACACACTTTTTTTTTTTTTTTTTGTCTTGGGGACTGAATCCAGGGGAGCTTTACCACTGAGATACATCCCCAACCCTTTTTATTTTTTATTTTGAGATGAGAGTCTCAGTCAATTGCCCAGATTGACCTTAAACTTGTGATGGTCCTGCCTCAGCCTCCCCAGTCACTGGGATTATAGGTACACCACCACATCTGGTTAGATTTTTTTTTTCCTTTTTTTTGGTGCATCCCTGGGGATCAAACCTAAGGTCTCATGCATGCTAGACAGGCGTTCTACCATTGAGCACATCTCCAGCGAGTCTTTGGCTTTACTGAAAACCTGCTGTGTGCTAGGATCTAAGTGATTCTTCCAGCAACCCCAAGGGGTGCATGCCTCGTGGTCTTCATGTGGCAGGGTCCTGGGCACAGGCTTCCCACACCAGAAGTCTCAATGTTCAGCGTCCTCAGTGTGGGGCCTCTGGCTCCATAAGGACAGCAGCAGCCCTTGACCTGCAGGAGGCTCTTGTGCCTGAAGGAAGTTCCAGGAACCTGCTGTATACAGTCCCGGTTCTCCTGCGGGGTCTCCGGAAGCCATAGCCAGCCGCCGGCCAGCACTCTGGAGGATGACAGGAAGTTATATATAGCGCAGCTCTATTGGCCTGCAGGGGGGACACTGAAAGGGGGCGTGGCAGGCCGTGGGGTGGAAAGGAAGAACCTACTCCAAACAGCTCAGAGGATCATGGATGGACTCCTGGCGTTTTACACGGTGCTTTACAGGAGCAGATTGGATCAGGAAGCCTGGGCTGCGGTGATCTTGGGACATATTCATATTTTTCCATGTAGTCATCACCACCTTAAAGGACCCTGCTTTCTAAGTGTCACCTGGTGATTGTGGATTTGGGGTTTTCTGAGCCAAGATTTTGTGGACGGTGGGAGGAGGGATCGACTGGGCTGAGGGAGGGGACCAAGCGGGTGTTGTCTGACCAAAAGGAAAAGTGCTCCTTGCCCACCAGCTTCCTCCCCAATCTGTGCGCAGGGCCCCTCTGGCTCAGCTGCTGCTCCGGGACCTTCCTGGTCTGGCGTTGAGGTCCTGCGCCTTGCAGTGACTAAGGAGGAAATTCCTTTTGGGTTATACCGCGGCCGTTCTTCCTCCGCAGTCTCCTCTGTCTCGGTTTTGTGACTGCTGCCTCATCTTTTTGGAATCTTCCTTTTCCTTTCTTCATTTGGTGCTAGATCAAGGCCGAGCTGTGGTGCGACTCCACCGTAGAAACCGCAGTTCTGCTCCACGGGCAGTCACTTTGGGCGTCCTGATTGGAAGATGCTCGGCTGTTGGGACCTGGACCCCGTTCCTTGTTCCTGCATTGGCAGCATCTGCCCTTCCACACTGCGTTCGTAAAGCCCAGTGGGACTCGTGGTTAAATGCTCCCATCGTCTGGGACCCTGAGGTGGGACCTGTCGGGACTGGTGCAGAGGCTTCTTGCTGTGGCTGGACGAGTGGGGCAGGGGGCCACTGTCACAGCCGCCAGGCAGCTGCTGATGTTGGCAGAGGCAGGAGCTGACGCCCCCCTCTCCTGTGAAGCTTTCTGACTCCGTTTCCCTCTCGCTGTCTTCCGTTGGTCTTGACCTTGAACCAGCTGCAGGGTCTGCAGAGCCCCCTCTGACTTCCCTGGCAGTTATTGCTCTGTCCTCTCAGCTCAGGGACATTTTGTCCTTTCGTTTTCCAAGTGGCTCCTGCCATTCTGCATCTCCCCGGTGAGCCCCTGAGCATTTCTGGCCAAAGCACCCTGTTCGGGTCCACCTTGTATTTCAGATCCCTTAATCGGAGGTTGGTTCATGTTTGCTGATGGACCAAGGGCTCTCAAGGGACCTGGTTGAGGCTTTTAAAAATTAAAGGGCCCGGGGTCAGGCAGACCGCTGTCTTGCTGTTGCCTGCTGTTTGCCTTGGGAGCCTCCCAGGTGTGAAGGGCTGGCCGCCTGCTGTGTTCCCTGGGCAGTTACTGGAAAGCAGGGCCTGCCTCTCCTGCAGTCGGTGGAAGGAGAGGAAGACAGTCTGAAAGTGTTTCACGGGCTCCGCTCAGAGACAGCAGCCTGGGTTTGAATCCGTGGCTTCATGTGACCCCAGAAGGGTTACTTCTAAGTGGCAGTTTTCCCAGCTGCAGAACGGCCCGTGATTTGGGGACCAGGCGGAAGCAGGGTGCTGCGGAACCACAGAGGGACAGGAAGACGGTTTTCTGATGGAGGGCGGGTCCCAAGGCGCTGGGCGTGGGGTGCTGGGGAGGGTCTCTGCACGCCGTGTCCTCTCTTACCTGCTGGGCTGTGGCTGGAAGAGCCCTTAGCAGCGTCCCCTGCAGTGGGTCCACCGGAGGACGAGGAGCGATGGTGGGAGCAGCCGTCTGTTACGGGATGGGGTCGTGGGAACCTGCGTGGGGAAGTGATGCTTTGGAAGCCTGCTTTTGTCCCTGAACAGATGGACTAGCTTTGGAGAGCAGTGTGTCACCTTGGCCCCTCTGAGCTCTGATGACCTCATCTGCCGACTGGGGGGCACTGTGAAATCCTGACCCGAATGTTTGCTCCTCTAGGAAGCTGACAAAGAATGCTGGTTTCCTTCCTGCTTTTCTTAATGGCCTTTTGCTGGTAAATCTCTGTCCAATTTGACAATACACGAAGCTCTCACCAGTCAGATCTGCTAAATTAAATGGCTTCCTGATCATGATAATTAGATTAGTAACTAATAATCACAGCTGACATTTATCTAGTGCTTATTAACTCTTGGGCCATTCAAATTAGGCCTCATCTGTTATGTGATTTAATTCCTGTAACAATCCTAGGAGGGTTAGAGCTATAATCAGCCCCATTTTATAAATGAGAAAAAAAAATGGAGGCTCAGAGAGGTTAACTATAGTCTCTAAGGTCGCACAGCTAACACTGAGCTGGCATTCCAGTTATAACAGGTTGGCTTAAGAGCTTGTGCTGCTGTTAACCACTGTGCTGGCCTGCCAGTCGTGGTGATCCTGTGTGGTAAAGGAAAACAGAAATCATTGCTAGGCACTCCAGCACTGGAATGTTGGTGGGCCAAGCCCCTATGATGGCAGGAGCTTGGGGAAGGGAGGGAGAAGGACTTGGCTTCAGTTCCCCAGAGTCTCTCAGTTCCAGAGCCTGTGCTCAAAGTCTGGAACGGGCTGGACCCACAGACACCCCCTCCTCTCCCTGCTCTGGACCATGCCGAGGTGCAGAGGAAGCCGGGCAGCTCAGACTCCAAGAACTGGGTGCCCTGCTGTCTGCGTCTTTGAGTAACTTCTTGTTCACAGTCAGTCTCTGTTCTGGGCATTGGAGCCCTGGACCGGGTCAGTTGAGTGGATTCAGGTGGGTCTGTGTTGGCACTCGCCCTGGAGTCACCAGGGGTAAGCATGCTCCTGAGCGCTGGGACTCTGACCTGCAGAACACAAGGGGCCGCTGGTCCCCAGCTCCCATCGGCTAACCTGACTGGGCCAGCCTGGGACCTGGGACCCTGCATACCTGAAGCTGAGTGGTTTGGCCCTGCAGGGTGCACTGGGGGTCCTGGACTCCCTGCAGGGTGCACTGGGGGTCCTGGTCTCCCTGCAGGGTGCACTGGGGGTCCTGGACTCCCTGCAGGGTGCACTGGGGGTCCTGGTCTCCCTGCAGGGTGCACTGGGGGTCCTGGTCTCCCTGCAGGGTGCACTGGGGGTCCTGGTCTCCCTGCAGGGTGCACTGGGGGTCCTGGTCTCCCTGCAGGGTGCACTGGGGGTCCTGGTCTCCCTGCAGGGTGCACTGGGGGTCCTGGACTCCCTGCAGGGTGCACTGGGGGTCCTGGTCTCCCTGCAGGGTGCACTGGGGGTCCTGGTCTCCCTGCAGGGTGCACTGGGGGTCCTGGACTCCCTGCAGGGTGCACTGGGGGTCCTGGACTCCCTGCAGGGTGCACTGGGGGTCCTGGTCTCCCTGCAGGGTGCACTGGGGGTCCTGGTCTCCCTGCAGGGTGCACTGGGGGTCCTGGTCTCCCTGCAGGGTGCACTGGGGGTCCTGGTCTCCCTGCAGGGTGCACTGGGGGTCCTGGTCTCCCTGCAGGGTGCACTGGGGGTCCTGGTCTCCCTGCAGGGTGCACTGGGGGTCCTGGTCTCCCTGCAGGGTGCACTGGGGGTCCTGGTCTCCCTGCAGGGTGCACTGGGGGTCCTGGTCTCCCTGCAGGGTGCACTGGGGGTCCTGATCTCTGCCAGCCCTATCTTCCTGAGCTCAGGAGGGCAAGGAGCTTTTTCAAAAGCCAACGTTGAGCTGGAGCTCAGCCCCCCTGTGTGTAACAGTGTGCCCTCCTTACATGCCACTGAACCCCCCTCTGCTTTTTGGGGTGCTGCTTAGTAATGTAGGGTTTCTGTCACGGGCTCGGGTTGGTGCTGTGTGTGACATCCTGGCTCCTTTGGCCTCAGACTCTTTATCTTAGTTGTTAGTGGGGGATCGACAGAAAGAGCTCCTTGTGTCCCATAAACTGTTTTAACGAACCTCGCCGCCGCAGGTCCTTGGGTGGGGCTGGTTGGTCCTGGATAAAGAATGGGTGCGGTTCAAAGTGGGGGAGTTGGTGGATGGGGCTGGGGGCCGCGGGCTTTTGGTGGAGCTCTGGGTCTGAGTGGCCTTAGTGAGGTGAGCCTTTGGGTCCCTCTCTCCACGTCTTGGGAGGCACAGTGGTCCCCCTGTTAGAAATAATGAGGAGTCGCAAGAAACCAAGAATGTGCTGGAAGTGGGTGGGCAAGGCAGACCTTTACTTCTGCCAGAAGGGTGGGCTGTGGAACCCCGCTAGCCAGCGCACCTGGGCCGGCAGTCCACCTGTGCATCTACCTACCTAACGCGGCACTCCCTTGGCCTTGATTGGAGGACTCAGGGGTACCATCTACGTGATTGGGTCATTTTAAAATTGGGGCGGGCAAAGGGGAAGGGCTACAAATAAAAATGGCTACAATGGGTTCCAACTAAGGCTGAAAACTATATTCTGAAAATGGACCCCCAGAATTTCTATTTCTCACCTCCCCCTTGCCCCCAGCCCACGCGTTCTCGAGCATGCCTCCCTAGCTCTCGGTTCACAGTGCTGAAATCTGTACCAAACACAGAGCACTTAAGAGAGGGTCATTTCTTGGAAAGTTGCAGAATACCAGCTGGGTGAATTTTTGAGCACTTCCCAAGTATCTCCTCCGTGGTCTGCGTGTTCATTCATGCTGTGCACACAACAGCCCTCCACGATCTCTGCTGTTATCACCTCTCCATTTTGTGGTGGAGGTCAGTTTCCTCCAGAGGCTCAGAGAAGGAATCTACTGGAGGTCCCTCAGCCAGCAGTGGCTGCGCACTGGCCTTTTACCGGGCAGAGCTGCAGATGTGAGCCGTGAAGCACGCTGCACAGCCCCCGCCTGGAAGTCCTTTCCTCTTTTGCTGCTTTGAGATTCGGTTCTTCTCTGTACCCTGGAGCCTTGTCTTCTGCTGGTTTGGCATGAGTGGTTTCCCAGTGACCTTGTCAGTGGTGAACCCCTCAGGGTCGGGACAGCATCGTCTCAGTGTCTGCTCCCAGCACCTGGCAATCACACCAGGGTCCCCTCTTCACCTGGCCCAACCCAGGGAGTCAGGCAAGATTGCTTGGAGTGTCCTGGCTGATGCTGTCCACGTGGGACCGCGAGTGTGTGGTGAAGGGGTTTTGATGGGGAAGGGGCAGCTAAGCGGAGGCCTGGGGGAATGCTGCAGGTGGGGCAGGCCCAGGCTGCCCAGGGGTAGTCTGCAGGCCCTGCAGGTGTTGGCAGACCCTGCCAGGTAAAGCCTCCAGTTCAGAGAGCTTCCTCTGGCCCAGCCTGCTCCCTGCTGTGCGCATTTCCTCCTCACTGTCTGCTGGGGAAAATGGAAAACAGCTGGCCAGAGTCCTGGACACCACCTAGCAGGCACTCTAAGAAGGGCTCAGTGGAATTAAGTCCACAACAGTCTCTCCTCCGCTCCACATGCTGTGTCCCTGGTGACCTCCAGTGTCTCCAGAGGCTTTTATGAGGGATAGCTGGGGTGCACAGGGGCTGTCATCCACCGTGTGCAGTTCCCAGCAGTCCAGGGGTCTTTAGGTGACCCTGCCTCTCTGTGGCTCCCGTTACCACCAGATGAACAGACTTGAGACAGCGTTTGGGTTTGTTCTACCGTGGCTCAAAATGATAGTGGAGAACAGCAAAAAGACAAAATTTAAAAGTAGGCAAACAACTTGAATACACACTTCTTCAGAGAAGGTAAATCTGCTCAGTATCATTGGTCATAGGGAGATGTAAAGTAAACCATGAGACGTGTGTCCCCGTATATGCATTTGGATGACTGTGATTAAAAAAAAAAACCAGCAGTGACAATTAAAAAAACAAAAACAAAAAACAAAGCAAGTGTTGGTGAGGATGTGGAGAAATTGGAGTCCTTCTCATGGCTGGTGAGAATGCAAGATGGCGCAGCCTTCATGGAATGCAGTTTGCTGGTTCCCCAGAAAGTAAATAGAAAATCATCTTCTGACCCAGTGATTCTACTTCTAGGTGTGCATTGAAAATGTATGTCCAGACAGAAGCCTGGGCACCGGTGTCCCTAGCACTATTCCCCCAGCCTGGAGGTGGGAACAGCCCCACTGCCCTTTATGGGTGGAATGTTAGAAATAATGAGGAGCTGCAAGAAACCAAACACGCGCTGGGAAGTGGGTGGGCAGGCAGACCTTTACCTCTGCAGAAGGCAGTGCTGTGGAGCTGGGCTCGAAGAGCACCTGTGCGGGCAGTCCCAGGGTCTGTCCACCTAACAGTGCTGTTTCACCCTGATTGGAGGACTCAGGGGTACATTCTGCGTGATTGGTTAACTTTAGAATTGGGATGGGCAAAGGGGAAGGGCTGCAATTAAAAATCAAATTAGTTAAATTAAAAGGCTGAACACTATATTCTGAAAATGGACCACCTCCATTCTCCCAGGAGGAATGGGTAAACATTGTTCAGCCATAAAAGAGAGAGAGGCGCTGACGCGGGCTGCAGCGTGGATGAGCCTCAAACACTGTGCCGGGTGAGAGAAGCCAGACCCGGTTCACATGCATGATTCCATTTCCATGAGATTTCCAGAACTGGCAGATCTGCAGAGATGAAAAGCAGATTGGTGGTTGTCGGGGAGGGGAGAAGTGCATGCTGCACGGCTACAGGTTTATTTTGGGTGGTGAAGGTGTTCAGGAGTAGCAGAGGTGTTGCTTGCACCACATTGCAGATGTGCTAGATGCTGCTGAATCGCTTACTTTAAAATGGTCAAGTTTGCATCACTTGAATTTCACCTCAATCAAAGCCACCATCAGAGGTGAAAGGGGGAGTGTGGAGCATTTGCTTCACACGGGACTGTCTGGCACTTAATTCTGCTGGATGTCACAGAGATGGAATGAGTGCCCCTTGAGCCACATTTTATGGAGGAGGAAGTCAAGGCTGGGGCAGCCCACGGTGGGGAGGCCCAGGTGGCCTGCTATTCTGCCCACCGCTCTCCAGCTCTCAGCACACACAGCCTGGGCTTGGTTTTGCTTTGCTTTGGGTTCCTGACTTGTGCTGGGGGCTGTGTTGGGCACCATGGAAGCATGCCCTGCCCCTCCCTCCCAGCTCCATTCTACAAACTTTTGTGCAACTTCCACATATCCAAGTCCTCCGCCATCCAGCCCACCCTGGCCACTGGGCCAGTAGACTCTCATGTCCTGTTCACAGGAGGAAAAGATTGGTAGCTGAGAGAGAAGAGTGTTTTTGTTACTGTCCTGCCACTGGAGAAGAGATGTCTCCCAAGCAGGGCCCAAGGAAGGAAAGGAATTTCAACATGCAACAGTCAGTGGCACAGTCAGAGGTTTATTTAGGGAAGTAGGTACACATTAGAGGGAGAACGGGGCAATCTCAGGGGATACACCTTTGGGATAAGGCAAGGAGTATGCTGGAGGCCATCTCCAGAGCAGGAGGCAGCAGCCCACTGGTGTGGGGCATTAATATTTTTAGGGGGATGGATGGTTGCTGGGGACTAGAGGTGGAGCCAGGGTGGAGCTGCATAACGTTGCCAGTTTGTCCTGTGCTCGCAAATTGCCCTGGGGGAGTGCAGGTGGGTCTCTGTTACAAGGGTACGATCAAGAGCACGGGCCAAGGGCATGTTGCTCAGGAGTTGGAATTTTCATGGGTGCTTTTTGCATTTAGTTGTTTACGGGCACTTCCTTCGTCACTCAGTGTTTCTGTCTTTATTCCCACATTCCTATCTCAGGTGTACGGTGTGCTCATGGGTGAATCTCCCCAAACCTCAGTACCTTAGTTTTCTCAAATGTATGGTGGGTGAACATGAGAACACTCATCTGGGGTCTTCCCTGGGTGGTTGTAAAGTTTAAATGTATCAGCATCTGGGAGAATGTGTGGACACTGGAGAAGGACCACACAGATGTGACTGGTGGGCACGGTCACCGCCATCGGGTGTTCCTTCCTGGAATCAAGGTGAAGCTTCTTGCATACTCTGCAGAGAGCAGATCCACACACAGGCCTAGCCCGTGGCCTGTGTCTATGGTCAGTAACGATGTGCTGCGTGAACCAGAGGGCAAGTGTATAGTAGACTGTTGAGGAGCTGACTGTGGGCTCCGGCAGGGATTTAGACTTAACTGTCCTTGTGTGTGCTCAGCCCAGACCAGAGTGTGTAGTTGGTTATCAGGAAACAGCTGTGGACCGTTCTGTCTGTGTTCTCCATCACCCAGCAGGAGATGGGCAGTTTCATTCAGGTCTCTGGATAGCCAGTGCTTTTCTGCTGATAGGAGTCATTACAGGAAGTTAGGACAGAGAAGATCTGATGCTCAGCATTGTTCCCTGGGTGAGGTGTGTGATCCAGGGCGCAAGCAGGGTACTGGCTTTCCTGGTGGGAAGCGGTGGGTTGCAGTATTAAGTTTGGCCTGTCAAGACAGGAGATCTGCATTCCTTCTCCCCGTGCCTGGCTTCCTCTGGCTGCCATTGCCATCTTAGGCGGGCTCAGTAGCAGCCTCAGGGTTGCAGGTCAGAGCAGGCTGTGCCCAGCTGGGGGAGTGTGGCTCTCTGATTTTGCTAGTGGAGGGTGTTGTCACAAGGCTGTGCGAAGGCCTTGGTGTTACTGTGGATTCTCTTACCTTCAGTCCTTGACGGTGGACAGGGCAGCTTGTGCTGGAGTCCTAGTTACCTCAATCTACACAATAAGGACTGGGGTGAGACTTACAGAGTCCCCTGCTTCTGGCATGTTTGACAGCCCTTAATTGCCACCCTGCTCAGTCTCTTTTTTCCCTTTCAGCCTGAATCTACATTCATTTGTCAACTGTCTATTTACACCTACACCCATACATTCACCTGTCCATCCATCTACCCACCCAGCCACCCACCTACCCACTTATCTGTCCATCCATCCATCCATCCATCCTTCCTTCCATCCTTCCATCCTTCCATCCGTCCACTGGTCCACCCCCCCCATCCCTCCATCCACCCACCTGCCCACTCATCCACCTATTCTTCCACTCACTCACATTTACTAACTAGCAGACTGGGCCTCATGCTCCATCGTAAAGACACAGAGAAGATGAAAACAGACCCTGGTCTAAAGAGCTCACAGTGGAATATAGATACTGGATTACAAAAAAAGGATTATCTGATGTGACAGGTACTGTCGTTCAGAAAGGTGCAGGCTGTCCCGAAGGCGGCGAGGTGGTCTGCGACCTCTTGGGCCCTCTTGAGGACACCGCCTGGCTTCTGCGAGGACTCTGGGACAGGCATGTCTTTATGCAGGGGAACAGTGTCATGACCTCAGGAGACGCCTTTGAGCCACAGGGATCTGTAATGTGGAGCTCTCAATTATCAGCTTTGCTGGAGAAAGAGAGAGAAAAAGAAGGAAGAAATAGAACAGCCGTTCAGCCCTCCTGCCCGTTTGGTTTGCGGTCCCAACCCTCTGTTTCCTGGAGCTGCAGGCTGTGTGTGGGAGGTGAGTGGCTTGGCAGTCCTGTGCTCCTGCAGTTGGCACTGGGAATGGCATCCACTGGCAGAGCCTGCCATGTGCATGGTGACTGCCGGCCTAGACAGACCTCCTCTCTGTCCTGTTAGCCAGTGTCCGGTGGCCAAGGGCAGAGTGAAACCTGTAATTCTGCCAGCCCAGAGCACCGGAGTGAGGCAGCACCAAGATTCTGAGGGTAGGGCTGGCATGAGCCCCTCGACCCCATCCCCCACAGGGGAGAGACAGACAAACCACCATTTCTAATAAGCAGCCTCTGCTTGCCCTGTAGCAGATGAAAGGCTGTGTGCAGGAGTGGGTCTTTTGGGGTTTTCCTGATGCAAGCCCTGACATCTGTGTGGAGACGGGTGCCCTCCACAGCACTGCTCTCAGAGTCTGGCGGCCTTTGGCGTGGTGACTGGTACCCCTGCCATCGACTTGTACCCATGGCAGAGTTGAGAGGAAATGGTGGAGGCTGTGGATGGAGGGATGGAGACAGAGGAGGCCAGTCTGGCTTTCCCGGTGGAGGGGTGTCCTGTGGGCCATAGAGAGGGTGCCTGCCTGCAGGTGCTGGCTTCCCCAGGAACTCGCTGAGCGAGCAGAGGGGGTCGCCCATCCCTCCTCATCTGCACGTCACAGTCGCTGGGAATAATGGATACCGTCACCACCCACAGCGCTGCCTTTCAGCTTGTCTTGTGTGCTGTTTGGGTCCTCAGGAACGTTCTTTGGCTTCTACTGTAACTGATGTCTTGACCTCTTGTGTCACAGGTACTAGGGGACAGGGGTGGGGGACTTGTGTTATTCGCCTGAATACCCCACACTGTGCCTGTGCGTAGTTGGCCTTCCTGGCAGATGGCTGGATGAAGAAGGTCGTGCCAGTCCCTGTGGGAATGTGGAGCGCGGTGTAAAGGAACCGGGTCACGTTGGGTTCCCGCAGTGGCTGACTCTCCCACGGGCATGCGTGACGCCGTGAGCCAATGCTGAAGACGCCACTGGTTCTGGGAGTCCCTGCTGCAGTCTCTTCCAACCACCTCCAGGTAATTCTCAGCCCATTTGTAGGAGGCAGCAGCTCAGGAGGCCGAGGAACACCTCTGCCACGGGTCCGGCTCCCCGGGAAGGTGGTGTGGTGCTCCCGGTGTTGTCGGTTCTCCTGAGTCCAAGGCGCCTTCTTGCAGCCATGGGTTTGGAGCCTTGGGGCCTCTGGGCAAAGCCCTTCAGCTCCACGACACTCTCAGGCTGTCAAGTCCGTGTGTGTCCGTCTCCCTCTCTGGTGGGATTGCACATGAGGTACTGGACTCCAGGCAGCCCCCACCTGGAAAGCACAGGGCGGAGAAGCCAAAGCTGGCTTGCTTGCTATTTGTTATTTGTTGGTTCTGGGGATTGGACCTGGGGTGCTCTACCACTGAGCCGCCGCATCCCCAGCTCTTTTTATTTTTTTATTTTGAGCTGGTGCCTCTGGAAGTTGCGGAGGCTGACCTTGAACTTGTGATCCTCCTACTTCCACGTCATGAGTTGCTGGGAGTACAGGCACGTGCCACTGGGCCGGACTTTGTGTAGTTTTTAACGTCACCTGCCATCACCCTTCAGGTGGCATCTGGGCTGCTGGGAGCTCATGGGTCCTAGTTGGTATCTGTCACAGGCAGAGGAGCCTCGAGTTCCCTGGATTCCCGTTTGGTATTGATGATCTCGTGAGGCGAGATGACTCCCGCCAGCCCAGGGAGGGGATGCAGGGAACAGCCACCTCCTGCTCTTCACCTCTGAGTCTTCTGCTCAGGGACACGCTGCCACTTTGTCTGGGCTTCAGGAGGGGGGCTTTGCAGACTGAGCGCTTCTCCCTCCTTTTGGGGACTGCGCTCACCCTGTCACACATGTCCTCTCCTGCGAGTAGGGTCTGCCAGAGTACTTGTGCCCCTGGCTCCGTTGGCCGCTATGGCATGGGGCAGCAGAAAGGAGGCTGTACCCTGAGCCCGGAGACGGGACGTCTCATTCTGTGCTGCCTGGAAGAGCCGCTGACTTCTCGGCAGGGCTCCCCCTCCTCAGGTCCTCGCCTCTGGTCCACCGTCCAACAGCGTGGGCATCCTGGGGTCCTCGGGATGGGTGGGAGCCCTCCCCTGTGGGCCCACTGTCCCACGTGCAGCCTTCCTCCCCCGTCTGCCAGCAGGTTGGGGAGTCCCTGAATCTCAGCCCATTGGTAGGAGGTAGCAGCATGCAGGCGACCTTGCTGGCCAGTCACTGAACATGAAGACACCTCCACGGCCACCCCAGGCCCTCAGCAGCCGTCCATGCTCCTACCACCCAGAAACTGCGGGGTCCTTTCTATGTGTGTTCCTGCAGACAGCAGCTGCCCAGGGAAGCCCAGCTCCCCCCCTCGTGGAAACACACACTCGTAAACTCAGTGCTCAGGTCCAACCCACCCACCCACCCTCGAGATGCTCATTTGCTGATTGCCAGAAGTTGTCAATATTCGTCATTTCACAGCAAGAATAGCACAGACTCGTAAATGACCTCCATTTGGCTCACTTGCTGGATTAACCGATGCTGCAAATTAAGGGAACAAGCTCATCAAAGACTCTGGGCTGGTGGGCTACTCAGAAACCCAACTTTCTAGATTCAAAGCTTTGTTCTGCTTCTTACTATGGGACCTTATACCAGTTAATTAACCTCTCTGTGCCTATATGCTTCATTTATAGAACCCAACTAATACTAACAGCTGATTTCTAAGGTGATTAAGAGCCACTAAACAAATTAATACACGTGGATGCTTTGAGCAGCGTTTCGTGAGACACAGTAGGTGCTTGTTAAATGTTAGCTACTGATATATTGGTGTGCCTGGAAAACTTCTTTTTCCCATCAGTTAATTTTTGTGCTTGCCAAAAGTTAGTTGTATTTGCAATTAAATATTATGGAAATTGATGAAAATTGAGTTTATTTAGAGTCATTCCATGAAAAGTAAGTTTAGTGCTTTAGGAAGAACAGATAATGTCGATTTGGACAAAAGTTTTTACTAAATTACTTAGAGGCAGAACAGTTGTAAAAAAAAAAAAAGTATGACATTGTAGAACTTGAAAGAGTCTGTATTCCAGATGCTTTTAGGCAGCTCAGTTTTGCACTATTACAAAGAAGTAGAAATCAGAAACGAGATGTCAGCGTGTTTTTGTTTTTTGCAAGAAAGGCAATTTGCAGCTTCAATAAGTGGACCCAAGAAGATCCTACCCTGTCAAGATTGGTTGATACCTGTGCAGCCATAATAAAGTGTTTTGGTATTGATGCTTTTTATGGTTGTCTGCTATTTAAATGAAATGACGGTGGTGAATTGGGCTGTCCTCTGCAGGGCAGGTCATCTGTTAGAAGATGCACATATGATGCCGACTGCAGGGCTCCTGGGGTAGGCAGAGGGCTGGGAGTGGCTGCCTGCTCCCCAGGAACCACCCTCCTGCATGCCTGCACTGATCTGGACACAACCCGTGGGGCTGGGGGCAAAGTAGACACTTATTGTGCCCTGAGGGGGGCCTTGTGTCCTAGTTGGGGGAAGTATACTGTAAATAGGCTACAGGACTCCAATGTCCAGAGTGATGTGCTCACCCTCTAGGGAAAGAGAAATAGAAGAGACCCCAAAAACAGGCTGCAGGGGAGATGAGATGCTTGGCAGGACCAGACCAGTTAACAGCAGAGGAGCAAGAAAGATGGTGGATCATGGCAAGTCAGAAGAAAATGATTTAAAAGTCACAGATACATACAGCCCGGTGTGGTGGTGCACGCCTCTAATCCCAGCCACTTGACAGGCTGAGGCAGGAGGATCACAAGTTCAAGGTCACCCTAGGGAATTTAGTGAGACCTGTCTCAAAATAAAAAATAAAAGGGCTGGGGGTGGGGCTCAGTGGTAGAGCTCTTGCTTCACACGCCTATGGCCCTGGGTCAATAAAGGAAAAGAAAAATAAAGGCACAGAAACCAAGAGTGGTCTTGGGGAAGAGCCTTGAAATGTGTCTTGCAGAATGAGCCTTTTTAAATGATGGAGAAGGGAGCAAAGGCGAGTTCTATTTTTTGAGAAAATGGGTGCTAAGAAAACTTTAGGGGGTAAGAGTCATCCTTGCAAAAAAAAAAAATGGCACTGAGAGTATAGTCTAAAATCATGACTTCAAACTGAAGCTGTAATTTTATGGCTTACACATATTTAGGCTATAGATACTTCTGTTGTTACTTTGTAAGTCTAAAGACCATCTTTATAATTCTTTGTTTCTGTTTTCAGGATGGAGGCACCCTAAGGAGGGCTTGGGTACAGTGGGGTCACTGGGGTTGGCCGTTTCTTTTTTCTAGACAAAGTGTCCACCTCCATGACACAGACACCCACTGCTTACCCTGAGTATCCGGACCTTATTTTCCGTGGCTTCACGTCCGGTGGCTTAGCTCCTGGAGTGACACCTGTTTTCTGTCCCTGCCACACAGCTTCTGTCCTGCTGTTCCGTCTGCCTAGGTTTCTCTTCCCCGCTCATCTGTACCTCTCTGTGCCCCACCCTGACCTGTCACGACCTGTCACGGCACTTGTGGGGACTTCTTTCCTGGAACGAGTGGGGAGGTGGTGTGCAGGTCTGGGAAAACTGCTACCTGGCCCAGCTGGCGATAAGATCCTGGTGTGTAGCTACTTTCATCCGTCTCCAGGCCCCAGAGGGGTCATGGAGGTCACAGAGCTGCGGGCCCTTTGCCAGCCGCGTGGAGAACCCTGACCCGTGTTTGAGCCTGTCCTTTATCGAGTCACGAGAGCACTTCCCCACGCTGCTTGATCCTCTTACATACCTCCTTTTTGTCTCAGCCTATCTTAGTCCCACTTGGTGATTAGGCCATGAAGAGGACAGAGTGACCGTAATTGGCCAGGGTGACAGCCCAGTGAGGTTTAGAGCTGAGAGTCCCCGGGGCCTTCGTCATAAGAGTGACATCATGCTCCATGCCTGAAAGTACCCTCTAGTTTGAATCTTGAGCAACTGTGAATGGCAGGTGGGCCACTTGGGGGGAAATTGAGTCCGAGCAGGTTGATGTCACAGCTGTTAAGTGACAAAACTGGGATGTGAGGCCACAATCAGGGTTCCAACAGTGTAGTATCCTCACGTCCTGGCATGGCCTATGCTCAGACATGGACCAGGCCAGTTCTGGGGGTGTCTCTGGTCTCTGTGTGCCCCTTGCTGTCCTGTATGCCCCCCCCCCCCTTTCTGGGTGGGATCCCTTTGGCACCCGCATGAAGGATGCCACCACCAGGACCTTCCCCATCTCTGGAACTGCTCTTGGCACATTCAGAGCCAGCAGCCCCTGTGGGTTTAGTGTGTCCAGGGCTATTTAGCCTCAGTCTGTGGGAGATGGGCAGAGGCTATTAAGCACAGGAGCCTCTCCCCACCTGGGCACGTGGAGAAGGAGGACAGCCCCCCCAGCAGACAGGGAGAGGGACAGGGAGAGGGCAAGGGCCTGTCCTGGGAACCCTAGGCCTCCCGGTGTGCTCTTCCATGCTGTGTGATCAGCTGTCACCTAAGCTGTCCCTGCACCGGGCTTCCCCAGTGCAGATTGAACATTAAACAAACAGTGACTGCTCTATAAATATTTAACTCCCACTGTTTAGGAATCGCTCTGAGCAGGAGACGAATCGGGGTTGCTGGCTGCCAGCCCCGTGGCCCCTCTGTTGGGGCGTTGGGTATTGCCAGTCCGGGTTTTGGGGGGCCGGGCAGTAGCACTTCTCTTTCCTTTTCTGGGGACACATGTGTTGGGGACACACGTCTGTGGGTTCATGGGGCCGCTCAGGCTGTCCTGGAACCACGTCACCTGGCCGGGTGCTGTGTTGTCACCCGTTCACACGAGTGCCAGCCTGTTTCTGACTCCTTCTTCTGAAGGTAGCTGCTCTGTTGAGACGCGGTTCACAGACCCTACGACTCACCCGTCCAAAGTGTGCTGTGCGGCATTTTTAATGTACTCATGGAGTTGCGAAACCACCACAATCAATTTTAGAACATTTTTATCACCTCAAAAGAGAATCCTGATCTGTTAGCATCACCTCATCTTCCGCCCAGTCCCCAAGGAAGTCACCAGTCTGCTTCCTGTCCCTGGGGACGTGTCCATGCTGGACATTGCGTGTAAAAGGAATCACGTCCTGCGGACTTTTGGGACTGGCTTCTGTGAGTTAGCATGGCGCTTTTCAAGTTTGTCATGTAGTGTCTCTCGCTCCTTAATTCCTGTGGCTGACTGACGTCCTGTTGTGTGGAAATATCACATTCTGTTCACCTGTCCATCTCCCGACCGACCGTTGGGGACCACAGAACTCTCATGGAGAAATCAACATGTGGCTGGTTGAGTACGATCACGTGATTCAGGTAAAACTTGACTTCATGAAGGAAAGCCTCGGATATTTGGGAAGAGGTCTAGAAAGTGATGTGTGAGCACACGATGGATGTTGTGTTCAGTGGACAGACCATGGATTTCATTTACACTGATTGTATGCTAGGCACTGCAGTAAGCCTTCTGCTAGTTCAACAGCATGTGATGCTGTGATCTCATGAGAAGACTTACCGTGGATATTTCTGTGGCTTTGGCAGGTGGGAGAATAAGAGGGTGTTCTTAAGCCACTTTGGTTCAGATGTTGACTGTCCCTGGCAGAGAGGAGAGGGAAGAGGCGGGCTCTCCCAAGTACCACTCTTCTCTCCACCTTCCACGGGCTGCTGGCCTCTGCCTGGCCGTCTTCTCCTGGGTTGTGCTAGTCCAGACCTGCACGTCCCTCCAGGTCCAGATGCCCCAGAACTCAGTGGAGAGGCTGATGGCTCCAGGCGGGTTTTGGCTTGGGGGGCAGAGTCGGCAGGAGAGGTTAAGAACTCAGCTGGTATCGCATCTCATAGTTGGTTAATGGGACTCATGGTAGGGGATACTGCCTGAGGCCTGCGCTGCCCCTCCGCCTGACCCGCATGCTCACCTCCGGCTGCCCAAAGTTCCCCTTCTCCGGAGAGAAGCCTCACTCAGGAGGTTGCTAACCACTGCCCAAGCCCCCGCTGACTCAGGGCTACAAAAGGCTGCCCGCCCCCTTCCAAGTGGACCAGCTCTGTAGTGCCCTTCATGCTGCTGAGCTCCCCGGGAGGCGGGTCGCTGCCCCTTCCCGGGCTGGTTCTGTGGAGTCCCTTCCTTTCTCCAGAGGACACTCCCCGGCACGTCCCCTTCCTAGACGTCTCCAGGCTGCCCCACCTCAGACCCTTCCTGGGTCCCCTTCGATGCTCTCTCGGTCTCAGAGACCCCCTCCTGCTTCTCTTTCTCTCCTCCTGTCCTGGAGCATAGGAGCTTCCTGGGTGGGCCTCTTGGGCATTTTGTCTCCAAGTCTTCCAGGGTAAGGCCCACGAGGGGTCTGCGCCGAGTCACGGTCCTGGCCGTTCCCCTCCCTTCCTCCCTCCTCCCAGCATTCCCCTTGAGCACCCTCCTGGGAAAACCACTGGCCTCGGTGCTAAATGACCAGAGTTCAAGGGCGGCCCTGCCTCTCGGAAGCCAGGAGGTGACTAGCAACGGCTTCTATCTAGGACTTGTCTCCTAAAAAGTGACCAGTGACTTCTGTGCCTGTGCACTGCACCGTTGTGAGGATCGGGAGTAACTCGGGCTGTTGATGCAGCCTGAGGACCAGCACAAGTCCATGCCTGGAGCGCACAGAGGCCGGCGAGACCCCCAGAGGACTCCTGGACCCCCTCTCCCACTCAGGCCCTCAGCCGCAGCAGCCAGTGACTGTCCTCTGTCCAGGTCCTTTCTGGGCTCTGCTCTCATTGTCTTTCTGCAGTATCGGGGATGAAACCGTACAGGCACTCCACCACTGAGCTACACCGCCAGCTTCTCTTAAAAAAATTTTAAAATGTTGACAGAGGGTCTTGCTAAGTTGCAGAGTCTGGCCTAGAACTTGGGCTCTTCCTACCTGGGTTTCTGGAGTCTTCAGGGTTGCAGGACTGCGCCACCCCCCCCCCCAACCCCCCGCCCCTCATTATTTTCTTTTATGTTGTACTTTTGTCTCTGACCTGTCAAAAGCGGCCTTCAGGCCATGTTCAAATGCCTCCTCCTCTGTGAAGCCCTCCGGGGCCACTTGGGTGGGCTGGATGCTGTCAGTGTAGCCCTGCAGAGGCTCTGGGGCCTGCCTTTACTGCTCTGCGGACGTCACACATGTGGGCACGTGTGCAGCGTGTGATGCAGTGGACAGTGTGTCCTGGGCCTGTGTGGCCCTCCCTCACTGGCTGAGTGAGGGGTAAGCGAATGCGAGCTCACGCCTTCAGTAGGCACACACGTCAGCCCCTGGCTATGGTTGGGCACTGTGGTTGGTGGGTGACGGGTGCTGTCACCACTCTGGCTGCTTTGTAAGGGGGTATAGGGACCATCCCCTGCTCTCTATTGACAGATTCCTGACTTGAGCAAATCTTAGATTCTGGAAACTTCTCCCAGCCCATCTGTGTATTTTCTTATGAAATCCAGTAGCAAAAAACCACTGCTGAGTCAGTTTGGCAAAGACACCCTCTGCCCTGATAGCAGATCACCCTCAGTATCTGATGGGGTCCCTTGTCCTCTGCCTGTCCCCGGTGATCTCTGATCTCCACCTTCCTCCGGTGATGTCTGATCCGCTATCTTCAGGAAGAATCCCATTAGGTCAGTTTAGCCAGAATTCTTCTGATGTTTCCTCTTTGGAATTTTCTTCTCTCTCTCTCTCTTTTTTTTTTGGTCCTGGGGTTTGAACCCAGGGACATTTTACCATTGAGCCATATCCCCAGCCCTTTTGTACTTTTTATTTTGAGAGTCTTGCTGCATTGCCCATGCTGGCCTTGAACTTGCCATCCTCCTGCTGCAACCTCCCTATCACTGGGATTGCCAGTACGCGCCACCAAACCTGGGAACTTTGTGCGCTCGGCCTGCTCCCTGGCTGTCAGTCTCCCTCGCCTGCTGTGTGCAGGGTGGAGTCCAGGTCTCCCCTTTGGCGAAATCCCATTGCGGGGGCTCCCCACCTGTCACAGGGGTCCTGAATACCACCTTCACCAGGCTTCAGTGACTTCATGCCTCCATCTCCTCCTGACGGAGCTTGCATCCAGGGAGATGAGTTGAAAGGGGGACAAAAAGGATATTGTTGTCCCCCCACCAATGGGGATCTAGGCTCAATTTGGAGGTTGGATCAAGCAGCGAGTTGACTCTGTTAACCACCAGGGTCCCCCCCCATCAGGAGGGGACAAGCCAGTCACTGCACCCTCCGTCTCTCCCCAGCCTTGCCTCTGTGTCTGGCCCGCCTTCTCCTCCCTTTGAAGGGACACAGAGCTGCTCACAGCCTGGCCGGCTGCGGTGGCCGTGGAGAGGGGCCCAGAATCAGCCTGTGTCCACGGCAGCCCTCCAACTGCAGCAGGGAGGGGCTGACCTTCAAATAGACGGGCTCCGGGCCACTCGGTTCCTGGAAGTTTGAAGAAAGTCGGCCTTTCAAGTGCGGCGACGTCCAGCCTCAGGAGAGAGCCCCGAGTCTGCGAAGGCCATAATTTACTGCTGCCTCTGCGCTCGGCGATCTGTGGCCGTGCGGCCGGTGGAGCCAGCGCGCCAGGGTCAGGAGGGGAAAATCCTCAAGCATTTTAATAGAGCCCTGCTTAGAAGCTAGATAAACATGTGCATTGTACTTTGGGACACGGGCAGGGGTGGGGGCGCGGGAGCGGCCTGGCATGGCATGAAAGGCCTTTTTAAGCCCGACTCTGAGGGTTTTCTTTTTCTTTTTTATTTGTAAGCAGAGCTGGCGAGAGCCGCCGAGGCCAGGCTCCACTCTGCTGCCGTCGGACGGCTCGGTCCCTCCCTAAGCCATAAACGACCCTCCACCAGCCTCCCCTCCACCAGCCTCCGTGGCCGGGCCCAGTAAGGCAGACGGCTCAGGTTGTCACCAGGTTGACTGAGATGGCTTCCTTTCTTCCAGGAAGTCTTCCCCGACTCTGGCTTTGTCATTATGTGAAAGGTGGCAGGGTGGAGGCGGGGAGAGGGGACTGTTCGTGGAGAGGCACAATGTGAATCTAGTCGGGAGGAAATAGCAGGCAAACTCCAATGCAGGGACCGCTCTATAACACCCAGAAGTGTCAAGGTCAAGAGAGCTGAAGGAAGACCGGGGGACACTCCAGACAGGAGGCTGAAGGGACGTGACTGCTGGGTGCAGGCTTAAGTGCGGATGTTGTCAAAACTTGGATGGGGAGAAAGAGTTTGATGTGAGTTATCTACTAAGGTCAGTGCCCTGATTTCAATGTGGAATGTGGTCCCAAGCGGGAATGTCCTTGCTTTAGGAAGTGCACACACAGTATTCTGAGGCAGTGGGGCATGGTGGCACATGTGCGAAATCCCAGCAACTCAGGAGGCTAAGGCAGGAGGATGGTAAGTTGGAGGCCAGCCTCAGCAACTTAGCAAGATTCTGTCATAAAAATAAACTAACAAATAAATGAATAGGTCTGGAATTGTACCTCAGTGGTAGAGCACCCCTGGGTTCAATCCCTAGTATCCCCACTGCCCACCCCCCCCAAAAATAAGTATTCTGGCTTAAGGAGCTGTCTGGTTGGCCAGTTTCTCCTACATGGCATTGGGACAAGGATTTGCCTGTACTCCCTCTTCTACAAGCCTGTATTTCACAGATAAAGCCATAATAATGGAAGTTCAGCTAACTAACAGAGGGAGAAAATCCCTTACTGAAGGGAAGCCCTTTCAATTAACTCAGAGTCTGACTTTGGCTGGAGAACTAGCTCCTCCTCTGTGCCTCAGTTTCAGCTCCCTCATCTTTGTTTTGGTGGTGCTGGGATTGCAGAGCAATGCCGACTCCACAGAGACCCCCTGGCAGCACGTTCCCTGTGCCTTAACTGTGACATTCGAGGCTGTGACGGAAAGAGCTGGTTAGAATGAATGGATTTTAAGATTCTGTTACGTGGCTCGTGTCTTCCCAGCAGGAGCCTAGCCTTGCTGATGTCCACACCATCCTCTTGTAGCTGCTCCTGGGGAGGGCCCTTGGCTGTTTGCGTGCGCAGGATGCTGGGGAAGGAGCTGCCCCGTCTCCCTGTGTTTTACTTTCCACTTTGTGGTAACTCTGTTGAAGGCTGCCTTGTGTAAGCTGAGCTGAGCACTTGGTGCCAAGGACCCCAGCACATCCCAGGTCACCCTGGGACTGGGGAGCAGGGGCCGCCCTGTTTTGTGGAGAGGGCAGCTGAGGCACAGAGCAGGTGAACGTCTTGCCCAAATGACACACCTGGAATATGGTGGGCTCTGCTGTCAGCCTGTCCCCGGAGCTAGGGCCTAACCACTGAGCAGCACTGCCACCCAACGGATAGGAGCTGAAGGAACAGGGCACTGAGCCAAATGGAACCTCCTTCCACCACCCTAATAAAGCCAATGTTTACGCAGACTGGAGGTGCTCATCCGATGTGTGTGCCAATCCCCAAATACGGCCATGGCAGAAAGTGAGAGGGTGCCTGTTATGTAAGGCCCTGCATGGTCCCCAGACAATGCCACTTCCTCGCCTGGCCATGTGTAACTGCACAACACCAGTGACTCATTTCCTCTGGAAAACTTTGGCAGGGCTGCTTTGCCCGTTTCCTGCTCCCGCCACACAGATTCCCGGGAACACCGTCCTGGAAGGACTGGCCTTGGGCTATGGTCAGTCTGGGGCTGTGGGTGGGCAGGGATGCTACGAACAGGGCCTGCATCTCACTAGAGTGGCACACATTCTCAGCCCACCTGCCCGGTGCCAGCACTCAGGTATGGTGTAGGAGACCCCGGTGGGGGAACCCTGAACCGGCAGCTTGCGTTTCTGCCTCTCCCCATCCTAATGCACATGCGTGAGCTATAGGTATGCTTCAGGCTTTACTTCTTTCCTCTCCTCCTTGCTCCTGGCAGAGGGGAAACAGCAGCCCTGGGACATCTGAGATGCATCATCTTGACAGGATGTGAACCATGTAGGTTACTTCAAACATTTTGTGCTACTATAACAGAATACCTGAGACTAGGTTGTTTATAAAGAACAGAAATTCATTTCTGGAGGTTAGCAAGTTGAAAGGCCAGGGCCAGCATCTGGTGAGGGCCTTCTTGCTGCATCATAACATGGTGGAAGGCAACCCAATACAAGAGAGGGAGAGGGGAGAGAGGAGAGAGGGCCCAGCTCACTTTTATAAGAGATCACTTCTGATAATGAACATAGTCCCAGATAGTGACTTGCTTCCTTGTCACTCATTCACCTCTTAAAGGTGCTACCTCTCAACATGTTTCTTAGAATTCAATTTTAGCACAGGGACCTTGGGGAGCAGAATGCATGCAAGAACTACTGTCCTTACCTGCCAGTCTTAGAAGATGAACGTTTAAGAGAATCAACCCTGTTTGCTCCTCTCTCTGGAAGGAGAGCCAGACATCCTTGGTCTCCTAATTCACTCTATGCAACTTAGCTGTTTGTGGGCACAGCCACTTCTGACGGAGAGCAAGCTTAGCTTTGCCATACACACCCAAGGCACCTTTTCTCATTGCCAATTAAAAAAAAAATCATGTATTTATATTTTCATCTTAAGAAATAGACATGGAGGTAGATAGTCACACATCTGCATACACACTCACTCTTGCAGGCGGGTCTGCGCGGGTACCCACCCCCAGTGCGTGTGGAGTGTTGTGCCAGGTCCTCTCTATGTTTAATTTTTCTCTTCATTAGCCATAATGGTTGTCAGGAATTGGGGATTTTTCTAGAATGATTTGCACCTTAATTAGCCATTCTCTTCATGGGTTATTTTAACTTATCCTTCCGGCCACCCTGGAGAGTCGCAGCATTATTCCCCCTCTATAGAGGGGGTGTCGCTCCTAGGTTTAAAGTGCCTTCATGGGTTGTGCGCAGCACTGTCCCGGGTTTAGCCAGAGGCCCATTCCTGGGGTGTGACTGCCCACCAAGATAACAGAGAGTGGCTTTCATGTTTGCAAAGGACAGAGAAGCTTCACCCTCTGGTTGGGCATTTCTTCAAGTAGAGATGACTCCATTCCACTCTTTTCTTTTTTTTTTCTATGCATGTTCGGTTATTTAACAAAGATTTGTTGGCACTGAGAGTGTCACTCAGTGGTAGAGCATTTTCCTAGCGGACACGGGGTTCTGGGTGTGATCTCGGCATTGAGGGGAAAAAATTTGAGCACCTCCTTTGCCCCAGCGACCTGTTTTGGCAAAGGGGAAACAGGGCAGCCTCACTCGGGTCTTCATGGAGTCTGTGGTGGTGGCTGCATGGAGACTGGGCCGCTTGAGGCCTTCTTCCCTGGGAGGGTCTGGGCCGTGGGTGGAAGGAAGCTGATCTCTAGTTCTTGGACTGAGCCTGGGGAAGGATGGAGGGAGCAGAGATGGCCACCTTTTATTCAGAGTAACCCAGAGTGGTGTCAGAGGAAGACACCCAAGATGGCCATGTTTCTCCTGGCTCTGGGCTGGGAATTCTGGCCTGACACCCCCATTCCCTCTGCACCGTTGACAAGCACCCCCAAAGATTTTCAGTGGGACTGTGACTTGTTCTTTGGGGTGAGACTGTGCCTTGGGTGATTTGGGAAGGATGAGGAGCCGCTCAATTCCTGATGGTTACTGGTCAGCGGTTGATTGGAGACCCTGAGGCTGGGGTGGAGTGAGAATTATTGATAATGGCCAATACATTCTCTAGTTCTTCCTGGGTCAGACAAGGTTGGGGTCAAAACACCTGGAGAATTCTGTTTCACGGCTGCTGCACCAGGAAGCTCCAGTATCCAACCAGGCCCTCTTTAGTTTTTTCTTCTTGTATACTTCTCTTCTCCTGGAAGCAAGAGTGCAGCATCATCCACGGGCTGGCTGCTGGCTCCATGCCGTTGTGGGGGCCTGAGGTCTTTCTCGTCTGCCTTTCCTTCTGAAGGTTCACCCAATCCTCTTTGGAAATCAGCTCCTTCGGTGTCTCTGTGCGTGTGTTCTTCTCCAAGCGCCCTCCCATCTGACGACACTCCTAGGGTCTGCCAGGTGCCCGTTGCTGAGGTGGGTGGTTTCATTCACCAACATGAAGTCAACCTGGAGCAGGTGGCGTTCTGATCACCCCTGCCGTGGAAGAGGAAGCGCTTTGTCCACACACAGACCCAAGAATCTGGCCCTCAGCACAGGGGCAGGCGAGGGTGCATGTCCCAGGGACACAACGTGTGTGCTTGGGGGGGGGAGTGCAGCCAGGGGCGGTGCTGCGCCTTGCTCAGCTGGCTTATTACCTGTAAAATGGGACAGTGATCGTATCACCCCGAGAGTCCCTGTGAACACAGCAGAGGCGGGGGTGCAGGCTGGAGTGTAGAGCGGTGTCTGTTCGGTGTGAGTGCTTGCTCCCACAGTCCTGGCCACTGCGCCTGTCCTGGTTTGGGTGGTTTTGACCAAGTGCTGGGTGACTAACCGGTAGCTTCATGCTTCTGAAAGGTGTTGATGGGACTGGTGGGCCCCTTCGGGCACATCTCACCCAGGGTGCCCGTGGCTGCCAGGGTGGTAGGGGTGTGTGTGGGGGAGTGGCCTTGCCCAGGTGCCCAGGGACAAAGTCCCCTTTCTGAGCCCGAGCACCACGCCCTTCAGCTGCCCTTGTTTTGTGTTGACAGCTTCTTTCTCAGAAAGGAGGAAGGTGATGCTGGCTGTGGCTTCTGGCTTCCTATGGCTGCCCTGAGGCTGGCCCGCCACGCTCTGGGCCTGACTCGTTGGATCCGTGCAGCCTGGGCTTGGAGCGCTGCTCCCTTCCCCCAGCGTCCCTCCCCCAGGGCAGAGCTGCAGCCCACAGGACAGTCTTCTTCCTGTCCTGCACCCAGCCAGTGGCCTGCTTGCTCATGAGCACCTGTGGGAGGGAGCCTCACCCTGAATGCAGGCCGAGGACGAGACCTGAAGGACCAGGCTGGGCCCCCCTTCTGCAGGCCCAACAGCTTCCTTCCCAATGCTCTCACACCTGTGGGTGGATTCTCCAGGAGAGGTGGACCCTGGAGAACTTTGCATAGATGGGGATCAGGACAACGTACCCTTGTCCAGCTCGCTGCCCCCAGGTTAGGTTCAGACTCAGCCACCACCTACCCAGTCCTGCGTCATCCACGGGGGGATTGTCCTGAATCACCTGGTTCAGCTCCTTTGCACCCACTTTTCTTCCACAAGTAAACTGCACCCACTTGGAGAGCAGGGACCAAGTCTTAAGTTCAAGTCGTGAGGCCCTTGACTGCGTTGTTCAAGTCAATCTTTGTCATCTCTGGGCAAGGTCATTAGTACCCTGGGTTTACAGAGGTCAAACTCAAGCCTCTGAGAGGAAAGACACCTTTTAGTCTCAGGGAGAAAGGGGTAGAGCTGGGATGTGAACTCTGGGGTCTCCATCACCCCAAATCACGACCTTTCCCATGTCCTGTTGAGTTTGTAGCCCGTGTGGGCCCTGCACAGCATCCTGTCCCCTGGGTCTTTTAAATCAGTGTCTCTTTCTCCAGACTGAAGCCAACTGTAAATGCCTGGCCTGTGACCTTGTCGCCTAGCCTCCCTGGCCTGTGGTCAAGAAGCAGAGCGGTGGAGAAAGGCTGTGTATTTGCACAGGGTGGGGTGGGGGTGGAGTCCAGTTTTCTGCCTTGGTCCCTCACATGGGTCATTTGCCAGCTGGGGCGGGGAGAAGAGGATGATTCCGACACCTGGGAGGGACATTGGAAATCTCAGTGCTCTCCAGGGAAATCTGTGGCCATGTAGATGCCAGGCCACTAAGAAGCTTCTGTCCCGAGAAGGAGAGAGCCAAATCACACTGTGTTTCCGTTTAGCCAAAGATGAAGCTTCCTTGTTCCAACAACGTCCCTGGCACATCCCCTGAGGGAGCTGCTCAAGACGATGGCAGGAGACTCGGAGGAGCTGGGGTCTGAATGAGAGCCGCGCCCTGCAGCGATGTCCTGTGGCTCTGCAGATACATATATCTGAAAGCTCCCAGCAAGAGCACACTCAGAGGTCCCCTTGGGGTTCTGACATTTTGTTCTTAAGAGTGTGTAGAGAAAAATGACACCTTTAAAAAGGAGTGCCATTTGTTTGCAGAGCTACGAACCTGGAAGAGAAAGATTTAAGTTTCCCTGGACACAAGGGAAATTTCCAGGCTGTTTTTGCAAATATCCAAGATTGCACTTATTGTACTTTTGTTGCTTTGCCCCAGGATCCACAGGTGGTCGGTCGCAGGTGTATGGTCTTTTTTTTTTTTGTTTTGAACCCAGGGATGCTCCACTACTGAACTATATCCATAGCCTTTTTTTTTTTTTAGTTGTAGACAGACACAGCACATTTATTTATATATTTATTTATTGACTTATTTATTTTTATGTGGTGCCAGGTATTGAACGCAGTGCCTCATGCATGCTAGGCAAGTGCTCTACCACTGAACCACGACCCTGGCCTTTTTTATTATTTTTATTTTGAGATAAGGTCTTGCTAGTTGCAGAGGCTGGCCTCAAACTTGCCAACCTTCTGCCTCGGCCTCCCGAGTCGCTGGGGTCACAGGCATGCACCACCATGCAGGCGACCCGTGGGCTCCGTTAGGAGGTGGTGTTGGTGTGCGGTGGATGGCATCTCGGTCCCTGTGGATCAGCTCCTCCCGGGAGGTGGACAGGCAGGCATCGTGCCCGTTTCAGAGCCTGAGGGAACTGAGGTGGGAGGGGCTGGGCAGTGGGGGACTGTGATGCCCAGGGAGCCCTCTCCCTTTGCGGTGCTTCTCTGTGCGTGCAGTCAGGTGGGTGCTGTGGCTGGGCTCAGGGTCCCACTTCATCTCTCCAGAACAAGGCCTGATGGGTTACTGAGGGGGAAAGATGGGGGTCTGCTCGGTGACTCTCCCCCCTCCTCCCTTAGCCGCCGTTCACAGGGTCCCCGTGCCCAGGGGCTGGGCTGGGGCTCCACACCCCCGGCTGGGGCGGGTGAGGCACATGTGCTTCATGGATGGGGGCCTGAGACTGCAGAAGGAGCCCCGGTTGACAGGATGTGGCCTTGTGGGCAGAGGCCTTGATAAAGGCCCTCTTAGGAGGAGTCAAAGCCAGGCGTGGTCCCAGGCCCCGGGGCCCGTCTTGGATTCCCAGAGCACCTGCACTCCTGGCTGTTGCTCCCACTGGCGACCACCCTTCAGGAGCTGTCCCTGTGCTGCCTGGGTGTCCTTGGCCCATAGTCATCCTTGTGGTCCAGGTCAGTTAGTGGGGCTGAGATTTGGAGGGAACCGGCGGGCCCCGGGCCAAGTGTTAACAGGAGACTGTGGAGCGGCTGGAGGCTGGGTCTGGGGTCTGCGTGCGCTCCACACATTTCCCGGGACCTCAGGGGTCCAGCAGAGGCTTCCTTCTCCTAAGCCCGGGATGACCTACCTGCCGGGCCCCCTGTGTTCCAGTTTCTGGTCATGCCATTGCATGCTACTCTTCTTTTTAGCGATTTTAATTGTTTGCAGCAGTAGCGATGTGGACGGTTCTCCTCCTAGGAGGGTTTGGCTCACAATTTTTGACTTGACTTTGGTGTGAAGGCGGTGGGTGTCCAGTAGACACTGTACTTTGAATTTCGATATTTCCCTGGGCTGGTGACATGTGGTAGCACTCTTCTGCAGTGCCTAACGGTGGGGTCAAGGTCAGTGTGCTGGGCACGGTGACGTCAGGCCAGGCTAAGCTGTAGTGCTCAGTAGGTTGGGTGTGCCGCAGACACTTTAGGGCACTTGCCTTGTATAGAGGGTCTATCTGGACATAGCCCCCCTGTAGGTCAAGGACCATCTGGGTTTAAAAACAAGTTCTGCTCTGGGTGGAAGTGCCCCAGAGCTCAGCCTCTGTGTTCCAGAGATCTTTATTTAGAATTGCTCTTCCACGATGGCGTGGAACAGGGTCAGGCCTAGTTGCCACCAGGTCCTGGCTGTGCACCTTGTGGGCTGTGAGATCTCAGGGTCATCATCCATCTCCTTGTCTGTGTCCCAGGTGTGGGACGAGTGCTTTTTATCCAGTGTATTAGTCTTCTCTGGCCCCATAGCACATTACTGCAGATCAACCCTTATACAACCCAAATAGATCATCCTACAGTCTGTAGAGCATGTCCCTGCCTGGGTCGCACTGGGCAGAAGTTGAGGTGTCTGTGGGCTCGTGATGGTCTGGATATGAGGAGTCTCCACAAAGCTCCTGTGTGAATGCAGGGATGTTCGGAGGTGCAAGGACTGGGTGGTGAGAGCTGTGACCTAGTCTGTCCATCCTACTTTGAATGGACTGACTGGGTGCTGAGTGTGGTCAGGTGGTGTGTGACTGGGGGAGAGGGGTCACTGGGGTGTGCCCTGTCCCTCTTCTCTCCCTCTGCTTCCTGACCCCACCATGAGCCCAGCAGCTTGTCCTGGCTGGGCCTTCCCCTGTGATGCTCTCCCTCGCCTCTGGCCAGAGCAGTGGTCGTGGCCGCCTGTGGATCGAGACCTCTGAAACCACGAGCCCCAAGTAAACCCCCTTGCTCCAGGTTGTATTGTCGGGTCTTAGGTCACAGCAGTGCCAAGGTGATGGACTCAGGTCCTGTCCCTCCTGGAGACGCTCGTGATGGCCTGTTTCCTTCCCTGGCCTCGGCACCTCTGCAGAGAAGGCTCACGGATGTTATTCTAGGGTGGAAGCGTGCTGGATTTAGCTAGCTTGTTGTTCTGCTCGGTCCTTGTGGGTGTGCCTTTGCAAGTCATCGTCACTGTCTTGGTATGGCATGATCTCTGTGGCATCCTCACGTCTTGTCTCTCACCTGTCGTGCGTGGCTTCTGGTTTTGAGATGCGCGGTCTTGCCATGCATCTCATAGCTATGAGCTTGGGTCCCTGCTGCCCTCTGGTCTGGAAGAATGAATGCTCCACCCCAGTGTCAAGTCCCTAGTCTAGTCCCAGTGCAGAGCAGCCTGACCCTGGAACAAGGGTACGGGTGGCACATTTCCCTTCTGAGAAGCAGGCTGTCCTCTAGTTTTCCCAGGGACTGTCCTGCCTTGACTTCATCGGGGCCTTTTGCCCTTTGAATCAGGCCTACAGGGGACGGCCCAGCAAGGACATGTTTGGAGTCAGGGACGTGACTCCCTCCCCAAGGGCATCGTGAGGCTCAGCCCCTCCGCCCTGCAGATTTTTGGTATCTGAATTGTGTGTGTGGTCCAGTGTCCCCAGCTCTGTAGGTCTCGACTCCTGGCTGTGTTTGGGCTGGAAAGTGACACTTTGACCTGTCAGATGCCCCTTCCGGATGGGAGGCATCATCCCCACCCGAGTGCAGAGGGGAGATGAGACTCTTCATGGCTGGCCTGAAGTGTCAGAGCTGGCATGTGGGCCGCTGGGTCTGTGTGCCCCTTGGACTAAGGGAAGGAGGTCAGTGCAGTTCTGTGCTTGGCTCACACCACCTCCTCTCAGCACCTTGTCCTCTCCTGCTGGCAGGGACTGCACAGCCGTGTGAGGGGCAGTTCACATTTTTGTCCATTGAAGCTGGTGTCACTCATCTTCTCCGCTGTGACCCATAATGGCCCCTGAGGCTGCCATGGGGGTGAGCTGACAGTGGCTGAAACGGAGGCCCAGGATCGCACAGGTCCACATCCTAGTGACCACAATGATTCTGGTCCCCAGGCGACTGAATCGAAGGCGGCTGGCCAGTAGAGCTGGGTTCGAATCCTGATTCATCCTAAGTGGTGCCTTATGTCACTCCAGGTATTGGAGCTCCAGTGCCAGCATCTTTCAGCAGAGAAGACAGGACTCAAGCCGGCCGCAAAGCTAGGCAGCCGCTCTTCCCCTCTGGGCACCCTCCTCTAGGTGGTGGCTGTTCTGGGGTGACCCTGACAGAGTCCACCAGTGAGATGTGTAAGCTGTCCTTTTAATGGGGGTATCATTCCCTGGGGTCGGTGGATAAGACACCAGCTGAGGGCCACCTCTGCCAAGGGCCTCATCTCCAAGTTCAGTGACCACCTTTCCAGGTGTCCTTTCCTGCTTCCTGGAGCCTCCGTCCTCATGTTCCGAAACAATAGAAAGGACGATGTGGGGCTTTGGGCCTTGGGGACCTGGGAATATCACCTGGACCATCTGGTGACGGACTCCGTGACGTGTCCTCTGGGGAGAAGACACTCCACTCTTGGGTTCACAGTGGCCCTGTCTCCGGCACCAGCCCCTCCTCTAGCGTGAGGTCTGACGCATGGCAGGTGAGTTTTGTGAGAGGACCTGTTTCTCCGGCAGCCCTGCCTTCATTTCATGGGGTGATCTCAACCCAGCCCTCGTTTCTGGTGCAGCTCTTGTAAGACTGTGGGTCTGTTAGCTACGGAAATGATTAAACCTAATGCAGGTTGACTGGATCCTGGGCATCAGGATGAGGCCTACAAAGACATGCAGGGTCCCTAGTAGAGCTTCTCAGTCTGGTACTCTTGACATTTTGGACCAGATCATTTGCTGTTGGTGCCGTTCTGTGCCCTGGACTTCTACCCGCCAGCTGCCTGTAGCATCGCCAGCATCAACCCGCACTGCCCAGTTACGGCATCCAGAGATCCCAGCATTGATGGCCGTTCCCTGGGTGGAGGTGCAGGGTGCAGATCCTCCCTTCCTGGGGGGCCATTGTTGCACGTGTCCACGTGTGCCTCCCTTCCTGGTGGGGTGGGCCCAAGCTCTTCCGCAGAGCTTTCTTTCTGAAGGCAGACTGATAGGTCACTTGGCTTAGGGGAAAGAAGAGGGAGTTAGGTGTTGAAAGTGGACTTTGTGTTACCAGCTTACGATGACCATTCTTCTGTCTTGGGCTGTGGGACCTTGAGCAGGTTACTTGACATCCCCCCAAAACCTAACCCATGTCCTCCAGGATGTTCACGTAGCGAACAAAGCGGTCCAGTGCTTCCCTGTCCATCAGCCCCAGTAAGCCGATGGCGTGGCACCTCTGGCAGGTCGCACCCAGCACCCTGAGGAAGGCCATTCTGGGCTCTGGTGAAGCCTCCTCTGACCGCTGTTGTGTTTAACTGTGTGAGGGGGTCTGAGCTGGGAGGCCCTGGCCTTTCCTAAAGCCAGCGCGGCCTAGAGGCTGACCATGAGTTGTGCTCTGTGTCTGCCACCCTGGGCCTTGCTGGGTTTTGTCATCTCATATGTCTGTCTATAACATGGGGACCACAGAGCGCTGGCTTCATAGAGATATGGGCTGGGGGCTGGGAGGGGGTCGTGGGTCCCGGGGGGCTGAGCCGCCTGCCTGGGTCCTCCTTCGTTTGAGTGTCTCTGCCGTGGTTGTCCCGAGTGTGATGCCCTGAGCTCCATTCTGGAGGTTCAGGCACGTGGGGGAAAGAGCCCCCTTCATCAGGTACAGAGGCAGGCAGGCAGCTCCTCCCTCAGCCGCGGAGCCTGGGAGGCGGGAGTCCTGGCCATATGGCCGGCAGGAGGCCTCCCTGGTAACAGCCAGCCGGCCCCTTTGAAGTGGTTTTAGACCAATTTGGTAACTTGATTTGGAAAGTGGTATTGATGACTGTGAGGGCACAGGCCTCTCATTAGCTGCTGTCTGGCTCGGCAAATTGGCTTAAGTGGGATGAAATCGGCTCCTCCCTCCCTGGGCTCTGGCTGAGGGCCAGGCCCTTTGTCAGGGAACCTCTCTGGGCAAAGGACACTGAACAGCTTTCTGGGGGCCTGGCGCTCTTCCTCCCGTGAGTTCTCTATCCCCCAGGGCCAGCAGTTGGCTGATACAGGAACTGGAGGGGCTGAGTGTGTGTGGGGCCAGTGGGTCAGGAGAGGTGGATGGTGACATGGTTCCGGACGGGCTGTCTGTCCTGTCAGAGTCTGTGCACGGTGTCCTCCTTCTTTTGCTCATGATTTGAGCTCTGCTGGAGACCTTCCCTGGACATGTGTGTGTGGGGTCTTCAGGGTGTCAACCTCGAGGTGGGTGACATTGCTGTCCCTGTGGCTGTGGACATCTCCCCTTGATAATCTGCTTTCTAGAGCAGCTGAGCTGGCTTACGCGGCCACTCATTGTGCCCAAGAGCCCCTCTCTCCCGTGTCCCTACCCACGTCTGACACATCATGGCCAGTCCAGTGGGTGACAGGGGCAGCCTTCCTGGTTGCCAGGGCCGGGCCTCCTGTCACCTATACTCAAGTGCCAATGCAGTACCTGACGGGCAGCCTGTTAGGGCTGGGATCTGGACTGTCCCCGCAAAGCTTGTGTGTTGGAGGCTTGGTCCCCAGTGCAGCTACCTCCAGGGTGGGCCTAGGGGAGGTGACTGGGTCCTGCTGGCTGTATGGCTTACCTCTGGTGGGCTGCTGGGGGGTGGTGGGAGCTGTAGGCAGGAGTTGGAGGAAGTAGGTCACTCGGGGTGTGTCCCCCACACCTTCCTCACTCTCTGACTCTTTGCTGCCTGACTGACATGAGGTGAGTGGCTTTCCTCCTCCATGTGCCTCTGCCGTGATGTGCTGTCTTGCTGCAGGCCTAAAAGCAACTGAGGAAAGTGACCCCAGACTGAACCTGACTCAAAAAGTTGGGAGCCAAAATAAACCTTTCTTCCCTTCAGTTAATTTTCTCGGATACTTTGTCACAGTGAAGGACAGCTGACCAGCACATAGCTTGAATCCTCATAGCCCTCTGATCGCTGGGAAAATACATATGCAGGCCTTGCCTGTTGATTATCTGAGCTGCTTTCTTTTTCCAGGTCACTGTTGCTGCCAATGAGTGTCACTGTGGGACCCACCACTAGGCTCTTTTCTCAATACTTAGACAGGACAGCGTTCTCTGGGGAATATTGTACCTTTGCTCCCATTTGGCTTCAGCAGAACAACATTATTTTATATTCAATACAGGATGGAAAGCAAAAGGCCTGGGTTTCTTGTGCTGTCCCTTGTCAGTTATGTGGTTCATGGAGACGCCCAGAGCTTTCTGGGGTGCATTTTGCTTGTCTATGGTAAGAAACCAGAGCTTACCACTTCCACAGGGGACTGGAACGGAGAGAGGTGGCAATGCCTGCGGGTGTCCAAGGAAGCACTGGATTCTGGCAGGGCATTACTTGGGGCAGGGCTGGCCGGGATGCTGGTACATACCAGATTGCCGTCTGTCTGTCTGGTACAAGTGACATGTGCGTAGGGGAGAACTCACAGGGATTGGCCTCTGTTCTCTGTTATTCACCCAAACTAGTCACGTAATTTTTATGCATCAGTCATTCAAGATAATTGTACTGGGAACCTCACATCGAATGACACTGTGCAAGGTGCCAGGGATGTAGTACCAGCAAAACCCACCTGGCTCTGGGTAACTCGTCACCCGCTATAGAAAGGAAAGGTGGTCCTCTTTGTTGCTTTGGTAATTGTCCTCTGCCTATGAGAAAGTGCTTGATCTCCATCGAGAAGGGAGGATGGCAGTACTGTGGAACAGGACTACAGAGAGAAGCTCCCCTTTATGGAGCGTTTACTGTGGGCTGGATCCTC
Organism: Ictidomys tridecemlineatus; assembly: GCF_052094955.1. Taxonomy (NCBI): domain Eukaryota; kingdom Metazoa; phylum Chordata; class Mammalia; order Rodentia; family Sciuridae; genus Ictidomys; species Ictidomys tridecemlineatus. The sequence goes on along the minus strand of NC_135483.1, from coordinate 12,949,127 downwards.
TGATAAGAGCTTGGTATAAACCAGGAGGGAATGTTGTTACTGCCATGTTCCCAACAAGGAAACTGGGTACAGAGTCATGATCTGTCTTCAGGGCCTGGGCCCAGACATCACGGTCTGGAACAGTGCCTTCCTTTAATCTTAAAGCACCTGTTGTGGCTCCCACGCTGCAGGATCCCAGACATTCGGTCCCAGTTCTTCTCTACCAGCACTGGGCAGCTGGCCTTGAACCCAAGGTCCTGTCTCCCTTCTTCCTGCTCTCTTGACTTTCTTTTTGATTCCTTTCCCCCATTTTCCTCCCTGAGGCAGATCCTGGCAATGGTTCTGTTCTGTACAATGCTTGTTAACGTTTATCGGAGACTTAGTTTCCACGGTGTCCTTACAGACGGAGGCCCACAGTCCCTTTTCCACGACGTGCCTCTTCTCCATGATCAGAGGTGGTTCCCATTGAACTTTTAACCCTGGAGCTCCTGCAGCAGGTTCTGGGGCTGTCTGAGCACCCCCAGGTGTGTCTGCCTCTCAGTGTCCCTCCTCTTATTCTGTAGCATGTTGGGAAAGTATTGGGTAAGGATGGCCAACGGAGCAGGGGGGAGCAGGGAGGTGATTATGGCTCCCCAGAGGTTGACCAGGGCAGTTGGGGCAGCGGTGCGCTGTGCACATTCCCTTGTCCGGGGACGCTAGCGTCTAACCTGCCCTTTCTGACTGTCCTGCAGCTCCCTTTTCCTCTCCTTCCCTGCTCAGCTCAGAGCCGGGCACACAGGGAGCCTGCAGGTGTCTACAGGGCCTCCGTTCCCTTGGGTCTACGGTGCATGTAGCAGTCGCTGCTGGACTGGGCAGTGAGCACAGTGGGGTGGGCACAGCCTGGCCCAGGCCTGCTTCTGATGAGCTCGGATCCCAGCAGCAGGCTTGACTCTGTACCGCGGCAGAGGCTGTTGGTAGAATACTGACAAAGGGAACTGGCACGGTCTGGTGACCCATTTCCCAAGCCCCCGTGTTCTCTTATCCCTATGGAATCCGGGCCTTGTGCAGGCTGTGGGACATCCTCCACGTCACTTTCATTCTCTTGGGAAGCTGTCACTAAGTGAGGGACACAGGGTTGGTGAGTCATCTTCCTGCAGGGGAGGTGTCTCGAGCTCTGGCTTGGGCCCAGCACTGTTGTACCTCGGGTGGGGGGTGGACCCAGGCTCAGGGGTCCAGTCTGGTTTCTTGGAGAAGGCCTGCATTCGCGACCAGTTGTAGCTCAGTTGTGGGTAGAAAGGCAGAGCCCAGGTCTCCTTCAGACTTGAGTTCTGATCTTCCTTCCCTCTGGTGTGTCCACTCCAGACCAGGAGAGCTCAGGAGGGCACGGTGACGGCTGTGGGTTGGATTGTGTCCCCCCAAAAGTGCACGTTAAAGTCCTATCCCCCGTGCCTCAGAGCGTGACTGGATTACAAATGGGGTCTTTAAAGAGCTGATCATTGAGGTCACCAGGATGGCCCCTGCCCCAACTGACCGGTGTCCTTACAGGGAGATAATAGTGGGACACAGACACTCTGAGGGAGGGCCACTTGAAGACCTGGCCATTTCCAGGGCCAGGAGAAGACCTCAGAGGCCAGCCTGCCTCACGCTGGCTGCCAGCATCCAGCTCCAGAATGGAGAATACAGATTTCTGTGGTGTCAACCCCCTGGTTTTGGTGATTGGTCATGGCAGCCCCTCCAGATGAACGCAGTGCCCCTGAGCAGGCCACTCCCCCTTCCTGTGAGCCTCCCCTCCTCTGCGGGGAGAAGGGCGTTGGACTGTGTGCTTCTGGCCGTGGGAAGAGCTGGCGGAGCAGCCCGCACCGCCGAGGCTCCCTGGGCGCACTCTACGCCCTCTCCGGGTCTGAGCACGCTGCATCCCCTTAGGGACCCTGGGGCCTGGGCAGCAGGCACTATTGTTCTCATTTCACAGAAGAGGGAAATGGGGCACAGAGCTGTTGGTTGACTTGCTTGCTGTTACTCAGCAAAGAATGGTCAGTTGGTCCCTGGACCTTTGTGTTTGGTCCCCACACGTGACTACTGCAGAGGCTCCCAGCCGCGCCCAGGGACACCCTGAAGGGAGGGCCCTGGGACCAGATCTTCCGACTTCTGCATTGAATGTGTGGAATGTCTGGACACCAGGAGCAGGTGTGTGTGTGTGTGTGGGTGTGTGTGTGTGTGTGTGTCTGTCTGTCTTGTATCTCCTCTCTTCTCCCTCCGTTTTGGTTTGTCTCAGCCACTCCTACACTGTTACTGGCCACCAAGCTCCTTCCTTCTTGTCCTCTCCCCTCTTCCCTGGTCTTCATTGACTCTGGCTCCTGTCCCAGAACAGCCTGGCACCCGGACTTGCCCTGTCCACCTCACACGGCGGAAGCAGCCGATGGTGGACCGTGGTAAATGCCATGCACCTGCGGCCCTTCTCTTCTCCCCAGCTGTCTGTCGTTCTCCCTGTTGGCAGTTTCCAGGGCCCTGGAGTCTCGGCCTCTTTTACGAAGCATCTCTCATGGTTGTCAGGCCCCAGGGACAGAGAGGCCCTGCAGCACTGGCTCTGCAGCTACGCAGACCTTACAGTAAAAACGCATGGCTCTGAACGGGGGCCAGCTGAGGCATGGCCCAAGCCAGTCCCTCCTGGGCGTCAGGATCCTACTGCCTTAGTCACTGGCTAGAGAGCCTCCTGTTCTGAGCTGAGGCTGTCCCGCCTCCCTGGTGGTCCTGGTTCCTGGATCCCCCTCCCACCTAAGTAATTAGATCTCTCACTGACTGAGCGCTCCCTCCGCGTCAGGGGCTGTGCGGAGCCCCTCACAGGCATCTCTTCATTGAATCTCGGTAAAGCTGTGGAGCAGGTCATCTTCTCCTCTGTCTCTACTAATAAGGACACCGGCTTAGCAGCCCGGGTGCTACAGTGCCAAGCAGCTCACCTTTTTGGGTGCCACCTGCGCCAAGCCCCTGGGTTAACTACTCATAACCCTGGGGTCACATGCTGTTCTTTTTGACCCTTTTCACACGTGGGGAGCCTGAGACCTGGGCGTTCCTGGGTTGCTGGTCTTGAGTGTGCCGTCTGCCTGTCGAACTCTTAGCCACAAAGCTGTAGTATCACATGGGAACGCATGACCACTGCTCCCCACTGTCTACCCATGAGGCGAGGGGTGGCGATTTCCTATTTTCTCCAATGGTCACCAGGGCAGGGCCTGGGATCGCCAGGCACAGACAGCAGATTGACTCAATGGGCCTTTGGGAGAACTGACCTCAGGGTGGGAGGAGATACTCGTCATCACTTAGGGTGAGGGACAGATCATGAGAACTAGAGATGGATCTGGGAGGAGCGGACCTTTACCCAAGAGACCCTGGGTCTGGATATCCCTTTGCACACACCCAAGACTCAGGCTGCAGCCAGGTCCCCTGGCCAGGTCCCCTGTAGTGGGCTCCCTGGTCTCACAGTCCTTCCTCTCCCCTGTCCTCCACACTGACCCAGGAAGCAGCCTGCCCAGGAGGCTGCGGAGAGGACGGCTGAGCCCCGCCTGCTCAGCACTTCTGCGCAGCATCAGGGACATTAGCTCAGTCCATGGAGCAATCACGTGGGAATCCAAGCCCCGCTGCACTCCGTGGGAACTGGGGCTTCCTGAGAGGGGGGAGGAAGTGGCCCGGTACTTCCACCCCACTCCTCTGCCAGGAATCCCTAAGCAAAGGACAGAAATGCCCACCAGAGTGTCCCTGTTACCCCAGCCTGGCAGGGTGGGTTGGTGCAGCCTTAGAATACTCCAAAGGGAGCCTCTCTGCAGAGTGGGCTGACATCTAAGGGACCCAGGGAGATCACAGTCTTGAGGAGGGCTGAAGGAGCCCCTAGGAGGAAGAACCAAGAGGCCCGTGACAGAGGGGGAGGCCACAGTGACACAGCCCCCGGCCCCCCACGGCACGCGTCCAGGCTGTGGGGAACCTCAGCTGTCCTTGCGTTGGTCCTGGTGTGGCCCTTCCCTCGAAGAGCTGTCTGTCCATCTCCAGACCTGGATGCACACGTGGAAGCAGCAAGGATCTGGATTCCCCTCCCACCTAAATGATCAGAGCTCTCACTGACTGAGCATGCCCTCCGCGTCGGGGCTGTGCCGAGCACCTACAGGCTTCTTTTCATTGAGTCTTGATAAAGGTGGATCTGGGAGGAGCTGAGGAGTAAGCGCAAGCAGACCCTGAAACCTTCACACTATCACTTGGTACCTTAGAAAAACAAGACCTGAATTCCTTTAATGTTCTCGTAGAAGACATATTTCTTTAAAAAATTAATTTACTTCTGCGACGCCTGGCTCGTGATGGATCAGGTGAAGACACAGACCATGGTCAGCTCGGAGAGGCTGCCCTGGCCTCAGCCCATCCAGGGCAGCGGGGAGCCTGCAGTTTCGCGGTCTCAGCAGAGTTGCAGGAACCTGTTAACCTGTCTTAGAAGCTAATAAAAAAGTCTCAGTGAGATCATGTCTGTTAAAGCCCTTTGAGCTCCCAGAGTATTAACAGTGCCATCATTGCTTACTCAGCAGAATTGTCCTCAGGGATGTGCAACCCATCCTTCCCTCCTTCCGGCCCCCCCTGGTTTCCTTAGGCGATTTATTTGGCACTTCCTTTGTAGCCTGAAGACCTGCTTTTCTCCTTCTTCTTTCTTTTCAACACTTTCCAAGAATGAATCGGCACATTTTTTTTACACTTACTTTGTGCTGGCTTTGTTTCTATATGAACTCCTTCAAGGCTTAGAGTCATTCTGTGAAGCAAACGACGATGTGCATCCCCATTGTCAGATGAAGCAGCTGAGGCTCACATGGAGGAGCTCGGGAGGTCACAGGGTCGGAGCACCCGCTGTGCCTGCTCCTGAATCGGATTCCTTGCTGCAATTCCACCTGCATTTTCTAGACTTTTCTCTTCAGTGAGCAGTAGCTTCTCTGCGCTTCCTCCAAGGGAGGAGGAGAAGGCCTGCCTGGAATAGGGCCATGAACTCATGGTGATGGCATGTTATTAATTTTTGCTGTGAAGGCTGGGCCAGACCAATTCTGTCCTTTTTGAGTCATTGTGGAGAATCTTGGTCTTGATGGGCTGGGAGTCTCCCCACCACAGTTCTTGGGGGGAGGAGGGGACTTTGACTGGACACTGTGCATGGCATGAATGAATAGATGGGCCTGAAATCAGAGACATCGGGCTGTCTTTGCCCCGAGAACCTGACCCAACCCCAGCTCTCCTCTATCAGCAGCTATCAAGCTGTTCAGATTCCTTGGCTGTAGAGATCGGTGGAAGAGGAGATGATAATCTCCAACATTTTTTTAAGTATTTAGTATGTGCCAACCATTTCCAGAAGCTACTCTAGTGTCTGATATGGCAGCAACAGCCTTGCCTGCGTTTCTTCCAAATTCAACATGAGGTCAGCAAAACAGGTAATTTGCTCCACTTTTAAAGCTCAAGCTCAAAATGGCAGAATTGAGGCGGAAACCCACAACTCCTGAGACCAAAGGCAGAGAGAGATCACTTTCTTCCTGCTCGAAAGAAATCTGTTGTGAGTTCATCTTAGGTGGACTTTCTAGATGATTGGCACTTTTTTTTGCTACAGCCCTGGTAGATGGGCCAGAAGCGCCCCGACATGTCGTTTCTCCCTCCCAACAACACTTCAGCGTAGAAAATGCACATATGAAAGCAGAGCTTGGCCAGGGCAGGTGGGCTGTAGGATTTAGAGAAAATACTTGCAAAACTTCAAATATTAATAATTTTGACTAACTCTTAGTTACTAGGGCACACCACAAGCACATGCAAAACAGAACAACAGAAAACATGGTATTTTGTCATTTCTTGGCAAGGACTTGCCTCTAGGGGTCAAGCTGACCCTCGGTTGCTCTTAGCCTTCTTTGTGGACCTCAGGATATTTCCTGAGAATCACTCTTGAAAGTGAGAGAGGCCTGGCCTGCCAATGCCTATATCGTAACCAGTACAGATGATTTTGATGAAATGAAGTCTGGGTGTGGTTATGAGCTGGCTGTAACTAGGCTCAGGCCCACAGTCCCCCTCCAAAGTAGGAGCACCCTGCCTTGTACAGTGCAGCGAGTGCGCCCAGGGAGCTACAGTCGGGCACACGAGGTAACCGGTTTTGGAATAAGGACTCAAACCTCTGTCTGAGTCCCCTGATTCCTTCATTGGACCCACAGTTGCTGAGCTGCTGCTCTGTGGTTGGCATTTGGCTTGGTCCTGGGTGCCAAGGGCTGAGTCTGTACCCCAGGCCAGGGAATTCTCCTCCAGGCCCTCTATCCCTTATCAAAATGTTTGGACGTAGCCTTCCAGACCCAGATGTCTTGTATTGAAGTCCTTACCCTTGCTACCTCTCAATGCCTCTGGATTTGGAGAGGCGATGAAGTTAACCAGGAGCCATTGGCGTAGGCCCTAGTTCAGCTGGACTGGTGTCTTTGTCAGAAGAGGAAATGTGGCCTCAGAGACACCAAGGAGGAGTGTGCACAGAGGAAATACCTTGTGAGGACACAGTGAGAAGGTGGCCCTGGGCATGCCAAGGAGAGAGGCCCCAGAACTAACCTGCAACACCTTGATCTTGGACTTCCAGACTCCAGCAGGATGAGGCAATAAATTCCTATCGTTCAGGCCACCCCACCTCTGGCACTCTATAAGTGACATAAATGAAATCCATAAACAGCCACCGGCTAATTCAAGTCAAAGCTCCAATTTACTGAAAACTCTGGCCCCAAGAGCTGAGATTTGAAAGTTATGCACCGGAGTCATTTTGTAGATAAAATGCCGAACTCATAAAGAGGTTGAGAAACTTGCCCGGGGTGCCCAGTCTGTTGTGCAAGTGCTGGGTTTGAACTTGGTTATTAGGCTCCAAGGCTGTGAACTGACACATCCTTGACCGAGGTGCTTGGGCATGTCACAGTGGTGTACAAGAAGAGTGCCCCTGGAGTGGGCCAGAGCCCTGGCTTTGACCCCAGCAGGCAACTGCTCCAGGCTGATCCCTCTTGCTTGTCCCCCAGAAGGATGGAGTGAGCCAGGCTGGTGGGACTGTGGCCGTGGGGGGCCCTCCCTGCTTCCACCCAGCACCTTCAAAGCTCATCCCTGGGCTGGCCCAGAGGGAGCATGAGCCAGCGTGTTGGCTCAGGACAGCGCTTACTCTGTCTCCACACCGTGCAGGGAGCTGTGTCAGGGAAGGGTTGGCCTCTGCTGTTCTGTGGTCTCTGGTAGAGGAAGCCACACGCCTTCAGCTTTAATTGCTGAGTAAGCCCCCCCTTTCTCGGTAAAGATGGAAAACAGCCTGCTGCAAACCTGAGCCAGAGCCCCCCTTTACTAGATAGAAGCTTGTTCTTGTTTATTCATTTGGCTTTTGGTTTTTTGTCTTTGCTTTTAATCAGTAGGTTGTTTTTTTATTTGTTTTGTTTTTGTTTTGTCTCAGTGTTAGAGGTTCAACCTGCCAGGCAGGTGCTCTACCTCTGAGCTTCATCCCCAGCAGCCATTGGATTTTGGAGTGGCCACTCCATAGCCCTGCTGTCTGGATGGGCATGATTTTTATGGTAGTCCTCACCAACGTTGTTGCTTTTATGCTTCTCTATAGAAATGACCTGTCACCACTCGCCTAGCTTTTATGGGGTTTTCATATTTCCCAAGGAAGTTTTCAAGCTCTAGGGTCCTCGGCCTCTGTTATGATTGCCAACCCTGTTCTGTAAATGTGGACACTCAGGGTCAGAGATGTCCAGTAACTTCCCCAAGGTTACATAGCTCGTGACACGAACCCCTCTTCACGCCCAGATTTCAGGGTGGTTTAAACGTGTTTTCTGCAGGCTGTGGATCGTGCTCTCCATTCTGTGGGTGAAGAGGCTGAGGCTTGGAGCGGTGACTTGCTTTGAGCCACACAGCCTAGTCCTTCCTGTGGCTTGCCTGGAGGCTGGTGGCAGGCATTGTGTGACCCTGAGGTGACATGCACAGGTGTGTACGGGTAGCCCGCTTTGCAGGCAGGATGTGGGCTCTTGTTCCCAGGTGCCTGTTCCTGTTCCATGGGATGAGGCCCCAGGGCAGGGGACAGACTGTGTGATTTGGGGAGAGTTGTATTTTCAGGTCTTGGCCCTAGTGTGTAATTCCCTGGCATCAAAATCCAGAGTCTTCAAAGCCGAGTACCCTCCAGGAAGGGGTGGGGGCAGGCAAATGGGAGACACGGGGGTGGGTGGCGGCGGAGAGTGAGGTGTTCAACAGGCGCATGGAGAAGGGCTGGTTGGCTGGTTGGTCTAAGGGTCAGGGAGGTGTTAATTCATTAATTTAAATAATGTAATTATTGAGCACCTACCACAGCAGCCTTAGAAAGCTTTATGCTTTCTGTTTTGTTTGATCCACCTTTTGAAGAGAGAGAACAGAATTAAAGATGGGTTTTCCAAATGAGGTTCAGAATGGGCAAGTGAGGTGCCAGAGGCCACACAGCTGGGAGGCAGAATTTGACCTCAGGATTGAGGATTCCTAGTCTCAAGTTCAAAGGGTGACATGGCACCTGCCATCCAGGGTCATGGCTGTGTGCCTTCTGTGGTTCACAAGTGCATTCTGCTGCCCTGAAGTCCACTGTGGCTGTGACAACCATATCCCTGTGGTCCTGGGACCTTCGTGCCAGGCCCAGTTCTGAGACACATTATGTCCTCTATGGCATGGAATCCTCGTAATGCCGCAGGAGGTGGGTTCTGTGGAGACAGGGAATTTCTCCAGTAAGTTGTCCATGGTGCAGAACCTCCAGGTGTCTGGATCCTCATATTCTGTTGTTTTCAAGGCTGGAATTCAGTGGGGTAAGCCCAGGCCAGGGGCCACCTGTGCGCCCTTAAGGGTGGAAGGGTGGAAGGGGGACATGGGGCATGTCCCCCGTGCTTAGCCACACAGTGTATCTCACCAAGTCAATCGACGGCTGTTTATCAGTCCCGATTGCTTCCTTTCCCCCATCTGTGCATTCAGTGGGCTTTACAAGGCCACTCCTGTTTTCCAGAGAATGCCAGAGTGTGGGCACAGGAAGGAAGAGACCCTGGGCACCCTGGGGGCCCTCACTGCAGACTCCTTCAGGACAGGGCAAGACGCAGGCATGTTCTGGACGCTGCCCAGGCTGTCCCATGGTTGGCTGTTATTGGCTCAGTGCCTGGGGTTCAAGGAGGCCAAGAACTAGCTGGAAGGGCAGAGGGTGAGGACCTAGAACAGCAGCCCCCCAGGGTTTCATGCCAAGCCCTGGCAGCTGCCAGCCCTGCGCATAAAGGCCCCTGCAGAATTCTCCTGGGGCTGATCTCGACCCTGGGATCAGGGACCTGCATTCACTAATTGTCCCCCTCCTTAAGGGTATCAGCCCTGGCCCCTGTCCTCCCCCACATGCACTGAGTGGTTCTCGGAAGGTTTGTCATCTGCAGAGCCAACCAGGATAAGGCAATTCCTGGAAATATCCCCGATTTCTTTCTTGGATTAAGTCTCACCCTCTTGCTAGAATGGATCAGCCAAGGCAGATAGGGTGGCCATTGGTAGGTCCAGCCCACCTCTTATTACTCAGGTCCCAAGGTGGAGGGCCTAGAGCGCCTGCAGGTAGACTGGAGCCAGCTCTTGGGCCTTGGAGGCCCAGCACTGTCTCCCATTGGCCTCCCTGAGTCTGGCCTCCTGGAGGGCTGGAGATAGGAGACACCCTTCCTGGAAAGAGCAGCTGGGGGACACTGCTGATAAGGCCCTGTGGGCGTGCCCAGAACCAAAAGGGCTTGCCAAAGAGGTCATTCAGGAATCTAGGAATCCACCTTCCTTGAGGTGGGTGCTGCAGATAACAGTGCTTTTGAAGTTCCCTTGTGGGAGATAGGATCTTTGTGGCAGAGCCTGTCACCAGGGAGCCATCTGGATGGATGCCCCCTGATAGGAAGATCAACGGGCTGAAGATAGGGAGAGCACTTATCACTGAATGCCTCTGCAGGGCTGGCTCTGAGGCACTTCCTTCCTGTTAGCCCTTTTCTGGAGTCTGTCTCCACTTTGCAGATGCAGAAACTGAGGCCTAGGTCACCATTTTGCAAGTTTCAGTTTTTAAAAAATATCCCCGATGAGGACACTGTTTTAACTTACAGGAGTTTAACCGAGCACATGCTGCAGGCCGGCTCAGTGTTGCATCCTGCGAGGACAGAAAGGAGTAGGATGCTGCTCTTTTTTCCTTCCCCATAGGGAATCTGGGTCTCTTGCTCGGGGGAGGGAATTTAGAAGAATCAGGTAATCAGTTTAGCCAAGGTCTGAGTGCTGCGGTGGGGATGGGGAACACTGTCAGCATACAATGGGCCCTGCTGCGTGGACTTGGGGTGCTCAGAGGAGGAAGGAGTTAGATCAGGGAAGAGGCAGGGGGAGGCAGGAGAGTTGAGCAGAGACCAGATGCTGGGCACCGAACACACACGGACAGCTGCTTCTGTTCCATCCTGCACCCGATCCTTGGGGTGGGTGCCGCACTCACGGTGCATTTCTAGCTTCAGCGACATGGAGGACTGAGGAGCTGAGAAGGCTGGGTATGTTTGTTTGTTTGGCTACTGGGGATTGGACCCAAGAGGTGCTTTACTACTGAGTCACGTCCCCAGCTCTTTTTTTGGTTTTATTTTGAGACAGAGTCCAAGCTGGCCTCAAACTTGTAATCCTCCTGTCTCAGCCTCCTGAGTTGCTGGCATTACAGGTGGGCACCACCACGCCTGGCCTGTGCTCATGTTCTTAGGGAGCAGGGCTGAGAAGTCCAGCCGTCTTAGGGCTGGGCCTGCGTCTTCTCACTCCCAGGTTGAGCTTTCTTCCTGTCTAATGGGAACACCCCTCCATTTTAGCATCCCCGTTTTTCAGAGGAGCGCGTGGGGACTTTCAGATGGGTAGTTTTGCCTTTCCCCCTGGGGTGCTTGGGAAGGGCTTTCTGGAGGTGTTTGGGACAGGACCCTGAAGGGCTGGGTGCTTCATGTGGGCAGGAGTAGGGTGTGCACGTTGGGTCCCCAGTGCCCAGGATCTGGGTGACACGTGGCAATGGCTTGGTGTGTGAGTGAGGGCCCTACTGGACAGCATTTGATATTTAATTCCTGCTCCTCTCACCTCTTCCTGTCTTTTCTATGGAAAACTGGGGCAGAGAAGTTTCTAGAAGTATGAGCCCAAGGGGATTTAGTACCCTTAGATTATTTTATTTTCACACAAGACAGTTGCCACCTGTTTAAAGCAGCTTAAGTTGCAGATATTAAGACCAGCTCTGCACCCTCTGCCCTGAGTTCTGGGCACCCCTGGCAAAAGTCTGCTCAGCACATATCAAGCCCTGAGCTGGGCACTATTTTCAGCCCGTGAGACAATAGGGAATGATCTGTGGAGTGGGGAGCTGGCGCACGGAGGCATGGGGTCCTCCGTCCTGCGGGGCCTCTGGTCTGGGCACCTTGGAACACCGTCCCGACAGCTCCCTGTTCTGCTCTTGACCCCCAGATCGTTCATGTCAACTGATCAGTTGGATTAAAAATATCTTGAGAGTCTATTTCCAGTTCTGGGTTAGTTCTCACCTGGTGACTCTGGTTGGGGGCTGGGTGTCCTGTAGGGATGTCCCTCCCTTGGGGGACTCACCGCAGAGGAGGAGCGAGCCCAGCTGCTAAGGTGCACTGAGATGCGGGGAGCCCTGTGACAAGAATGAGCTCAGAAGGCCACAAGGATGAGCAGGGGGTGGGACAGACAGAGGCATCTCAGCTGGTCCTGAGGTGGCAGCACCTGCCCACAGCCCTGTCCTCCAGACTTGAGGTGGCCCATCCCCCACAGCAGAAGGCCAGGGCTCATTCCTTCATGTGTTGGAGATTGTGCCTGTCGCGGGGCAGGCGCCTCCTTGGCCCTGAGGTTACAGGCGCCTCCTTGGCCCTGAGGTTACAGTAGCTTGTAACCCCAGCCACTAATGGGACCAGAGCTGGTGACCTCTGTCGCCAGAAAGGCACCTGTTCAGCACCAGGCTTCCTCCTGGGGCCGGAGGCGAAGGCTCCCTGTTATTTTACTGGAGCTGCTGTAAAAAGTGACACCCCACGTGGCTTCCAACAGCAGAAGTGTGTCCTCGCCCATCCTGGAGGACGGCGAGGCCCTGCGTCCCCCGAGGGCAGCGGGGGAAGAAACTCCCTCACCCCCCGCAGCCCCTGGAGCCTCTGGTGCTCCTAGCTTCTGCTGAGGCCTGCCGCCCCCTCCACTGGCCTTCCCTGGGCCTGTCCCTCCTTCTCCTCTCTTATGAGGGCTCCTGTCATTGAACTTAGGGCGTCTCATCCAGGGCCACTCATCTGAGTTCTTTAACTCAGTCACATCTGCAAAAACCCTTTTCTCAAAACAGGCCACCTGCCTTCATTCCATGGAATGTGGTTGGGGTGGACACCCTTCAGCAGGGCCGGCATTCCTGGGGACGGTCCGGCTCCCTGGGCTCTTCTCCGGTTTTCCAATTTGTTCTTTTTTTTTTTTTTTTCTTTTCCTTTTTTTAAACCTAGACAATTCAATATAATTTTTTTTTGGATGTGATTTCACTTTCACATGAGTGTAAGTCACAAAAATAGCACCAAGGGCTCCCACAGGATTTCACCCAAGTTCACCAGTTCCAACCTTTTGCCCCTAAGTAGGTGAAACGTGCCCATGTCCTTCAGGCTGAGCGGTGGGTACGCTGTGAAGCCCTGCCCTCCCCCAGCCCAGCGGCCCACGGGTTACTCCTGGGGCTGGACAGTTGTTTCGTCCCTGAAGGCAGCTGGCCTGCCCAGGCTCAGTGTTGGCCTTGGTGTTACCCCATTGGGTAGTAAGAAGAGCGTCTGTTCCTGAGAAGGTGACACTGACCTGGCAAAGTCACAGCAAGGGTGAAGTCGCAGTGTGCTCACCCCACGCTGAGCCAGGGGCCACCCTGGGCCCTGTCCACTTCTCCCTTCTCTCTGATGTTCCAGCTGCAGGCTCCTGTCACCCAGTGAAGGTGGCTTGGAGAAGGTGGCTCCCTGCCCGCTGCACTTTGGTCTGTTTCTGCCCCACTCCCAGGCGCTGGCCCCGAAGCCTTTGGCTGCACTGTTCCTGCCCCATTCGTCTTACTGGGCATCCTGCTGAGGCCTTCCCAGCACCAGGCCTTCAGTGTGGCCAAGGGCCTCATGCAGTCACCTGGAACTTGCAGAGAGGGGTCACCAAGGAGAGGGATGATGAATCTGGGATGCTTCCCCAAAGAAGGGACAGCTGCTGTGGGTTAGAAGGCCACCTTGGGGACATCGCTCAGGTGAAACAGGTGGGGAAAACGTGTGAGCCGCACCTGGAGTGGGTACAGAGCAGGGCCAGGCAGGTGAGCCGACTGCTCCGGTGACCCGGGACGGTGGTGCTTCAAGCTCTGAAGAGCTCTGTTGTACCCTCCTGAGGTTGCGGACCTACTGTGGGGAGAAGGGGCAGAAGTTACAGGATCGCCATCCAGAAAGCTCATGCTGAGTTCAGGCAGAGTCACGACCGGAAAACCAGGGGGAGAGAGTGTCATGATGCAGAGACTGCGTTCAGGGCACAGGTGGGGACAGTAGGTGGGACCGGTGGGGAGGGTAGGTGGCTGGGTTTGAATTAAATTCCATTTTATTATTAGGAGTCCCAGTAAGTGCCAGCGGGTCAGCGTAGCTGCTGCTGCCATGATGAGAGGGAAGGGTGGTGATGGCATCTAAGAGAAAACCCACTGACAGGCCTGTGTGGCTTCCCTTCATAGTCCTAAAGCTGTGGGAAGGGGCAGGGACAATATCCTACCTTGATGACATGGATGGGGATGCAGAGGTGCTCAGAGGTGACGTGAAGCGCGTGGAGTTAACACGCTGGGGCAGTGGCAGGGCTGCTGGGGGCTCCATGCCAGCTTCCCTCTCTTAACTTCTGGGCACCGGCCCGTTTCTCTCCTGAGCAGGCGTTTCCCACGTCACTCTAGGAAGTTAGCGACTGTTGAGGCCCAGGATGGCCTCGGGGATCGTCCCTCTTCTCGGCAGCCAGGGCAGGCCTCGGGAGCAGCGTGGAGCTTGCTGTGGTGTGGCAGTTTTCTCTAACCTGCCCTGCTGGACGTCACCTCCGGCCGTGTGGGGCTGTCGCCACTGAGGGATTGCAGTTTTACTGGGAATTAATTTTAATGGGTGGAAATTTCAGCAGCCCCTTGGCCAGTGGCTGCCCCACAAAGTGCTGGAGTACTGGGCCACCTGATATACTTGGCTTTCCATGTTGTGCCACTAGAGAGCCTGGTTCTGAGCCCAGTAAGGGCCAACTGGGCTTCTGCTGGCTTCTGGGTGGAGCTCAAGACGATCTCTGCTCATTATCCTTTCTGGCTCTGGGCTCTGTTGCAGGTGGACGTGCATCAGCTTCAGGCGCTTGTGGCATGTTCGAAGGACCTTTGTGGATGCCCCTTGCTTGCTGGGTTGCCCTCCCATCCTGCAAGTATGCAGAGGTAGCACCTGCTGGTGGGGTATCTTTGCCTTCCCTGGGGTTTGTTCAGACCCCGTCCCTCTGTCACAGTGGAAGGAGCCGTGGCTGGGGTGCTCACTGGCTGAGCTGGGCCCTGAGCCGCAGGCCCCTTACTCCTAGAAGGGAAGCCCCCCAGGAGTCCCTGATGCTCAGCTCTGAGAGATCTTGATGGCAGGGCGACCTTTTGGATGATGAATGTTTGTTTCTGGAGACTCCAGGGACACATCCGCAGTCTGATTGCAGGTGGGGTGTTTCTTACAGGAACGAGTGTCCACCCGCTGATCACAAGTGGTCAGGTCAGAAGGTCAGGGCCTCTGCTTGAACTGAAAGCCAGACCTAGAGCCTCCTGTTGGAACTCAGGAATGAGGTAGGCGATGAACTGGGGAGAAGGGGAGGTTGGCTCTGGAGAGCTTGGAGAAGCGGGGAGAGGGAGGGCATAACCTGGACTGGGTCACTGAAGTCCGAGTCTTCATCTGCTGAGTGCCCCAGAAACCCACCCCAGCCCCAGTAGCGGGTACAGGTAGGCTTGTGAAATGCCGTTGGCCGAAGGAAACAAAAATGGCAGAGGCCAGGGTCAGGCAGCCCCGAGGACACTGGCGTGCTTCATGGGGTGCGTGTTCTGGGCGGGACTCAAGGTCTGTAAACACTCCTGCCCAGCAGTGGCTCAAGGCTTGGGCCAGCTGGGAGGCCACTTTAGGAAGGCTCACCCTGGTAGCTCTTCAGCAAGGGACAGCTTAATGGGCAGTGCTTCCCCTGTCATAAAGAGGGAAGGGGCAAGGATTTCAGGTATTTGAAGACTCCTTTTAATCTCGGCTTCATACATGCAGATAAGGAGAGGTGCTCATGGTGGTTCTAGAACTTGCCCAAGGCAGATTTGTTGAAAAGTATTCCATCACACACAGGCCTCATATGTACATGGGAAAGTCCCTCTGGTCGGTTTACCTCCTTTGACATTTATTGGGTGCTTGTAGTATGCACGGGGCTGCCTGGAGCGTGCACTTTGGATCTGAAATTCCTGGAATCCCGTGGCTTGGGTGTTGCTTCCTCTTGGGTCCCTGTTCTTGGTTCATGGTGGTGCCCAGCTGCCAGCGGCATGCAGGAGGAGTGGAGCTCAAGGATGGCTCTGGAAGGACCGCTGGCTCGTTCCACAAGCGCATGGCGCTGAGTTTTCCAAATGGCAGCCTGGGGAAGTTCTGGATCTGTCAGAGCGGAGTGGGAGATCTTGAGAGATATTGCCAACACCTGGGGTTGCACACTTGTCTTTTCTCAGGGACATGTGCCTGCCTGGCCTTTTAAGAACGGGGTGTGTACTGAATGGTCCCTGAGTGTGACTCACTAACAGTTGCATGGTTGGGATCTCTGTCATCAAGACGACACTGGCCTGGGGTTGTAGCCTAGTGGCAGAGCGCTTGCCTAGCATGCACAGGCCCCTCATCTACTCAGACGACCCTTGAAAAGCCAGCCAGAGAGTCACTGTGCCTTTTCTGCACTCGAGCCGGGAAAGGCAGGGCATCTGGCCTCAACCTCCCTGGACGCCTGCTGCTGGGGGCCGTGCAGATTGCTCAGCAGTCACTGCTGCACTCCATCCTGTAGGGGCTGCGGCAAGACCTGGAAACTGTGCATGGCACCAGGTTTCGCCTGTCATTGTCACTGCCATGTTGATCAGTGCTTCCCACTGGCCTCTGCGGCACGTCGCTCCAGGTGGCCCACTTGATGGCTTTGCAGGAAGTTGCTGGACTGAGCAGCAGGGCAGGATTTGGGGATCCAATCACCACTGGCCAGTCTCTCCAAGATTGCTGAATTGTTCCAAAAAGAGCTCTTGAACCGTGGCCTCCATCCATTAGGGAAGACCTCTGCCCTGTGCTGTCTTGGGAACGTTTGAAGGAGAGATTGCTGGTTGCTTTGCCCAATGTACTCCAGCCCAGTGGCACCGTGGGGTCAGCTATAAGGAGGAGCCAGGCCAGGGGCCCAGAGAGCCAGCTGATTATGGGAAGGCCAGGAGCATCGGAGCCTCTGGAAGCTTCCAGATGACCCTGATGCCAGCCAGGGTTGAACCTCACTTGGCCATTTGATTGGGTACCCTCCCTGGCCACCTGTGTACAAGTGGTTCATGAAGACACGGGAGACAAACCAGTCAGGACATCAGGGTAATGGAGACAGGGAAAGAGGTCACTGTTGCCCGCGGGGCTTAATCATCAGGCCTCACGCCTGCTGCAGGAGGAGGGTTCTGAACTGGCCTCGTTTTATGAATGTCAAACTAAGGACACAGGGTCTGCTCAGAGGCAAAAGGCTGACAGTATTGGTGTCAGGATAAGCCTAAGGTCCCTGAGGTTGCAGAGCGCTGGCCCTTAATCTATCTGGCTGTCCCCGATTGTAGTGTCATTGTTAGGGTTCCTGTCCACTCTGGAATTCTACCCAGGTTCCAAGTGAAAGGAAAGTAAAGTTCCTCATATCTTGTGCAGAAGCTGACCTGAGTTACCTTTTTGAAAAAGACTTAGTTTAGGAAACTCAGATTTAAATCATCTGTAGGCCTCTCCATAGGGCTTTATGTATTGGGAGTCGGACATTTGAATGCACACAGATCTGGGATTCAACCCTAAGGGCATCCTGGGGAGGAGGAAAAGGACTGAATCGTGCCTCTCGTGCCTACATATTCCATTCTCTGCCTAGAGATCACGTTTCTTTGACTTAATCCTCAAAAGCCTCCCGAGTTGATCTTTTCTCATAGCCTGAGTTCTGTGTCTAGTGCCCCAGGGTTCTGTCCCAGCTCTTATTCATACCTTATTGCAGTTTTACCAGTAAAATGTCACCACCATGGTTGCTGTCACATATTGCACCCCAACAGCATTGTCGTTGCCTAGAATGGAATTGGAGAAGACAAAATCAATAAGCAGCCCCCGTGACTAATCACCATGCTTCAGATATCCAATATGCTCCATCCATACGCTGAACAGAGAATTTACACAGGCATAGGTGTAGTGGGGACTAATCTGTAGCCATTTTTTTTTTATCCGATGTTTTAAACATTTATCTATTTTATTAAAACACTTTGTAAATTATCATTTTTAAAGCCTATGTAATGGTTCTTTGATAAATCATATTCAAGCCAGTCCTGTTGTTTGAAAATTAAAGTTTCTAATAAATTTGTTACCTGTAAGGGTTACATAGTAACATTGGTGTTACTGTGAACATCTCTGTGCACATGCCTTTGATGGAAAATCCTTCTGACAGATTCTTAGCAGAAGGATCA
Organism: Ictidomys tridecemlineatus; assembly: GCF_052094955.1. NCBI lineage: Eukaryota > Metazoa > Chordata > Mammalia > Rodentia > Sciuridae > Ictidomys > Ictidomys tridecemlineatus. The sequence goes on along the minus strand of NC_135483.1, from coordinate 12,931,465 downwards.
TTGAGTCAAAGGGTATGGCTTTGTGATTCCAGATCCTTATTTCCGATTTACTTCCCAACAGGATTGTTTATGCCTCCTCTGTTAGCACGTGGGCATGTCACTTTCGCTACGGTGGCATCAACCCTGGGTGTGATGAGCTCAGAAAACCCAGTGGTGCAGAATGGTTCTTTGTTGGGTTGTACCTCTTCCCCTTAGTGAGGTTGTGTTCTTCTTTCCATCTCCTTGTTTACCACTCTCGTTGGGAGCGCTAACTTTGGCTGCTTCTTGAACCAAGTTGGTGACTTTCCATGTGGACTCCTTCAAGTTGAGCCAGTTACACTGCGGCCTTCACTTAAAACCAGTGGATTTAAAAATTGAGCCTTTGTGTGGAAGTCGATCAGCACATTGGCTCCCCTCGGAAGGCTGGGACTCAGACAGCCGCGCCTCACATCCACGAGTTCTGCATGAACTCACTGGACGGACTCGGGGTTTTTATGACTTTTAAACTTCACACTTTTACCCTTAGGATTTTCTTATGAGCAAGGTAGGGTTTTTCTTTAGAAATAACTTTGAGACACACCTCCCTTCAATTATTTTTGGGCTTCCTAACTCAACAACAACAACAACAAAAAAGAAGAAAAGTCCCTGTGTGTTCCTGTTAAGTCTCTTTATTTGTGGGTGGCTTGCGTTTCTAGATAGCTTTCTCTGATTTTCTCTTGCTGCCTCACACACCACATCCTGTGGGGCTGAGGCTTCTCCAGCACCTTGTATCTCTGCTGACTGCCTTGCTGTGCCTCCGGCTGGAGCCTCCCTCCCCAGGAAGGCTGAGGCTACTTGGAAGAGGCCGGGCTGGATTTTAAAGAGCCAGTGGTGTGTGCTTGGATGTGTTAGAAATACCCATATTCAGCTGAGCAGGAATCATAGGATGGGAATTGGAATTTCAACTTAGAGTTACAGAATCTTAGGGCTTATGTATGTATTGGTGGTATCGGGGATTGAACCTGGGGTCTTCACACGCCAGGCAAGTGCTCTACCACTGAGCTACGTGTCCAGCCCAGAATCTCAGCATTTGAAGAACCTCAAAGGTCACCTCTTCCATCCTTCTCCAGAGCAGGACTCCCCTCTACAGCATTCTGGTGTGTTGGCTGTTGCCTGCACCCCTTCCAAGAAATTTATGTCTTTCTTATTGAATAAAACCATGTTCCTACAGGCTGAATCCCCTTTATATATATTTTTTATCTCTCTCTCTCTCTCTCTCTCTCTCTCTCTCTCTGTGTGTGTGTGTGTGTGTGTGTGTGTGTGTGTGTGTATTAAATGATTCCTAGCTGAGAGGATGTGAGGGAAAGCAAAAGGGACACTGGAACACCCTACCTCACGCAGGTCTTTCTGTGAACACATGGCTCTCTCTGCAGTGTGCATTCAGGTTCAGCTGTCTCAAGTAGACTCCCTGAGCCTCAGTTTGCCCATCCTGGGACAAAAAGGCTGCCTTTCAGAGCTGGTGACTAAGTGATAGTCCCCTCCCCGCCCAGGGCCCTGCACGGGGGAGGTGGAGATCCAGGCGTGATGAGCGATCCCCTGTGCTGATCATCTCTCCGATGCTCAGGCTTCCTTCCTTTGCCTGGGCTGATTCCTCGGGTGATAGTTGACCTGGGGTCACTCGAGAGCACTTGCACTTGAGAGAAGTCATTTCTTCTCTGCTTTCTGCTCTGGGAGAAGTCAGGAAACTGCTCAGAGGGGACTACTTTGGGGGCAGATGGAGACCCACAGGTGACTTGGAACAAGATAGGACGGTCCCCTGGGGGCTGTGATTTCTAGACAAGGAAGGGGCTGTCCTGTCCTGCTCTTAGTCCCCCCCTTCTCAGTCCTGGCATTGGTTAACCTGAGGTTCCCCTTTCTGACCCTGGGAGCCCTGAAGCTGTAGCCCTCAGGGACCCTGGGCTGGTTCCCGGTCCAGCCAGCCTGGCTCTCGAGGATGTGGGAGGGGTCACTCTTCCTGTGCCTGGCGTTGGCCTCCACTGGACATCTCCTCCACTCTTCCACAGGCTTTAGCCACGAGGCCTTGTAATCTTCTTGGTGCTCTGGCACTATAGACCTCTCCCTGTGTGTACCAGCTACAGTGTGGGCCTCAGGGCCTCCAGCTTCAGCGTCCCTGTCCTCGCCTGTGAATTGCCAAATGAGTTCAGAGGAGTCTTTTTTTTTCTTTCTTTTTTTTTTTTTTTTTTTGCTTTTTTGAGCCTTCAGCGTTTTCTTTAGAAAAACGAAAGGCTGAGACTCAGATTTTTTGGTGCTTTGGTGCTTTCTTAAGCCCTCTACCTGCTTTGGCAACTGAAATCTTAGGAGCCAGCATTGTCCAAATAACTAACTGGTTAAAGGAAAGCTGCTAAGCCAGGCTCACACCTGTAATCCCATCGACTTGGGAGGCTGAAGCAGGAGGATGGCAAGTTTGAGGCCAGCTTTAAGCAACTTAGTGAGACTCTGTGTCAAAGTAAAAAGTTAAGAGAACTGGGGAGGGAGCTCAGTGGTAAAGCACCCCTGGGTTCAATCCCCAGTATTCCCCCCCCCAAAAAAAAAAAGAGGAGAGCGGCTTTGGTCAAGATGAGTGGCTGTTCTCCTGCTGTCCCCACCTCATCCACATCACGTCCTCAGAACTGACCTGCAGGAGAATTGCCTGGACCCCGGGGGATTTGTGAGCACAGCTGGGAAGCAGCACAAGGCCACGAACCAGGGATCTAAGACCAGCCTCCGCTCAGTGACCACTAACCGTGTCCACCGCTTCACACAGGCTCTGTGTTCCCTGCGGGCGCTCCAGGAGCTCCGTGCCCTTCACCTTGTATCTCAGAAAAGGCCCCAGGCTCAGGGCGGTGCTGGGCCCTGTGTACCTGTGGCTGTGCAGGAAGGAAGTGGTGGAGCCCCATCCCAGCGCAGGTAGCTCTCCACACAGCCCGCCTGCTGGCTCTCTGAGCTTTACTGCCTCCCTGCGACGTGGGACTCCATCCTCCATGGCCCAGCATTTTTGAGATGGCTTCAGCTTAGGGACCTGTAATAACAGGCCAGAGGCACTGGTGTTTTCTAGAACACACCACAGCATTTCATAATGTGCCTCCGTGAAGTCACTGGTTCCGTGATGTCTCGGGTCCAGTGCACCCCTCCCTCCCGCCGTCCTCAGGACTCTCATTGCACTCACCGCTGGCCTCATCCCTTCTCCCCTCAACACTCCCATCTCCTCTTCCAGGCTTCACCGTGGGCACATCCAGGATTCTCCTGGCCCAGGTCTGCCCCTGAGGCTGCTTCTCAGCATGGAGGCTCCAGCCCCCAGCTGCTTTAAGAGAGTGGCAGAGCTGGGGAGAGAAGCCCTGCGGACAACCCTAGGATGGCTTGTTCAAGAAGTCTCCCTTCAGTTCTGAAGCACGGGCCAGCAGCTGTCACCCATCACCCGGGGCCCAGGAGCGTGATGGCTTTTATCACTATTGGATTAAGTCTGCAAGCTGCAGTGGTGTATCTTAGTGCCTTCTGTCAACTGTCTCCACTGGTCAAAGCAGTCGGAATCCACATTCACGGTGATAGATGTTCCTGGGACAGACTGTCCCCTTGCCGTGCCCCTTTGGGCTGTCACAGTGAGGAGGTGGTGTTTACCTGGTAGCCCATGAACAGAGCCAGGACTCAGCTTGCTCATGCCAGTGCTTTTCCTGTATGTTCTCTCCTTTCTTTCAGGCTGCAGGACACAAGCTGCCGATTTCTTCCAGGGAGTTCTCCATGAGTACCTTAGTCATCCCCTTCATCGCTAACGGTACCTAAGAATCACGGCGAATCACTAACTAAATGCACACTAAGTCATCGTTGCCCTCCATTTATTGGGTAGCAGCTTCAGACGTGGCTTTCATGTTCAGCAGCCGTGTGGGTCCATCAGCCATTTGTTCATCCCTTCACCTAATCTCTCGAGAAGCTTTGCCAGCCATCATGCTTGTACAGGGTGTTGGCCAAGGTAAAGAAATGGGTGTCCCCCTCAACCACCTGGACGCAGCCACATGTTAAAACCAGCGGGAGTGTTTGCACGCTCTCCGTGGCTCTCACTGATCACGGTTGTGAACCCGGCCTCAGCATCCTGGTGACCATGGTGCTCCAGGGAAGCAGCTCGCACCTACGAGTGCTGCTCACTGTGCTTACTGGTCTTCATCCTGGTGCCACAGGACCTGAGCACAGACCGGAGGAACCTTCTGGGTGCATGTTGGGTTCCCTGGGCAGCAGTTGTGGAGATGTAGACCAGTGAGCAGAGTTTATCAGGGGGTGCCTTTGGGATCAACAGCGGTGGGACCAGGAGGATGAATCCAGGATGAGCCAGAGGGAGAGGTCAAGCTGTGACGTGTTACGACCATGGACAGTCCTACAGGCACCCAGGAAAGAGAACGGCCTTTGAGAGTTGCCCTAAATCAGGGTGAGGTTTATCTGTCCCTGCTTGTAGCCTTGCCTGGAAGGATCATCTACCTTGACCCGAGGTAGTGATATCCAGTTGGCCTCTTGAGAGGACCGGCAGCTGAGCATCGTCTACCTGCGCTTCCACCCACTGCCTTGAGTGATGGCCACATGGATATGTCGGTGCTTTGTTCCCATGTTGTCCTCTGTACCCAGCATGTCAGAAGCACTCAGCGTATTGTGGAAGGGAATTATCTAAGCTTCGTAGGAAGCAGCAGATATTCACTGTTTTGGCAGTGGTTTATTTTGATCCTGTTACACATCGGGCACCAGTGCTGCTCCTTCAGAGTTTACAATCTGGGGGTTTTGAGGTGGGCGGTGGTTCAATCGGGCTTCCTGGAAGACGCGACCTTCATTCTGGGGGTGTGACTTCCGGGACTGTGGGCTCTGGGCCAACTTTGGGCCCAGTGCATTCTTGGCTCTCTAGAAGATGGCTTATTGAGAACGGAGAGTTGAATGGGTCTGGGATGTTTTCTCAGGGAGGGGAATCTCCGTGGAACCCACCGGTTGGTGCACCTGTCCACCGTGGGAAATTCCCTGCCGAACTTAGGCTCACTGGTGTTTTAACTCCCAGTAGCCTGGAACTTCCCCTGGGGTCCCATTCTCAGTGACTTTACATCACTTGAGTGATCAGCGAATGGAACCAAGTGGAAACACATACGTGCGTGCGCGCGCACACACACACACACACACACACACACACATACACGTACACACACATATATAGTTTTTCTTTCTGTGAGTCACCAAAAACTACAGTATATACAAAACCACTTAGATTTTTTTTCCTGTATGCAAATGAGCTGTCATTACAGTTCACGAAGTAGAGACTCTGAGCATCGAGAATGAGATGAGATCAGTAAATTCTAGATATGAAAGAGGCATAGAGATGGCCTGATCCAGCCTCCTTCCTGTGCAGGAAGCCCCTGGTGGGGACTGGGCCGCGGCTGGGTGCTAGGAGAGAGGCGCAGGCAGGGTGTGCGGCTCTGTTCCCGACGCCCTGGGCTCCCCGGGAGCAGGAGGAAGGTACCGGGGCCTGGTGGCTGTGTTTATCTGCCCAAGTCACCCAGGTGATCCGAGAGGCTTTGACTGAAAGCAGTGGCTTTGATGTTCTAGGTGACAAGACCCAGGCGTGCTGGCAGGAAGGGAGGTTTTTGGGGTTGGAGAAATGAAACTATTTACTTTTGGTGGTGACTTAATCACTCGACACCCCTACCTACGGTGGGAGGATGTTTGTGAGGGAAAGTTGAATGCAAGAGTAGGTACATAGAGGAAAGTCTGAGATGGTCCAGGAGGTGACCCTGCCTCCACGGCTCAGGGATAGCCTCCCGTCACAGCGGCCTTCCAGTCTCTTTGCTCCCACGCCCCCGGGTCCTGGTTTCAGAGGTGAGATTCACCTGGCACTTGATGGTTCCAGAGCACCTCGCCTCCTGCAGCCCCCACAGGAGTCAGTGCTGCCGGGCGCCGCTGCCTGACTCACCCATACAGCTCCCCGGGCCACTTGGCTTGGAAACCAGTGGTCTCCAGCTCCGGACCCTCTTCCACGGGGCCTTGGTGGACCGCTCTGTCCCTCCTGGGGGAGGCGCAGGCTTCCAGAGCCTGGTTGCTGGGGCTCAACTTTCTCCCTCTCCTACCACCCTCTCTCCTCTGCGGACACCGTGGGCGCCTTTCCTGGCCATTCTTGCCCTGGTTTCTTGAGCTGTCAGTTGGGCTGGGAAGAACCTTGTCTGCTTCCTGTGTTGTCGGGAAGCACCGTCCGCAGCAGCAGAGCTGGAATTTCGGATACACACAGACTTGGCCTTAGCCACGCCTGATCCCCTGTGTCGCTGCTGCTCCAGGGTCTTTAGTCCTTCTAGACCCTCTGTCCTCACCCAGTAGGAGGGTGTTCACTGAGTGACAGCTGGTGCCAGAGACCAGGCCTTGCACAGCAGAGCACAGAACAGGCTCACATGGTAACTGCAGTCATTTATTGTTTTGGGTTCAAACAAAACAAAATAATTGTTTTTTTTTTTTAAGTAGAAAATAAATTTTGCTATTAGAAGGAATGAATTAAAATACGTTTTGAAAAAGTGGTCTTATTCTTTTGCTGAAATTGGAATAAGCCTCTTAGCACGTTTCCTCTTGCTGTCATGGAACACCTGAGATGCTGATTTGGAAAGCAGTTCATTTGGGATCACTGTTCTGGAGGCCAGGAAGTCCCAGATGGTCAGCTGCCTCGTTCTGCTTCATAACATGGCAGAAGTCAGAAGGACAAGACAGCAGTTGCAGAAGAGGCAGAATACCAAGGGCAGTTTTGTTTTTTAACAATATGCTATTTTAATAACTAGTCAAGTCCCATGAGAGCAAGCAAGAACTCACTCATCCATGAGAAATAACCCAGGCCTAAGGAAGGCATGAGTGCCTTTGAACAACTTGCAGCCCCACCTCCCACTATGACGGTCACTTCGACATGAGCTTCAGTGGGGACAGACTACTTTCAGATCACAGCAGTAAGTCATCACAAGACACAAAATCCAACAGGGAGAAGCACTTCAATGAAGCCTCCTGCCTGTGTCCCCAGATTCCTGTCTCCCAGATGACCTGGCTGTCACCAGTTTATTGGGTCTTCCAAAGATAGTCTGTGTATTGTTGAAAAGATGGATGTCAGCGACTGTGTCTACTAACAGTATTGAGCACCTGCTGTGTACAGTACTGTGCTCATACATAGAGGGCAGAGAGACATGGGCTGGGACCCCTGCAGTCCACCTTTGGGTTTCAGGGTCGAGTCTCTGAGGCAGAGGAATGCTGGTCTTGCTGCTGTGCTGACCTGAAGTACCCACCTTCCCACTGCCTGTGGAATCCCTGTTTGGCAACCTGGGTTCAGATGCCAGCTCACCCATGTACCCAGCTGCCTGATGGGAAGACTGTGTCCTGTTTGTTTCTGTTGGTCCTGTGAAAAACTGCTCCTGGCCACATTAATGACAGTAATGATCCACTCTCCTTTGTTTTCCTTGGTGGGACAAAGTGGTGGTTCAGTTGAATTTCAGTTTTATCTTTTGTAATTTTCTACACCGTGAATTGCAACGTTGGTAAGTAGGTAACATGGGTTATGCTAGAAAGATCTTTATTTTTTTGCTTGCATGAGCAGGGTTAGTTCTCAGCTCCCTAGACCTGTGTCTCTCCTTGTCTTTAACCTTTGATCATCTTTTATTCTGATGACTTCATTCAAACTAGCAGAAAAAAAAAAATCACAAGGGTGATACAAAGAACCGCTGTATACCCAGATTCACCAATTGTTAGCTTACACTGCAAAAACTCTCCTCTCTCTCCCCTATTTGAATAAGGTGCAGCCATGACCTTTTATCCTTAAATATTCAGGATGCATTTCTGAAGAACAAGGGATTCTCTTGTGTAACCACGGTGAGATTGTCAGACTCAGGAAATGTAGCATTGCTGCAACTGAATTATCTAATGCACGGACCAGTTTCATCCGGCATCCTGATGTCCTGTTGGACGACTTCTTCCTGATTTTGAGTCCCTTGTCCATGGCCGCCATATCCCTTCACCTTGCTTTTAACCTGCAGCATCTCCTTGGCGGTTCCCCACCTTGACCTTGTTGCAGAGGCCTGGCCAGGGGTTTGGTAGAATGCCCCTGGTTTGGGTTAGGACCTTCGTACTTGAAAGCTCATGTTGCACCACTTGTTCAACTGTGTCTCCTATATCCTCGGTGGTCCCCTCCCCTGTGGCTATCAGTGACCATGTCCATCCATCCATCACGGTGCCACCCTGATCTGGGAAGGTAGCCATGCAGAACTGCTGTAGGGGCCACAGTCCATCCCATGGTCCACTTGCAGTGGGCAGATGGGGTTTGGCTGACTTTGAGGTCAAAATTGCGTGCCAGTCTTATTTCACGGCTGGCTTTCTCCCGCTGTCCAGGTGGCTGAGGGTCTCTGCCTGGGGGGCAGCTGGTCCTGGCTGCAATCTGTGTGTCCAGTTGGCTCCACTACCTGGGCCACGTGTAGGTGGTGTTCAAGGTTCCTGCCCCAGAGGCGGGGCTGCTCGGCTGCAGCAGTGGGTGCTTCCTGGGTGCTGTGTCTCACCCGTGCTGTGGGTGCTGCTTTTCTTCTCTTTCTTCTCCTGGTCCTAGGGATTGAACTCAGGGGTGCTTTACCACTGAGCTACATCCGCGGCCCTTTATTATTTGGAGACAGGGTCTTGCTAAATTGCTGAGGGTCTGAGTTGCTGAGGCTGGCCTCTAACCTGTGATCCTCTTGGCCCAGCCTCCTTAGCCACTGGTATTACAGGTGAGCTCCACTGTGGTGACTGGGGCCCTGCCTCCCCTTCTGGGTGGAGAAGGGAAGAAAATACAACCCTGACTTCTGGCTTATGAGAGGAATAGAAGACCTGGGACTGGTGACACAGTGGGAATGCTGCTGGCAGACCTCGAAGCAGAACAGCTGAGGGGTTGGGGTCTCGCTACCTCTCTGCCTCTTGCCTCCTGGAGGTCTTGGGGGGCCTAGAACTGCCTGTCACAGTGGCTCGGGTTCCTTCGACAGCAGAGTATGCTGGAGTAGGGCTCTTGCAATCCTGGAGACATCAGGGAAACTTGTGAGCATCCTTAGAGGACTTGTTGGAACAGATCACATGCAGAGTCTCTTTGTCAACCCAGAGCGAGTGAATTCCCTGTCCTTGAGGGCTGTGTTGAGGGGAGACGGCGGAGGCCTGGTGGCCGCTCCCCAGGCCTAGGCCCTGGCTCATGGTACACCTTGGGCCTCTCCCTGTGCCCCCTTCTTCTGCTGGGCTCGCCAGACATCTGAGCGGGTTCCCCATGGCCGCCCCGTGCTGCACCACTCTCCTGCCCCTGGTTTGTCTTGTGTGGAAGTGACCCTTCTGCTGTCCAGGTTCAGAGTGTAGACAGGATGGGGACCCTCCCACTTTGTACCAGGCTCTGGGCCCCCCAGCTACCCCAGGCCTCTCTCCCTTGGGCCTGCAGCCCCTAGGGAAACTTTAAAATGAGCCCCTAGTTTCCCTGGACATCGCTCCTTGCGTGTGGTTAACACATTAATTAAGAACATTAATCAGTCCGGCTGCCTTGGAGAGAGGTCTTTCTCCTGCAGGAGCCATCGCTCTGTGTTATCACTGTCCCCACAGCTCGTGCCGACACGGGTGGGGGCAGCTGGCAAACCAGTGGTTCACCTGCACATTCTGCTAGGGGGCCCGCAGGCTCCTTAACCAGCCTCAGTGTGAGTTTCCATTTCGTTAAAATGAGAAGGTACCTGTGTCCTGACCCCCCAGGATCACCGCGGGTGTTCAGGGGGGTTCCCATGGGAACATCCTTGGCAGGGTGTGCTGGTCACCGGCTCTCTGGTCGTGATGAAGGCACCTCCTCGGGTCCCCTGTGGTTTACAGAGCCACTCCTTCCCGTACTGCCCAGTGTCGCCCTCGGCAACCGGGAGGTGGGCAGTGCTGCGGTCCCTCCCGTTTCACAGATGGATGCACTGGGAAGTGAGGACCACAGCCTGGCTGCAGCTGGGGACCTCTGCCCTGGTCTCTTCTGGACTCTCCTTGCCCCAGGGGCTGAGTGCCTGTGCCGAGTGAGTCACCCAGGAGCTGGAAAGAGGGGAGACTCTATTTTTCTTCTTAGGAGTCATCTAAGCAGTGAAGTCTCGGGCCTCCGTTTCAGTGACCATAAGGGGTGCATGTCTAAGTGCTTTTGATCTTCTGCTCTGCGGAGATTCTCGAGGCTAGGAGCCAGTCTTCAGGACAACCCCCTGAGGCCCCTAAAAGACCTTTGGAGCAGGAGGGGTGGGTGCCAGCCCAGGAGGTCTGGTAAGAGCCACTGTCAGCCAGGAAGTCGTGCTGTCCTTTCTGGGCAACCAAGAGAGTGTGTCTTGACAGCAAGGCGAAAGGTGCTTTCCTTGCCTAAGTGCCGGGGAGCCCGGGTGGGCGCATGCTGTGGGTGCAGGGGTGCAGGGGTGCCGGGGCTGGTGTCTGGGTGTGCGGCGGCCGATAGTGCTTTTCCTATGGGGGGATCCACCCTGCACTGCTGAGAACTGGACTCTGTGTGCTGGGGGGGTTGACCAGCACTTCCACAGGAGGAGGCGGGAGTGTGCCCAGCTGCTGCAGGTCTGTCTGGGGTGCCCACCCCCCAGGGGAGAATGTTGACTCAAAGCAACAAACGTGGCCATGCGCTTCCCAGAGGAGAGAGGGGGATTCATCCTGGCTCCGGGAAACTTAAGCAGCCCTGCCCACTGCTCCCACCTGTGGGGCAGAGATATTTGGCCAGCTGGAGCTGAAGGCAAATCCCCCTTCAGAACCTTCCAGTGTCCTCTGTGCTGAGTCTGTGCCCACAGCCCCATCCCTTTATCCATGTCACTGCCAACATGTTGGGTTGCTTTTGGGACGGGGGGGGGGGCACCCCGCTGTGAATGTGATTGTAAAGGTACAATGTGGCTTTCTGTGGAGTCCACACTGGAGCCTCACTGTCCTCCAAGGACAGAGACGGTCTGTGCCTGAGCCCCCAGACAAACACCAGGCCAGGTTTGGGGTAGCCTAGGAGGGTCTTCCTGAGCGATGGGCCTCCATGCTCCTTCCTGCAAGGTCCCATCCTTCTGGCCACCCCATGGAGCCCTCTCAATGATCGGTTAAGATAGCAATCTCTGATGACACTACAGTTTTTGTTCCCTGAGTAAGTAATGCATGTTGACCACAGATCACATGCTAGATGATTGTGTGGAGCTTAGATAAAATTTATGGCACAGTTAATCTGATGCAGCTGCCTGGCTCACACAGTCTCCACCATCTACGGGATGAGCCGGGCCTCCAAGGACGAGCCATTCCCAGCATGAAGTTATTGGGTTGTGTCTTGCTCCTCTCCCCCCGTAATTCTTGCTATCGGAAAAGCTGTGGTAGGAAGGGAGACAGGATTGATGGGCAGGGACCTGGGAGTCAGGAGGACCCAAGCGCCAGTTCTGGCTGGGCTGCTCGTGTGCTTTCTGAAACGGGGGGATATCGGATCCCATCTCGAGAGGTATAGAAGGCATCCCATAGGACTTGGCACATAATAGTTGCTAAATAAATCTCTTTTAGGGGGTTGCTTTTCATTTGGCATACAGTGAATATGAAGTTTTAATTTTATAATTGAATGAATCATCTTTTTATCAAATCCACTCGAGAGAAACATTGATATTAATCATTCTTTTTTTCTTATGTATTTCTAGAATCTGGCTACACCTGGGATCTAAGTGCTTTTCATCTGAGAAAATGCATCTCTATTCAGCCCCTCGGGACTTCCCTGAAGGAAAGATAGGATATTTGAGGTAAGGGATGTTCTCCTGAGCCTGGTGGGAGCAAATGTGACTTTCGGAATTGGTAGTCTCAGCAACAGAACGGATGGGTGTGGCAGATGGGTGTGGCGGTATAAAAGCTCCCACTGACACCCAGGTGTGAGGGGTCTCCCGCCTGGAGCTGCGGGTCCCCTCTACCCTGTCTGTGCCTGTTTCAGGCTCCCCTGACCCAGGTGGGAGGGGTCTCCTGCATAGAGGGGCAAGTCCCCTCTACGCTGGCTGCAGTGGTAATTGAGCTCCCACGGACACCCAGGTGGGAGGGGTCTCTTGGTTCCTGTGCTGCCCTCGACTGCCCGGGAAGCCAGTGTCCTGCCGCTGCACCGTGTCCTGGTCCTTGCCCACAGTCCTGTGCCTAGGCTGCTCCCCCGGTGCCTAGCTGAGGGAGAGCCCACCGCCGTCTCTTGGCTGAGCTCCCCACTTCTGTCCATCTGTCTTGCTCTGATGTTGGAGACTTCTCTGGGGGGAGGAGGAGCAGGTAGGTTAGGGATCAGGTCACGACACCTGACTGGGGGCAGGCGGATTGGGAGGTCTTCCTCTGCCTAGTCGGATCGGTTTCCTCCTTCCTCCTTTCTCCTCCGTCATGTGCACCAGCTGTGCTATGTGTGGCTGCCTGGGATGAAGGGAGCTGAGGCCGGGGCTTCGGCAGACCTCAGTCTTCCCACTTGGACACTTGCCTCACCTTGGGCAAATCACTCAGCTTCGCTGAGCTCCAGATTCTGCATCTAGAGGCAAGGGACGGTATCAGTGCCTGCTTCATGAGATTGCTGTGGGTGTCCCATGAGGGTGGACACCCAGAGCTTAGCAGACTGCCCCCGAGGAGGAGGAAGTGCTCTGGGATGAAAGAGGTATTCTCGTATTGATTTGTTCCTTTGATGTGCCAGACCATGTGCTCTCTGCCCTTCACCCACCACCCAGTCAGCCTGGGAGCTGGCTTGTGAATTCCCTTTGGGGCTGTGTGCAGCCCTTGTCCCAAGCAGAGCTGATGAGTCCCTGCACTCGACTGCAATGGGCAGCTTAAGATACAGCTCCAGCTGGGCGCGTTGGCACATGCCTGTGATCCCGGAAGCCCCGGAGGCTGAGGCAGGAGGATCGCAAGTTCAAAGCCAGCCTCAGCAATAGCGAGGCGCTAAGCAACTCAGTGAGACCCTGTCTCTAAATAAAATACAAAATAGGGCTGGGGATGTGAGTCAGTGGTCGAGGGCCCCTGAGTTCAATCCCCAGTGCCAAAATAAATAAATAAAATAAAATAAAATAAAAAAAATACCCCAAGATGTTGGAAAGAATTAATTTTCTGGCGAAATACAAACGGTGTGATCCCACCACCAATTGGAAAGGTGTGCAGGGATGGAGAGGAGGTGAGAGAGTGGCGGTGGTGAGAGGGCTTTGGGAAGTGAGTGCAGACAGGTGACTGCAGAGAGCTGCACGATGTGGTGTCCCTGCAGCCTCCCTCCACGCACTTGGACCTGGTCTGCCCTGGTGTGCAGCCTTCCCGGGACATGCAGAGGCGGAGCGAGGGAGGCCTTGTCCTTCAGTCAGGTGAGGGAGACGGCAGCACGTGGGGTATGTGCACAGTCATCCCTCGGTGTTTTAGGGGAATTGTTCCAGGTTCAAGGATGCTCAAGTGCCCGGTAGCTCTGGAGTACTATTTGCCTACAATCCATGCCCACCCTCCCGTGTACTTAAGATCATCTCTAGATGGTGTATTATAGCTGATGCCATGTAAGTAGCTGTCACACTGCATTGTCTGGGGAACAGTGACAGTGTCTTAACCGTTTAGTAGAGATGCAGATTTTTCCCCAAGTGTTTTCCGTCTGCAGTTGGTTGAATCTGCAGTTGCAGAACCCGTGGATGCTCTAGAGGGCTGGGTGTGCATGGGAGGCAGGGAGGGCCTGTCTCTGCACAGGGAGGCCTTCAGGAGGCTGCTGCCCCATGCCCTTGAAGGGTGCCCGTGAGTGGGCCACCGGGGAGCCGAGCTGCTGAGTGGCGATGAAGCTGCCTTCCGTCGGCTGGAGCGGGAGCTCAGGCGCCTGTGTGTTCCCATGGCCGTTCCTCTTCATTTCATGATCGATTCCCACGTCGGGGGAGGAGGCTCATCTGCAGGGTGTACAGCCGAGGTCCTTCCTGCTCGCGTCACGGGCCTTGCTGGGCTCCGGCAGTCCTGGGGGGTGACTCAGGAGCCTCCCTGCTGTCCAGCTGGGGGCTTGGGGAGCAGGAGCGTCCTTTTCTGAGAGTCTTCAAGCCCAGCTGCACCTGCAGGGCTGTCCCGGGACGGGAGGAGAGGGCAGAGGACTCCAGGCACCGGGGCAGAGGAGCTGAAAGCGGAAGAACAGCCCTTGGTGCCGGGCCATGAGGAGCTGTGTCACCCGCCTTCTGTGAGCAGAGAGGCAGGGCCAGGCCGTCCGAGGGCGAAAGGAGAGCCGTTTCCCCAGAGTCCAGCTGCTGGGAGCAGGGGGACAGGGCAGCCGGGGGCTGGGATTCCCGACACGTCCTGGAAAGGGCCCCGCTTCGGCTCGCGGGCTTGTGGCTCTGCCTGTGGCCCCCCACATGGGGAGTCTGTCTGAGATGCGACTTACCTGGGCGCCACGCCAACAGGAGGTGGTCACCCCTCCCTCTTCAGGAGCCTGGACTGTGTTCTGTCCCTACCGTGGACCAGAGGTGCAGGAACACACTGATGTACCCCGACTCGGCCTCCCCTCCCCATGTAACCCTGGCACGTTCTTCGTGCCTCTCCAGACCTTCCTTTCTCAGCTGCAAAGTGACCTGTGCCTGCTTGGGGTGCCAGGAGGATGGCAGAAATGCTCAGTGAGTGGGGTCCTTGACTTGCTTCTCCTTCCCCGCCGACCTGTCAGGCTCCCGGCGTTCTCAGCCTGCTCTCTCTCACCGTGGCCCTCCTCGGACGGCAGCCGGATGCTCTTCCCTGTTGGTCGGTGCTGTGCTTGGAGTCTCTCCCCCAGAAGTTCATGTGCCGGAGCTTCAAGTCTGTTATGCCCAGCGCTGGGAGAAGAGGCCCCGCGGGAGTGTGTGGGTCAGCGGGGTGGAAACCTCGTGGATTGCTGGACACTTTTTTTTGGTGGAATGGCTGGGTTATCATGACGGCAGCCCCCTAGTTCCTCTTCTGGGTGCAGCCACTTGACCTTCTGCCGTGAGGCCCTCACCAGAAGCTGATCAGACACAGCTCCTGATCTTGTGCTTTCCAGCCTCCAGAACTGTAAGCTCAGATGAACCTTTTTTCTTTTAAAGTGTCCAGCCTTGGGTACTCTGTTATAGCAACAGAAAACAGGTAAAGACAATGGACTATTTTGCTTTGGACATCCCCTGCCTCCTTGCTCTTTTGGGCCCCTCTCCTGGCCTTGTCTGCCCCGATGGCTTCTCTTGTTTCCTTGCCTGTTATCCCCGCCCTGGCCCCCTCTGGCCCTGGTGAGAGAGCATCAGGTCATTCCTGCCCTCCTCTCTGTGGACACGAGCCAGCTCTGGTTTTTAGCTACCAGGGCGTGTGTCAAGGTGACTTCCTTTATTCAGTTTTCACAGCAATAAAAGAACTCCTGGCCCACTCGCAACTCCACACTTGAAACAGAAACGTCTTTTCACACCACCTCGGTGTTGGCCCATTTCTCTATTACTGTTTCTTGTGGTTTCATATTGAGGTTTCTGATGCATTGCGTTTGACCTGAAGTTTATTTTTAGTAGTGAAGACAGAGTTCAGCTAATGTCAGAACATGAGGGCAGATGCAGAGGAGGCATTCCTAAGTCTAGGGGAAAATGTGCCTGATTCTATTTCTTCTGGTGATGTCTGTCCCCCAGCACACGCCTCCCTGATGCCTGCTCTGCCCCTGCAGAGGTAGGGAGCCATGTCTGGGCCGACCCCTGACAACAGGTGTTCCTGGGTCTCTTTCAGTCCAGCTGTCCAACAGCTGGCCACACGGACGAACACCCCCCAGAGCCATTGATGTGGCGGTCATCAGCACCCGTACCGTTAGAGTAAAGGCCAGGCTGTGGCATCCTCATTTTGTATTATCTCCCCAGAGGGGTTCATGCCTTCTTCAGAAGCAGCTGGGGACTTCTGTGGTCTCCAGCTCTTCTTCCTGGATGGGGCATGTCTATGGGAAGGAAGGCTCTGGGTCCTGTCTAGCTCTCTGCAGCCTTTGGCCTCGTGACAGGTGCATAGGACATGCTCAGGGACAGTTTTCCTGGGTTGACTGAATTTCAGGACGCTGACTTTGGCCTGGAGAGTTAAGGAGATGCAGAAGCCCTCCTCCTTTAGGGCTGGCAAGTCTCCGAGAGACCCAGTGAGCCCTGCCGTTTGCTGAGGAAAGTTTGACAAAGTTTGCTCCTTTCCTCTGTCGCCAGGTCTTTATTTTTTATTGCACACATATTTGCTGAGACCCCGTTGTGTGCCACTGTGTAGGGTCCCTGGAGTGAAGAGGAGGAGCCATTGTTACCGCCCTGAGGGAGGCCCAGACAAGGGGGCAGCTTCGGGGACCCCAGATCTCACTGGGGAAGGAGCTGGAGACGGGGGACAGTGCGCTGCTGAGCAGCAGGTAGATCTTCAGTGGGAGTGTGGGTTATCAGCCCTTGAACCTGCCCCGCCGGATCTCAAGCCTGTGTCCTGGGCTCCAGCCGCTCCTCGCTCCCCTCCCTCTTCCTCCCCTCCCTCACCCCTCTCTCTGCCCCCTCCTGGCCCTGCCTTCTGAGGACAAGGCTCTTTCTCTCTACAGCCTTCGTGGCAAGGGTTCTGATCTGGGGCTGTGCTGGGGTCCTGCCTGTGGCGAGGCCTGTCTGACTTTCCCTGAGACCAGACCTTTCCCTCACTCCACCTCCCCAGCAGGTTGTGTGGCGATGGGCAGGACATGGCCTGCTCCCACTGCCCTCCCTCCCTGTCCTCTTCCATTTTCCTACTGGGGGCCAGGTGCTGAGACAGGCTGCGTGGAGCCAGGAGAGTGGTAAACGGTCTCTGTCTTTAAAGGCTTCACGGTGTACTGGCCGTATCCACCAGGTCCTCCAGAGAACAGGGCGGGTGGAAGACACAGACGGGTGCATATCTCTGTGCGTGTCTATGTCCATATCCCCACGGAGCTCTATAGTGGGTGTGGAGAGAGGCGTATTTATCACAAGGGATTGGTTCATGCCGTTTTAGAGGCTGTGAAGTTGGACGATCGGTCGTCTAGAGCCTGCAGACCTGTAGGGGGTGTGTGGTGTGGCTGGAAGGCCAGCGAGCTGGAGAGGTGCCGCTGTAAATTCCAGTCCCAAGTTAAGGCCTGAGAACCAGGAATACCAGGCGCAGGACAAGACGGTGCAGTTCCAGCAGCAACGCAGAGTCGAGGTCTCCCTGGCTCCACCTTGTGCTGTACTCAGCATTCTGTTTGTCTGTCTGCCCTAATTCTCAAGATATTGGATGATGCCGTCCACACCAGACAGGGCTCTGGTTTTATTCTGCAGAGCCAGATGAAAATTTCATCTGGAAACCTCCCCACCGACACACACAGAAGTCCTATTTAACCAGCTTTCTGGGCATCCAGTAGCTCAATCAAGTTGAGACGTAAAATGGACCATCAGGCTGGGCGGGCGCGGTGGTGCAGGTCTGTCATCCCAGCAACACAAGAGGCTGAGAGGCAGGAGGATGGTAGGTTAGAGGCTAGCCTCGGTGACTTAGTGAGGCCCTAAGCATCTTAGCAAGACCGTGTCTGAAAATAAAAAGTGACAAGGACTGTGTTAAAGCACCCCTGGGTTTAATACCTGGTTTAAAAAAAATAATGACTGTCACCCCAGGGGAGACACAGTGTATCTAGACACTTGGATTTAATGTTGGTCTCAGCCCACAGGCTGGAGGGCCCATTGACGATCTTGGCTCCAGGGGACCCCGTTCATCCTCACTGCCCCAGCTCTGCCGCAAGGAGCCCATGCCTGGTAAACAGGGCCGCGCCTGTTCTCATCCTCCCCGACTTTGACGTTTCCCTTCGCTGAGCTCAATGGATCGTGGCTGTTTTTTGTCACTTCCTTGCTTAGACATCAGTTAGGCTTTTACTGAGCGCGGCTGTATTTATGGCATGAGGCTCCTGGGACTGGGGACAACCCCTGGACTCCAGTCTTGTGCCCCCGGGGCTGCCTCCCTTTTGAGATGTAGGCATTTATCCACTTCTCGGTTCATTTCTTCAGCTGTCTGTGCACTTTGTCAGCCAGTCCTGAAGTATGCTCAGCAGGGAATTCTACAGATAGTTACTAGACTCCACTGAGAAGCCACTGTCCTTACCCCGGTGGCGCTGCGGGTGCTGGTGGAGGTGCTGGTACTAGTAGTGATGACGGCGATGGTGCAGGTGAGGTTCCCAGGGGTAACAGCAAAGATCATAAGCGCACAGGTGTCTTACGCACGGTCCCAGGCACTGTGCGTGCATTGCCTCGTTTAGTTGTCACAGCTTAGGAGGAAGCGGAGGTCGTTAGGTCACGTCTGCAAGATGAAGGAATCTTCTCACGGAATATACGGCTCGTGAAATCGGAGATGTATTGGTGCTCTGGGCTTTTGTACAATTTCAAATTCCATCTATTTTTTTTTTTTTTAACTTCAGGCTAATGCGAGGACCTCTGGCTCTACTGATGGAAGTGCGGCCCCTTGCACGACCACCATCCTGGGTCTCTGCCTTCTCCCACAGCAGACGCCACCCCTCCCAGCAGGGTCTCCACCTCCGGCTCATTCCTCTCCACTGCTCCCCCTTCCCCTTCCTGTTCCCTTGGGATCCAGGTTTATCTGAGGCACAGGAACAAGTTCACCATCTGGCGGGTTATGAGAGCCACCTCTGCTTGCTGCTTACCCATCCTGGAGCTGGGAAGAAGGCTCCTGGCCCCTCTGAGCCTCCTTTCCTCCTCTGCAGAGTAGAGACTGTTCTCAGGACCAGATGATGTTATCGCCTGTGACCCTGCAAGACCCAGAAGATGCTCCACCGGGGGGCGTGGGGATGAAGCATGCTCTGAGTGTGTAACCTGAACGCTGTCAACTGTCCCTGAAAGCCGAGCACTGGGAGCCTCTGCTGTGCCCCGAGCTTCACCATCCCACATGTGCGCGGCCCGTTTTCCAGCTTGATAAAATCCTTAGGGTTTAATGGGAACTGACCGAGACCAGTGACCATGGGAGCAGAAACCTAAGGCCACATCCCAGGTGCCATATTGCTTTATCTGCACCCCCACTTCCACCCCATCACGAACCATCATGAACTTTTGGAAATAAACCTCCATATGCATTTTAAAAGCCAACTTTACTTTGAGGAGAGGTTTAGGTGTGTGGAATTGTGAATGTCCCGCACCATGTTCTGTACTATTAGCCTACTGCTAATAAACAGCGTTGACACATTCTGAGAGCTGAAGTTCATGCTTTTTTTTTTTTTTTTGAGATTCCTGTCGTTTTTACCTACTGTCCTCCTTCTATTCCTGGGTGCCTGCTGGGATCTCTCGGGACATTTAGTCATGTGCCTCCTCAGGGTCCTCTGGCCTGTAGCAGTTTCTCAGATGCTCCATGTTTTGGGTGACCTTAACAGTTTTGACAAAGACCTCTTTTGGAATTTGTTTCTGGCTACTAGACTGAGGCTGTGGGATGGGGAGGTACACCAAAGGTAAAGAATGATTGTAGCAGGGTATGGTGGTGCAGGCCTGTAATCTCAAGTGACTTAGGAGGCTGAGGCAGGAGGATCACAAGTTTAACACCAGCCTCAGCAATGGTGAGGTGCTAAGCAACTCAGTGAGACCCTGTCTCTAAATAAAATACAAAATAGGGCTGGGGATGTGGCTCAGTGGTTGAGTGCCCATGAGTTCAATCCCAGGTACAAAAAAAAAAAAAATTAGTTGTTATAAAACATGCCGACCTGACTTATACCTTTGATCACCTGGTTGAGGTAGGGTTTAGCAGGTTTCCTCACTATTAAGATGATCTTTGTGTCTGTTTTTTGCTCTCCTTTGCATATTTTAGTTTTGGGATGGGAGTCACTATGTATAGCCAATGTGTAAGGAGTGGGGATTCACCAGGTGCTGTGGTGCACACCTGTAATGCCAGTGACTCAGGAGGCTGAGGCAGGAGGATCTCAAGTTCCAGGCCAGTCTCAGCATCTTATCAAGACCCCTGGCAGCTTAGTGAGACACTGTCTCAAAATAAAAAGGATTGGGCATGTAGCCCAATGGTAAAGCACCCTAGGTCCAATCTCCAATATGTAACCCCTGCAAGAAAAAGAGGGAGTGGGGGTTTATGCTTCCCATCTTTATGGGGAAAGTATCTACATAGACTTTTTGGAATTTTTTTACGTGGGAGATTTGTCCCATTTCTCTCAATTATTTATTTTTACTGCTAGGGACTCACATGTTTATTTTATCTTTAAAATGGTTATAATTTCACTTGACTTTATTTTATTGCTCAAAGTTTTCCAGCTTTGTCTCTTGGAACCTCTTTCCGTTAAGCCCTGTGTTCCCTTGACGTACCTTCTCATTGTGCGTTTTTGTACACTTTGTTTTGAATATGTCCATATTTCCTGGCACTACAAGATCCCTGGGCTTATCTTGTATTTTTGCTTAGAATCATTAATTTCTCCCAATAATCCTGGTTCATTTTATTGGAAAATGGTATTAGAAACCAAAACCCGGGTGCTCGTCTGCTTGTTGCTGCTGGGTGTCATTTGGTCTCGACCACCTCAGCTGACAGACGTGGAGTGGTGGATGCTAAGATGTGTCCGTGCCCACAGGAGTGAGTATTTCTGTGGTGCCCATCTACATGGACATTAAGCCCACTCTCAGGTCACGCCGAGGCCCCGTCCTCACCTGTTCCCCCACTTGAGCAGACTTCTTGCTTTTGCCTACCTTGGTTGGCCGGGAAATGCAATGAGTGGAGAGGTCAGAAAGGCCACCTTGGGGCACAGAGCAGTGGGCTGAGGACATTGGACTTTTCCCTGTTGACAATGCGGCCTCACTGAATAGAGGTCAAGACTCTGGGATGTGTGCTGCCCAGAATGTTTGCAAGCTGGGCTGTTGTCACACTCACGGGCCTCCCTGCTCATGCCCCTCTCTGGGCTGCCTGGCCTCCCACCACAGCCTCTCCTATTGCCCCTGCCCTCCCTCTATGTGATCCGCCCCCTTCCCTACTCCCGGAGCCTCAGAGCTGCCTTCCTAGAGCCCGGGGCGCTCCACATGGGCAGGATGGAGTTGGCACCTGGCACGCAGCCCCTCACCCTGTGTCCTTAGCCAGGGGTTTCAAACTCACTGTCCCTGAGGGTCGGAAGGGCAACAGATAAGTGCTGCGGTGCACAGGAGGACTTGAGGGGCCCCAGAGGGACAGAAATTCAGGAGCCCAGTCCAATGTGCTGCCCTGGCTACAGGCTTATCCTCTCACCTGCTCAGAGTGGTCAGGCCCCTGCCCATCGCTCTGGGTCTGTCCTGACAAGTTGGTCAGCAGTGTTCGACCACTATTCCTGGGCATGCCCAGCATAAGGGGGAGAGTGGCCATCTGTGGACAGTGACTGTGTCTCTGAAGGACTGCAGGCCTGGGTAGCCAGTTCTGCTTGTTCAAAGGAAGATGGGAAGCTGAGGATTGGGGGCCTCACCCCTTCCTCTTTGTCTTCTGCCCGGAGTGCCACCACAGACCTGTCTCTGCCCTGACGGTACTGTCCACGAGCAACAGTCGCTCTGGTTTATAGGGCTGTCATTGCACCCTCCTGAGCAGCCGCACTGTGCTGCTCTCAGAGATAACCCCCAGCGAGGGCTTTGCAGGCTCCGTCCCCATTCTCAGTTCTGATAACCCCACCCCCGCCTCCCATTCTCAAGGGTGTACTACTGTCTGCAGCTACTGCTTCTGCCATGCCTTGCCCTGCCCCCCCCCCCTTTAGCATTTTCGGGCCCAGTTCATGGTTCATTTTTGGCCTGAGATTTTGGCTAAGACAGCCAGTGGCTTCCCTTCCCTCCTGAGCCCTGGAGAACACACATCGTGCGCCTGGACTTCCTTCCCTGCCTCCTTGGCTCACTTGAGCATGGAGCGGTTTTTTTATTGCCCGGAGGCTCAGCTGCTGCCACCCCTGCTGCCCCCTGCAGTGCCCCTGCACCCCCCATGCCAGGAAGCCCTGTTTCCCGAGCTCAGAGCGTCACGCTGCTGCCCCACAGCCGGGGGTTCACCAGCAGCCCCCATTTCCACAACCTGTTGTGCACAGAGGTGTTGCTTTGGGTTTTCCACCATGAACTACAGTCCCCAGGGTGGGCAGGACTCCTTGTGCCTGCAGGGGCGGGCAGCCGTGCATGGTGGTGACAGGTCAGAATAGCCCAGGGCACTGCCGACAGGGGAAGTGAGGCAGCCTGGGGAGAAGGCGTGGGCCCGTGCTTCTTGGGAGGTTTCCTCTGCACCAGGGCCTGCTGCTCTAGGGCTCCCAGCCAGTCAACTGACACTGTGACCTTTCAGACTCCCCGCAGCCCCGGCAGGCCTGGTTAATAGGGCTGCGGGTGCAGAACCACCTGCTTTACCTTCAGCCACTCCTGGAGCTGGTGGAGAAGACATTTCTTTGTCCATGTCGTCACCCTTTCTCCTGTCTTCTTTTGTGTGGGCTGCCGTAATGGAACATCATCGACTGCGGGGCTTGTCAGCCACGGAAACCGACTTCTCCCAATTCCAGGAGCTGGAGGTGTCCGGCAGGGCCTGCTTTCTGGTGCATTCATACTTAGGTCCTGCCCTAGTGGGCGTGGTGAGGGAGGGTCCGGGGCTCCCTGTGTAATGTAATGATCCCATTCAGGAGGACTCACTGTCATAACCTTGCCGCCTCCCTAAGTCCCCACCTTCAAATGCCATCACCTTGTGGGTTAGGAGTTCAACATATGGACTTTAGGGGGGGCACAAACATTCAGATCATAGGAGCACCCTCCCCTGTCCCCATATCACTGGACTGAATTCACCTTCCTGAGAGCCACAACCTTTGTGTCACTCTAAAAAATGAAACTTTATGTTTCTCAGGGTGAAATATTCAGCTTCTTACAACTGGTGATATTCTTTGGGAATTCTCATTGATGGTGACCATTATGATGATCCCCTGTATACAGAACTGGTCTTTTTACTTGTTATGATTCTCTTATGTGGCTTTACACCTTACTCTTTCTTATCCAGGGGGTGTGAGTATTTATTGGGGGTTAGTATTAGTCTCCTGGGGCTGCTGTAACAAGCAGTACATGTCAGTTTGCTCAGAACCACAGAGGAGGAGTATTCTCCCATGGCCATGTGGGCTGGAGGTCTGGGTGAAGGTGGCAGCAGGACTGCATTCCTGCAGGAGCCATGGGCCTTCCCTTATCCACTGTCACCTCATCTTACTTTGTTTCAAATAGGGTCACAATTACAGGTACTGGGAGACATGGTTAGCCCATAATAGGGCCTGAGAAGAAACTGTTGTAACTTCCATGTTTCTTTTTTAAAACAAGTCTTTGTTTCCTATGTCTTTTTAATAATACAGGTGTTTGAGTGTATACATTTTAAGTAAATAATTATAGTGATTTTGGAGGCTCTGAGCTATGAGAACCCACTCAGAAGGAAACACTTGGGCCTCTGGTCTGGCTCCTTGCTCCAGCCCAAAGGCATCTGGTGTGGGTTGTGCTGAGTGTGGGTGGGGGAAGTGGTACTTCCGTGCCCTGCTGGCTGCAGAGAAGAGTGTGTGTGTGTGTGTGTGTGTGTGTGTGTGTGTGCATGTGTGTGTGTATGTGTGCGTGCGTGCTGTGTTGGACCACCTCTTTGGCGAGACCTCTCCAAGGTTAGGATGTGTGCACCCTTTGGTCCCGGAGTCCCAAGAATGAGTCTGTCCACTAGGAATTGTGAGGGACCTTTCCATGGATACTCGTTCCACACCATGGTCCAGTAGCAGGACAGCCTGATCCGTACAGCATCCCGCTCAACAGTCACCAAAGTGCCAGTGACGCTGCATCCCCCTGGCTGCCCTGATCAGCAGGTGCAGAGCGGGTCTGTGCCATCTCTAGGGATGTCCACTCTCTCCACTTGGTGACGGTGTGCCCTGAGCGGTTGCTCCTGTCTCTGTCGGTGCCTGTTGGGAGACACCTTAGAACTGTATAAATATCTCTGTGTGTCATTCCTTGACTGAGCTCCTTTTCATCCCCATTGAGAATCCATGATGGAAGCGCTGGTCACCCTGGTGTTTGCTGAACAGTGAGTTTCTCTTTCCCTCATCTCTTCTTTCTTTCTTTATCAGTTAGAATTCTGTTGTAAGGAAGCATTTTCTTTTCCTTTCCATTAAAAAGAATCAATTATTTATATTAGTGTGGACTCAGGGATTCTTATTTGATCGATTTCAATCTATGGCCAGAATTCTTCTGATGCTTGGAGTTTGCTGGTTTGGCTGATGAGTGTGCCCTTGGAGCTGGGTTCTGTGTCCTGGCTCCTGACAGCTCCCCACTGGGTTGGGAGCTGTGCCTTAGGCTTGTCCAGGGCTCATCCTCCTCTCTGCCTGCTCCAGCCCTAGACTCAGCCATGACTTGGGAGGGGTTCTTGCTAGAAGTCGGTAACTTGGATTTAATCACAAAGAAATACCAGGCAAACCCCAATGGAGGGACACCCAAATAACTGCTCAGAAGAAAGAGTGACTGAGAAACAATTTCAGATTAAGATAGACGAAGGACGTGGCGAGCCAGGGCAACGTAGGGCCCTGGGTCTGATTCTGCTTTGGAAAAAGTCATTTGTGGTAGCGTTCGAATGAGGTCTCCTGAGGAAGCAGTCATATTGTACAAAAGTTAATTTCCTGGTGCAATTTAGTAACTGTACTGTGGTCTTGTAAGATGTTGATGTCCGAGGAGTCACAGGCTGTATAGGGATTCTCTTACAAAATTAAAAATAAATTCTTAATTTTGTAAGAGTTTGTGTGAGACTATCTTAAAATGAAATGTAAAAAGATGACTCAATACAGTGAGCCCAATTTTTGGGGTAACATGAAATACTATCCATCATCGATTAATTGAAAAAGATAAATCAGCACTGTTTGTACCGAATTGGCCCATTTTTGTGAAACTAGAGCAGCATAGGACACATGTATATTTATCTGCATGTGGGAGAAATTCTAAGAAGGGTTTGTGTTTCCTGTCAGCAGACACTTCTGGGAAATGTGATTGGAAGGCGTGAGACAGTAGAGACTTTTACTTTTTGATTATTTTTTAAAACAAAGAGCATGTGCTAATATGGCAGTGGGAAAGTCCTCAGACTGTGGGTTGGGTGAATGGGTGTGCTTCTGCCCAGGAGAGCAGGCCGTGACGTGGCTTTCCTCCACACGGGTGCCATTGTAGGGGAAACATTTAATAATCTTCTTTCATTATCTCTTTCAGGCCCTCCCTGTTAAGTTGCACCCACAGGGGAAACAGTTCCTCCAGTGGTAAACTTTTGGTTTGGCTTCAGGGCAGACCCTTCTTGATTTGCCAAGTGACAATCCCTTTTGTTCTGTTAGGAGCAACGATTCATTCTCCTTCGATGGTGCTGGGCATCTCAGCCCAGTTGACCAGCATGGTTCCTCCTAGGAATTTCCATTGATCACTAGGCTTTTGTGGTTAAAGCAGCATCTCTCTTAGGTGGGTTTATTCTGTGGACAGGTTTGGTTTCAGGTGGGCCCTTCTTGTCTGAGAAGGAAGGAGCAAAACAGAAGTAATGGCTCTTGAGCGGGGGCCTCCTGTGTGCCTGGAGCTATTGTCACCTGCTCCTTGGTGACATTCTTACCAGTGAGGAAACTGATGCTAAAAGCCTTGTCCCGGAGACCCTGGGGTGTCCAATGAGTCAGATCCCGAAAGAACTGCCACCTGCTCTCGCGGACCCTCACTCCTTCTAGGGCTTGCTCTTTGGAGTGGTTTTGGTGGCTCCCCTCAGCATCCTGGGCTGCCCCATCAACCTGCTCCCTTCTTGTCTCCTGGCTTCCCCTGCCTAGCAGGGCGTCTCCGTGGATGGAGCCCAGCAGTGACCGTAATGGCAGTGGTGACGGTGAATAAGGAATCCATGTTTGTCTTTGTCAAACTCCACAGTGCCAGGCACCGCATCCTGGTCTCTCTCCACGGGGGCTGCAGGTGCTCTGTGGGTGGCCTGAAATGCAGAGCCACGCCTGTCCAGGAAGCGGAAGCTAAGGGGGCTCAACATTCTCTGCTCATTTCAGGGCTAATTTGGGTGTGTAAGCTCCAGCAGTAGGTTTGTGCCAGCTCCTGAACTCGGACACGCTGATTCTCCCCCAGAATTGGGGCCATTTGTTCCCAGATGTGGTAAATACATGGTTGAACCCACTGTAATCCCGTTACCATTATATCAGTGACATTATCAATCCAGATATTAAGCTGCACAGCTCAAAAGCGTATATGACACATGAGATAGCATCTGTTTAATTCATCACAAAAACACTTTCAGGGGATAAAGAGGAAATGGAGGGAAATCCGTTTTTTGATGGAAATAATAGTCATCATCTTACAACTCTGGTAAAATAAATGATACGATATGATAAAAATTTATTTTGACTACAGTCAATAAAGCATCACATAACAAAGTGTCTCTCCTTTTAAAAATATTTGCTCCACGAGGGGCCTTTTCTGTCTTGCCTAAGACAGGTGCCGTCAGAGAGGAAGTATTTACTACTTTGCTCTTGTCTCTTTCAGAACCTCCCTGTTAAGTTGCACCCATCGGGCAAATAGTCCTTGAATGGAAAACTTTTTGTCTGAAGACATTAAAGACATGCAGATGTTATTAAATGGACCTTTTCGGGCTGGGGATGTGGCTCAAGCGGTAGCTCGCTCGCCTGGCATGCATGCAGCCCGGGTTCGATCCTCAGCACTACATACAAACAAAGATGTTGTGTCTGCCGAGAACTAAAAAATAAATATTAAATAAATAAATAAATGGACCTTTTCCCAGAGCTGTAATTTTTTTTAAATGATTTTTTAAAAATAATGGTACAACTTTAGACCTTGAAAAGCACATTGAAGCATCTTCTACCATTCGGTAAGCCCAATAAAAGTGATAGTAATAAGGATATGCATATCCTTATGTGCCCTCCTGTGAATGGGACAATGTAAATGTAAACAGGCGAAGAGCCCTATGGTCAGTCTCTGTCCCAGTGTTTGAGGTGACCAATGGGAGGGCCTCATGGTGGCTAAAATGAAATGCTACTTCTGCTTGAGTGAAAAATACACACATATCTTTCTGGGTATTTTGGCTCCCAATCTTTCTAACTTATTGATAAGATTCTAATATAGCAGGGCTTGGTGTAATCCCAGCAATTGGGGAGGCTGAGGCAGGAGAATTGCAAGTTCGAGGCCCGACTCAGCAACTTAGATGCTTTCTTAAAATAAAATGGGCTGGGGATGTAAATCATGCCAGCACCCCCTCACGCCCTGCCCCCCCGCAAAAAAAATTGATTCTGACTTTGGAAATCATAGGAAATAGATACTGATAAGAATCATATAGTTCAGAAAGACATGATTTCAGAAAGTCAGCTGGTAAAGATAAGTATTTCCATGGCTGAGCAGCAAGAATCTTTTGTAAAGTGTTGAACAGATTGACAGGAACCCAAAAACAGAAGTTGCAGTTCTGCTGACCTGGGGCCTGTGCAGTTGCTCTCCAGTGTTCCGGCAGACGCTTCCCCGGGCTTACTGTTCACTAAGCCTCTACGGGACCCATGCGCACCTTGAACTATGTCCCATCTCATTCCGCTTCCACTGCAATGGCTTTGGGCAACTGGTTTTACTGCACGTGACAGTTGTTCCCATGACTACGGGATTGCAATTGTAGGAGAATACTTGTCTGATTGTTGCATCCTGTTAAAGCTCCTTGGTGCTTTTATCTTATGAACTGTAAAAGCTCTCTATTTTTTTAATCCCATCTCCTGTCAATGCTAGGGCCACACTCGCTGAATTGCTCTCGAGACTGGCTGCACTTCGGATAGCCAGCTTCTTCCTCACCAAATTCAAGTGTTTCAAGACTTAACTTGCCACGAAGACCTGGGACTTTGGTGGTGAGTCATCCTCAAAAGGCCAGTGTGGCCTCCGCTTACTCTCTTTTCTGCATACGAGCAGTGTCACCCGTGGCTTTGATGGCTGGAGTCTCCAGGACCATCGCTGGCTCTCCTTAACTGTCAGCACGTGGGTTTCTGACACGTAGGAAAGACATGTGGCTACTCTTCAGCAAGTACTAATTAGTGTCTTCAATTGTCCTTTGGCTTGTGCTGGGCTGGGCATGGGGGTGGGGGTGGGGGGGTGGGGTCTCGCATGACCCATCCTACCTTGAACCTTACTCACTAGATCTCACTCCCTTAGCAGAAGACAAGTTCCAGTTTCACAAAGCCTGGTGTGTTTGCCTCTGTGTGCATTGTGACACAGCACCTGGTCCACAGAGGACAGGCCAGCTTCACTTCTCTGTGCCTCTGTCTCTACATCCGCCTTTGCAAAATTGAGACCCTAATATTAGTTCTTATAAGGCTGTTGTGAACATGAACTTGGGATTGCACCTGGCTGGCACATGTTGGGGGTTCATAAAATTCCTTACTTACCTGAAGATTAAGCGATCATTACCTTGGGTTTAGGAAAAGTGTAGTGTGTGTGTGTGTGTGTGTGTGTGTGTGTGTGTGTGTGTAGTATGATTCATTCAGTCCCTGGGCTCAGCCCAGTTTCAGCAGCATATTCTAGACTCTGAATTGATGTTGGAGTCCCACAGATGAGAGACCCTTCTAGAAGTGGTTGCCATCCTCTGGAAAATATGGAGTTGTACATGAGCATTGTTTGGCCCATCACAGTTGCTATGAATAGGGACTCCAGGGTTCTTAGGTCCTTAAAAAATGAATGGATCTCTGAAATAACCACATCTTCTCTCCCGTTCAACCCTGGCTTTGCAAGGTGAGGGCTTGTGTCTTTTTTGCATCTACATCTCCCAGGGATCAGGTCCCTGCCTGGCACACCGGGGCATAGGGATACACAGGGCATGGCTGTGGTTTTTCTCTGGGAGCTTGTCCTCCTCTCTAAACAGCAGGTGAGCCAACATTTTGAAGCTGTCCATCAGCCCTCGAAGTCTGGGATCTGCTGACAGGTGCCAAAATAGATCCCTGTGTTGGAGCTGCCGGGAAGGTCATGACTTTTGGGACATTCTCTGACTCTCAGCTTTGCTAGAAGCTGACTAATTTTGAGCGGGGAAGTGAGGGTTTGGAAATGCCCCTGTCTGCACATCTGGCTTCCTGGTCAAATCAAATAGTTATTTCTGATAAGATCTTTGGCTTCTGTGAAGCTGCCTGGCCGCGTCTGGCTGTGGGTGGTAACTCCACAGAGAACTCAGACTGGAAGGCGGGCATAGGAGCCGAGTGGGTGGTGAGGACGGGCTTTCTGGCCCATTTCAAAGTAAAAAGAAGGTTTTGCAAGCAGTTAGCAATGACTGCTACCACATTTTCCCCCCATTTCCATTGAAAATGAAGTTCTACGTGGACACAAGTGACCAAGGAATGGGGACTCAGGCAGGACATCTAATGACATGTGCAACTTAGTGATTTCTAGAGTGCTTTTTTCTTTTCAGAGTATTTCCCCTAGAGCTCTTCTTCCAGACTCTGAGCATTTAAGCTTTGCAATGTCAGCAGCTGAGTATTCTAGAAAGATCATAGACTTTCGAAAACTTTCCAAGAAACTGGTGGGAATCAACTGTTTCTAGTGGGATATGGTCATTTGATTTACCAGTTTTTTTAAAAAAATATTTTTTAGTTGTAGTTGACACCCAATACTTTTATTTATTTATTTATATGTGGTGCTGAGGATCAAACCCAGGGTGTTGCACGTGTGAGGTGAGCGCTCTACCACTGAGCCACAACCCCAGCCCCATTTAATTTACCATTTTGAGTGGTTTCTTCTTCCAACAAAGGAAAAAAACAAAACAAAACATGGATTGCTTAGTTAGAATAATTCTAGGTGCTATAACTAATAAACCTGAATATTTTAGGTGCCTAAAAGATGACATTCTCATGCCACTTCCACTCTGGGTGTTCCTGGTTTGTAGGTGGCTCTTCTTCCATGTCATTCTGCCATCCCTGGGATCTTGAAGTCCATCCCGCTGGCAGAGCGGGGAGCAACGATGGAAAGTCATGACCACGTCTTTAAAAAAATTATTTTACCTTGGATATAAAAACATAAAAGTGGTTTAGGTCTATGGGATTTGAGGCAATGTTTTTATACACGTATGCATTTGCTTAATGTTTAAATTGCAGTAAACATCTCTATCTCTATCATTTCTTTATAATCCAAGCACTTAAAATCCTTTCTTCTAGTATATGGTAGGTTATCTTTCTGTAGTCATTGCACTGTACAAGAGCACCCTAGAATTGCCTGCAAGAGCATCCCAGGACTGCCTGCTCCTATCTAATGGTGACTGCACGTCAACCAGCCTCCTCTTCTCCCTCCCTCCTCTTCCCTCCAGCCTCTGGTAACCACCACTCTAGTCTCAACTTCTGTGGGATCAACCTTTTTTAGATTCTACTTAATAAGTATTTGTCTTTCTGTGCCTGGCTTATTTCAGTTACCATAATACCAGTTTTATCCATGTCATCACAAATAACAGGATCCCTTCTTCTTCTTCTTCTTCTTTCTTTTAAGAGAGAGAGAGCTTTTTAATATTTTTTTTCAGTTTTCGGTGGACACAACATCTTTATTTTATTTTTATGTGGTACTGAGGATTGAACCCAGCGCCCCGCGCTTGCCAGGCGAGCGCGCTACCGCTTGAGCCACATCCCCAGCCCATCCCTTCATTTTTCAATGAAAATAGAGTGTGATTCCATTGTGTGTGCACCGAATTGTCTTTATTTATTCATCTTTTAATGGACACTTAGGTTGCTTCCATTTCTTGACTATTGCAAATAGGGCTGCAGTAAACATAGGTGTGCAGACACCTCTTTGACATACTGATTTCATTTCCTTTGGATATGTACCCAGTACTGGGATTGCTGAAATATGGTTATAGTTGTTCTATTTTTAATTTTTTGAGAAACTGTCAGTCGTAATGGCTTTTCTAATTTGCATTTACACCAACGGTGTGCAGGGGTCCCCCTTTTTCCACATCTTTGCCAGCACTTGTTATCTTTTGTTTTTAATAATAGCTGTACTTACTGGAGGAAGGTGATACCATTGTGATTTTGATTCACATTTCCCTGATGATGAGTGATTGAACATTTTTTCATATACTGTTGGCTGTTTATATGTCTTCTTTTGACAAATGTCTGTTTAGGTCTGTTGCCTATTTTTTGTATTGGATTCTTTGAGGGATTTTTTGTCCTTATACACTCTGGATATTAACCCCTTGTCAGATGTGTAGTTTACAAACATTTTCTCTGGTTTTGTAGATTGTCTCTTCACTCTGATGAGTGTTTTCTTTCTTTGCAGAAACTTTTTAGTTTGATATAATCCCATTTGTCTGTGTGTTTTTACTTCTTGTGCTTTGAGCGTCTCGTTGAAAATATTCTTGCCCATTCCAAAGTTCTGAAGCATTTTCTCTAGGTTTTCTTTGGATAGTTTTAGGTCTTGCATTCAGGACTTAATCCGTTTGTTTAAAAAAAAAAAAAAGTATCTGTTGGCTGTAGATGTGAGGATTTACTTCTAGGCTGTTTGTTCTTATTAATTTTTCTTTTATTGTGTAGTGCTGGGGATACAACCCAGGGTCTTGTGCATTCGAGGCAAGTACCCTACCAACTGAGCCCCTTTTAAAAAATTCTTTAAATCTTTAATTTTTTTTGTTCTTTTTAGTTACACATGACAGTAGAATGTATTTTGACAGATAGTACATACATGAAGTATAACTTGTTCTACTTAGGACCCACTCTTGTGGTTGTACATGATGTGGAGTTACCCCGGTCGTGTATTCAAATGCAAGGCTAGGAAAGTTGTTAATTAATTAATTCTGTCTTTCCTATTCCACTCCCCACTCCCTTTTCTATGTTTCTCTTTGTCTAATCCAATCGATTTCTATTATTCCCCTCCCTAACCACCCTTGTTTTGGATTAGCATCTATAAATCAGAGAGAACATTCGGCCTTTGGTTTTTTGGGATTAGCTTATTTCACTTAGCAGGACATTTTCCAGTTCTATCCATTTATCAGCAAATTAGGCTCTCTGCTCCATTCCACTGGTCTGAGCGTCTGTTTGCCTCCATACTGTGCCATTTTGATTATTATAAGTTTGTAATGTAGTTGGTTCTTTTTGCTGAAGACAGCTTTGGCTATTTAGATTTTTTTCTTGTGTCTCCATATAAATTTCAGGATTATTTTTTCAAGTTCTGTGAAGCAAGTCATTGGTACCTTGATAGGGATGGCATTGGATCTATAGATTGCTTTGGGTAGTAGAGACATTTTAATAATACTGACTCTCCCAGTCCATGAGTGTGGACCATGTTTCCATTTTTTGGTGTTGTCTTCAGTTTCTTTCATCAATGTGTTATAATTTTTAATTGTAGAGATCTTTTACAACTTTGGTTAAATTTATTCCCAAGTATTTTTTTTTTTAGATATGGTAAAAGGGATTGCTTTTTAAAATTTCTGCTTCAGATAACTTGCTCTACATGTATATAATATCTACTGATTTTTATATGTTAATTTTAGATCCCCAAATTTTGTTTATTAGTTCTAGATTTTTTTTGTTTTTGTTTTACCGTAGTCTTTGGGTATTTTGTAAGTACAAGATTATTATTTTTTTCTGCAAATAGTGACAATCTGACTTTCTTGTTTCCAGTTTGGTTGAATTTACTTTTCTTTCTTTCTTTGTGTCTTTCTTTGGTGATGCCGGGATCCAACCCAGCATGCCTTGCACTTGCCCCTGAGCTCCATCCTTGAATGGCATTTCTCTTTCTCTTGCCTGATGCTCTAGCTAGGATTTCTACTGCTCCAGAACTACATTGAATTAAAGTGATGACAGTAGGCATCTTTATCTTGTTCTAAATCTTAGAAAGTTTCGGCTTTCTCTGTTCACTATTATGTTGGCTGTTGGCCTACTGTCTATGGCCTTTATTCTGTTGGGGGATATGCCCTCTATGCCCAGTTTGCTCAGAATTTTTATCATGAAGTGATGTTGAATTTTATCAGATACTTTTTATGCATTAATTGAGATGATCATGTGGATTTTGTTCTTTAATAGGGTGTATCACATTTATTGAAACTTCTTATATCCCTGGGGTAAATCCTACTTGATCGTGGTGAACAACCTTTTTCTTGTGCTGTGGGATTCAGTTTGCTAGTATTTGTTGAGGATTTTTGCATCTGTGCTCATCAGGGATATTGACCTAGTTTTGTTGTGTCCTTGTCTAGTATAGTGTCAGGGTAATGCTGGCCTTGTAGAATGGATTTGGAAGAATTCTCTCATCTTCAATGTTTAAGATAATTTAGGAATAATTAACATTAGTGTTTTGAATGTTTGATAAGACTCAGTATTGAAGCCATCTGGTTTTAGTCTTTTCTTTGATGAGAGTCTTTTTGTTATGTGTTCAGTCTCATTATTAGTCTGCCCATGATAGTGTTTCTTCCTAATTCAATCTTCGGAAGGTGGATGTGTGAAGATGTTTTTCCATTTCTTCTGTATTATCAGATTTGTTGGCATATAGGTGTCCATACCAACTTCTTAAATATTTTGCTCTGGATATGGTGTACAGTCACTTCACTTCCCTGAGTTCGCTCTAGAAGAGCTCTAGAAGGCAGACATTGACCATTCTCCACCGTAACACATTGCTTTAGAGTCAGTGAAGTTGGGTGGGCTATGAATACACCCCAGGGTGGTGCAGGCCACAGACATGGGCGTTTGTTATTTATGGATTTTTCTCCTGCTCTTTCCTACTATAGCTTCAGATACTTATTAATTTTTGTGACCATATATTTTTTATTTATAACCTAATCTGTAAAATTCCTAAATTGACATCATGTTTGCCATTTGGGGATGGGATTAGGGAGAGGTCAATCTTTTTTTTTTTTACTGGACTTATTACAGGGCTTTGCCAAAAATTGTTGATTGATAATTTTATGATGGTTCTTCCTGGGCTGTGTAACTTCTTATTTTACTTTTTTAAATGTTTCTACTAAGAACTAAGCAGAATCTGAAAGAGGGATTTGGTTCAATGCAGGGGCGGGGATATTGGTGAATGAGCGCGTTTGAGCACAGGGGACAGTTTTCTGAAGACTGAAAGGGGGGCCTCTCCCTGGGCGGTTTTCCTTCAAATCCTATCAGCATTTGCAATGTTTGCTGGGGGCCAGGAGCCAAGTGCTTACCTCACAGAGTCCTTTCAGCCACACTGGTGATCTTCCTTCTCTAGAAGAGGACCTTGAGGCCACAGAGGTCAGGAGGATCAGTGGGCGGAAGCGTGGAGCCACAGCCAGCTGTGCATGCCCTCTGGCCTCACCATGAGGTTTCCGAAGGGTGATGTGCTTCATTCCCGACTCTCTCATGGGTGTTCGAGATATAGATGTGAGTCATAGTCCGGGTCCCCAAGAGCCTCACGGTTTGGTAGGGGCTATAGTGGTGGTAAGATAGATTTTGAAAGTGTGTATGGTTGAGTCTCATTATTAACCATTATTAGTTTTGTCCTAACAAAGCTTCTGTGAACGTTGAATCAGCCACAAAATCACTGACCCAGAAGAAATGCAGGGTTCTGTTCCTGGACGCTCTGGCCACAACATTTTTGTCAACCTATCTATCCATCCATAGTCTTGTTTCATGTTGTCTGTCAATATTTTTTTTTCCTTCTTCTTCCAGGGATTGAACCCAGGGCCGTCTACGTGCTAGGCAAATGCTGTACCACTGAGATACAGATCCCAGCTCTTTATATTGTATCTGGAGGCAAAATCTCACTGAGTTGACCTTGAACTGTGATTCTCCTGCCTCAGCCTCCCAGGTCTCTGGGATTACAGGCGTATACCACCGCACCCAGCTCTATGTGTCTGTGTAAAGGCGCCTTCTTCAGTATATACTGTTGAGTCATTAACATCCAACTTATGGCCAAAAGGAGAGGAATTCATGCCTGAACGAAGCTTCTCCAGTGTGTGTTTTCTTTGTAAGGCACATGGCAGCTACTTGGCTTAGCATTTCTGTATGACACTTGGGAACCATCAAAAGACACAATAACGCAAGAAAAAGAGGTGACACTAAATCAACCATGGGGACTTTGTAAAGTGTATGACCGGAAACTGGAAATAGAGTATCGCTTTTCGTTTGGCCTTGGCTAGGGATACGTATGTCTGGAGACTCATAATTTGCGCTGCTCTGCAAATGAAGAGGAATGAACGAGAAAACACCAAGAATTTTGATTTGGAGATTACAAATAAATCTTAACTAGTAAGCAAGTTTGCAAATATAGAATCCACAAATCAGGAGAATTGACTGTACCTTACCATCAACTGAACTAGAACACTGTCCCAGGAGAGGCAAATCTGCAGAAGGATTCATGCAGAGGTTTCTAGAGCAGGCGATGCCTTCAACCAGGGTTTGATTGACTTTCTCTGACGAGGGCCAGAGCGAGAATATTTTAGGCTTTGCCAGCCACACAGTCTCTGTGGCAGCTATTCAGCTCTGCTTTTGTAGCACAAAAGTAGCCATGGATGATGCAGAACAAATGGGCATGGCTCTGTGCCAATAAAACTTTATGTTTGCATACTGACCTTTGAATTTCACATAATTTTCACGTCACAAAATAATCTTTCTCTTCTGATTTTTTTTTTGTTCCAACTATTTTAAAATGTAAAAGCCATTATTAGCTCATGGGCCAAACAAAAGCATATGGTGGCCAGATTTGGACTGAAGGGTGGGGATTGCTAAGTCCAGTCTTAGGCGCTCTTAGGTAGGGAATGTGTACTAATTAAGGAAGTACTAGTTTAGGAAGACACTGAGGATAAAGTTAAAACACCTCCCGAAATCCCATGACCCATGGATTTGTGAACTCATGACACATAAATAATCCCGCCTAGGCACATCTGGCCACATGGGGTCATTCCTGTAGTCCTGTAATTCATTTACCCCCTGTGATTATGGGATTGTGTTGAAATCTGCCTGCCTCAAGGACAGATCATCATCGTATGTAATGGCCAACCACGGCTAGACCATGCCTTACACTGCAGTCCTTGCTTTTATCCCGCAGCTTGTCAGGAAGGATCCAGGATAATTTTCCCATGCACTCACCCCAGGCTGGTGCAGAAAGGCAAAGATGAAGCACACCAGACCGTGCCTTCAGACACTTAGGATTGAATAAGTCACGCGGGCTACATGCATGACAGGGCTGCTGTGGCCAGAGTCATGGCTTCCCTGGTCAGAGTTCCAGAGCCGTGCAGGTTTGGAAGTGCAGGGGGGCTGCTGTCTCAGTGCAGGTGCAGCGAGTTCTCTGGCTTTCCTGGGTCAGCAGCTCTCTTCTTGGAGTCAATGACCAGGGAGGGCCTCAGAAGGGGCCCCTGAGGTCATCTTGGGCTGTCACCATCCCACGTGAGGGCAGTGGAGGGTAGTGGAGAATGGATGAGATGAGATGAACCATGGAGGAATGGATGAGTAGGTTTTTTTTTTTTCCTGACATTCTTTATTGATGATGATAGTTGTACCTACTGGTGGGATTTGTCGTTACTTAGCTGTTCATGCAGATATCATATAAGTATAATTTGGCCACTATCACTGCCCAGCACTTCCCCTCCATCTCCCACCCCCTGGCCCCTTTCCTCTGCTGATCTCCCTTTGATGTTTATGAAATCTGCTCCCCTCTTCCTGTTCCTTTTCCTCTCTAGCTGTCTCAGAGGAGAGAAAACATGTGTCCTTTGACCTTCTGAATTCGACTTATTTCGTTTAACAGAATGGTCTCTAGTTCCATCCATTTTCCTGCAAATTACGTAATTTCATTCTTTTTTATGTGGAATAGAACTCCTTTGTGTATATGTACCACGTTTCCTTTCCATTCATCCACTGATGGATACCCAGCCTGGTTCCAGAGTTTGGCTACTGTGGATTGCTTTGCTGTAAACATGGGTCGGTGTGCATCACTGTAGCATGGTGACTTCGGGATAAATACTGAGGAGTGGTACAGCTGGCTCACATGGTGGTTCCAGGCCTCGTATTTTGAGAACCTTCATATTGGTGTCCACAGTGGTCATCTGAGTCTACAATCCCACTAAAAGTGTAAAAATGCCCTTTTCCTCCACATCCTCTCCAGCATTTATTATCATTCATATTCTTAATAACTGCCTTCTGACTAGTGTGACCTGAACTCTGGGTGTAGTTTTCATTTGCATTTCACGGATTGTTAAGGAAGTTGAACATTTTTTTCATGGATTTATTGGTCATTTGCATTTCTTCTTTTGAGAAGTGTCTGTTTAATTCATTTGCCCACTTACTAATTGAGTTATTTGATTTTTTTGGTGTAAAGTGTTCTAAGTTCTTTATGTATTCTAGATGTGAATCCTCTGTCAGAAGAGTAAAGATCTTCCTCCATCTGTTCGTTCTAGATGCGTAGGTCTGGGCAATACCAAGAATGCTCCCATCTGGTTCAGGAGCCGTTCAGAATTGCAGCGTTCACACAGCAAACTCCTCTTAGCTGCCTCTTCCTAATTTTTAAACACAGATAGATAGGACTTGGACACCACCTGCCTCCCTCAGCTTGTCATCCGTCAGACAAGGGCCCTGCCTCGGGGCTTCCAGTGTCCCTGAACCAGAGATCACGCTGCGTGTGCCTGAACCGCAGGTCACATTCCACTCCTGCATTTTCCAGAATCAGTGGTATCCTAACACAGCTCGCCCTCTGCACCCCAGTGTTTGTAACCTCCTGAAAATAGGCAGATCCGTCTCAGAGATCCTTTCCAGAGTCCTGTTGTGCAGCAGCACAAAGACGTTGACCTCAGTCATGTTTATAACTGAACACATCAGGATTAGCTTTAAGCTTTGGGCTCAGGGAAGAGGCAGAGGCTCTGTACACATGTAAAAAGTCCATTTTGTAGTCATTTAAATGTGAAAACAATGGTTTAAGGCGCTTACATTACGGGAGGGGGGGGGAAGGCATAGGATGCGAATTGTCCCAGTGGCATGAAGACAGGAAGAGGAAAGGAAAAGATGCCATAGGATGGGGAGGGGGGATAGTAGAGGATAGGAAAGGCAGCAGAATACAACAGTTACTAATAGGGCATTATGTAAAAATGTGGATGTGTAACCGATGTGACTCTGCAATCTTTGTAATGTTTTGAATAACCAATAAAAAAAATAATAAATAAAAAATGAACTAAATCCATATGAACAACTTTAAAAAAAAAAAAAAAGATGTCAGGTTTTCTCAACCACAGGTCAGTGGACACGTCTCGATCAGCTGCTCTGTGTCGGGCACCAGGATAGAAGTCAGCAGAGGGTCCCTCAAGGAAATGGGCCTCTGCCTCTGTTTTTACCACGGGTTCCCCTGAAACCCTGATCTGAGCTGACCCCATCTCTACCCCACGGATCGGCGTCTTCATTCCACAGAGCACCGCCGTGTGGGACGCCTGCCCATCGCCAGAAGCAGCAACGTTCTGCGTGCTCATCACACTGAGCGGTCACAGCAAGGGAGTCCTGGAGAAATGCCAAAGTGTTCCACGCGGACAAACCTTTGCTCCAGGTGCCAGCAGTGAAGCAGGGGGCACCTTGTTGGGGACCTCAGCTCTGCACCAGGATGAGAGGGTTCCAGTTGAGCAAGCCTCACATCCTCAGGACAGGCTGCTAGCGCTCTGTCTGGAGCCCGCAGGCTCCTCCCCCACTTAAAATTCCCTGGATCTGACCTCAGGAGGGACGGGCTGGCTCTGGAGAAGCTCTCCTTGTTCCTGGACAATCAAGTCTGATGCGTAATGATTATAGCAGAGGTCGGTGGCTTAGTCTGCAGCTGCGGACGGTCCTTCCCTGAGGAGGCGTGCCCAGCCTTGAGAGAACTTGGCTGTGCAGCTGGCCCGGGCTGCCCAGTTCCCAGCAGTGTGGTCAGCAATGAGCTGCCCCTGGTTGCGCAGCATTTCCAGTCTATGGGCGCGTCAGTGCTGCTGTCCACCGACCAGCTGGAGGCAGGCTCAGAGTTCAGGGTGCTGCAGCCGCCTCCCAACTTGAGAGCCTCGGAAGGGGGGCCATACAGCACGGGGGTGGTCCTTTTATGTCTTTTCTTAAAATATATGAATGAAAGTGGAAAACATTAAAAATTGCTGTAATCATCATTTTAAAAACTAATAACATGAAGAAGGGAGCATGCTCAACACCAGTTTAAAGCCCACCTGCCCCTTTTGGAGATAATCCCTGCCATCGGGCTGGTGATTCATGCAGACCTATTGGCGTTCTTTATGCCTTTCAGGAGAGCCCTGGGTTGGGGGGTTGTTGATTTTTATGGTGAAATTCCAACATGATGGATTTGAGGCTAACAAAGTTTTAAAACACAGTTTGCGAGATTCTTAAATATTTAACAGTTGGCTTTGCCACGCCTGTACAAGCTCACGAATTTTTGTTTGTTTGTTTTCTCCTTTTGGGGGGAATTGAAAACCTATTGTATTGGTCAGCATTCCATTTCCGTCTCTTTATGTCACGGGCATCTTCCAGACCAGCACACGCACTCCCACTCGGCTTCTTTTTCCTCCTAGGATAGGGTTTCCATAAGGGCACACCATGTGGTTTCTGGAACATTCTTGGGAGGGAAGAATCTGTCCACCAGGAAAGGGAAGGATGGCCTTGCTCTTGGCATTGATGGGCCTGGCTCCTGCAATGCTGTCCACATCTGGCTTTTCCTTCGAGTTCGGCTTCTGGTCTCTTCTAAACATGTTCTTCTAACAACCCGTGGTCCCGGCAAGTCTGCTGTGCTTCTCCCCTTGGTTCCTGCTCATTTCCAATTCCATGAGAGAATCTCCTGTTTCTGGTGGGAACTTTATTCTCCAGGTTCCCTCCCAGTCCACTTCTCAGTGATTCCTTAGGACCTGGGCATGCCTCCTGTAGAAGAGCCACACACCATACTAGCTGTTGGGCGAGGTACGTCTGGAAGGCACAGTGGGCCCCGAAGATGCCCACCCCAACCCTAGAGCTATACTTGTGTGTTACTTTACACAGCAAAAGGGACTTTGCACATGTCATTAAGGTTACTAATTTGTTGGCCCTTAATAAGGAGATCATCCTAAATTAACTACGGGGCCCATTGTAAGCACTTTTTCCAATGGATCGGAGAGTCTTCTGGAAGAAAGAGTCAGAGAGACTCAAGGTAGAGGTCGATTCCATGGACCACGCTTGCTCTGCAGTGGGGGCCCACCAACAGACAGACAGAAAAGACTGAACCCCACAGCAACAGGAACTGGGAAGTGGATTCTCCAGAGCCTCCCCAGAGGAGAGACAGCAGCTGAGCCAACCCACATGCTCTGGCCACAGAACTGCGAGGTGATCGTGTGTGTGTTGCTTTAAACCAACCACTCTGTGGCAATTTGTTAGAGCAGTTGTAGGAAACGGATACAGGATCCTAGTGAGTGCTTGCTCCCTCCCAGGGGACACTCACGTCACCTGCCCAGGGCTCCTTTTCCTATGTCCCAGCCCAGCTTCCCCTGGAACTCATCTTCCCCCATCTTCCAAACCTCATCTCCCCGGCTCCCGATGGTTGCTCCTGGGTGGATTTTGGTCTCCACCAGGTGGGCCTCACTCTCCATTTCAGACCCCCTGGGGGATTTTGGCGGCTTCTTCAGGGGTCTCCCACCTCCCTGACTCCCTCTTGTCTGCCAGATGCCAGCTCCTGAAGGGCAGCGTTGCTCACTCCCGGCCGTGGGCAGCTGTGGGCAGCTGTGGGCAGCTGTGGTCTTCCCGTTCCGTGGGATCCAGTGGGAGCCCTCGGTCCAGAATCCCAGCCTTTAAATGAGGAGACAGCGGGCATCTCTCCTGACTGCCCGGCTGACCTTCATCCTTCATTGTCCCTTGATGCCCTCACCCTCCCTGCCCCACGTCTGTCTGTGTCTTCAGCCCAAAGCCCTCTGCTCCTGTGCCATGGCGTCCTGCGGTCCTGCAGGGAGCCCATAGGTGCGGCGGATAAGACGTGTCATCCCACACACTCGCCCCCAGGGCCCCGAGGACGACTCACCACCCTCCCAGCCACGCAGAGTGCCATGGACACACTCATCTGTGTCACGTGTGTCACATGCCAATCAAGGGACATCCAGAATGAAAGAGCGGGGCAACCAGACCATGAAGGCCCCTTCACCATATTAGGCACAGGGCTGACGCTCGCTCATTCTTTCAAAAGCGTATTTAGTTGATTCCTTTTGCCCTGTTTTAAAATGGGTGCCTCTAAGGACTTGAAAAAAAAACAAATCTCCGTATTCTTAGCACATTTTTCCTGTAACCATTTCTGTTTGTAGGAGCTGCTTACACTGAGTTCAAAGATGGCGTACACATTGGCAAATGACATTTGGCTCTATTTGACACAGGACTGCTATGCTGTGACTGAAAGCTAGCACATGATGAACACCTGTGATCACCATGGATTGGCCCTTTTAATCCTCATGACCATGCTGTGGGGTTGGGACTATTTGCATGGCGGAAGAAACTGGGGAGCTGAGTGGTTAAGTGATTTATTTAAGGTTGAACAGCTCATTGGTAGTACAGCCGATTTCAAACTCAAGCAGTTTGTCTCTGAAGGCTGTAACCACGTGCCCCGCTCCACACCCCACAAGCTGTATGCCTTTCCTCTATTGCTGCCATTTTGGTTCACTCATCAAAGGTAGGAAAATCCTGTGTTTCTGGCGGAAAGTCATGGCCATTAACATGGTTGCTGCAGTTCTTGAATACTGTCCCTCACCCCTCCTAGGGCACAGGGCTGTGAGGTGTGGAAGCCCCCTCCTTCCTTCTCGTCCTGGGTAGCCTAGGCACTGGGGGCTACTGGCAGGAAGGATGATGCTCTTTCATGGATGTGTCCCAAGCAAAATGACCAAGTCTAGAGTCACTGTCCCACTGGGCCTGGTGGACTTCCAGCCAGGGCCCTTCCTCTCAGGCTTATGTTCCCTCCTTCCACAAGGATGCACCTGCCTGGCCCACCCCCTCCTGCTCCCAGGCTGAAGGCTGACCCGAGAGTTCACCTTGCGATCCCCTGTGGGCCTGAGTCAGAAATTAGGGGATTTGGTTACAGTTTTAATTTGGGCCTGTGAGTCTTCCGTTGGTGACTTGGTACCCTCAGTTGTGACAGAGGCTCATCTTCTTCTATTTATTTTCTCTGAGTGGGGAACCATGGAGTCGGAGGGGAAAATATCCCTCTGCATTACATCCTGGGGAAGCTGGCCAAGCCGTCTGTCCCGAGGCCCCTGGCTGGAGGCCCACTCTCCTCGGAAGGAAGCCACGTCCACAGTGAGCACGAGGCAGAGGAAGGGCCAGCGGAGGCCCTGGGCCTGATGGCCAGAGGCAGGCCTTCCCTGCCCTGGAATGTGCCTTAGACAACACTGTGTCCTTGGCCCTGAGCTCTCCTCTGCCGGGAAGCAGGACACTTCCCATTCCGGATCCCCCGGGCCTTACTTTAATCATGACTCGGGAAGTTCCTTTTCCTTCATAAAGATGGTCATTGACTTTTCCAGCCTGGGTCTCCACTTTTTCTTCGAATCCCCAAGGGCTTTGATACGAGAAGCTCAAATACAGGGCTGGGCCTCCGACTGTCTGCGGGGCTCTGAGCAAGTTCCTCAACCTCTCTGAGAAGCCCTCAGTTGCTTACCAGAAGGGGAGGGAGTTGTCCCGGCACATTCTGTGGACGGAGGACGGTCACCTGAGTTCCCACGAGGCCTGCAGGACAGCCGCCCTTGCTTTCCCATCAGCCGCACAGCTCCGCAGACGAGGAGGGGTTTACCAGGGCTGTGCACTCCTCATCCAGGAGAGCCAGGGCATTTGGGGTGGGAAGGGGGTGGAGTCTTAGTTTGACCTTTACCCTGGTTTATGGAGCTTGGACAGAGAGGGAAGGCCGCACTCCTTTCTGTGGAGCAGCTTGTCCACACCACCATCCCAGGTAGGGCTGCTGGTCAGTTGGAGCTGTTACTCTCAGCTCTTTGCTTCCATTCTGAATTGGGTAAGGAGGGCTGTGGGTGGTCAGTCTTGTGCTAGCTCTCACCGGGGCCAGGTGGGCATTTCCCTGGCCGTCCATCACTCAGAATGCACCAAAGAATTCCCTAGCAGGAGCCAAAGCTGATGTCAAGTTCATGGTGTTGGTGTTCAGGGTCTTGCTGGCTCTCCTTTTTGACTCTTCCGTAATGGCAGTGGCACGGGCCTTAGTGCTGACCAAATGGCCAGAGGTCAAGGATGTGCTTAGTACACAGAGGCTTGGGTTCAATCCCCAGGACTAAGCTTGGGGGCAGGGGATCCCCCAAAATCAAAAGCAAAAACCTGAGTGTAAATTCTAACTCAGACACTGTCTTCTGTTAACTTGTTTTCAGTAACATAATTCTATAGACCCTCCCCTTTTCCATCTGTGAAATGCGGTGAGTGGGTTATAGGAATGGGCCAGTTCTTCCTTCACCCCTTCCTGCACCTTCTGTGGGGTCTGGTGGTGTGGCTGACTGTCTAATGTGCTGTCAACAGACACGTTGCCAGCTGGGCCTTGGAAAAGTGTCTGTTTCCAGGGGTGAGCCTCTGCCGTCACCAAGGAAGGGATGTTTCTGGGACAGCCCTTTGATGGCAGGGGAGGGATGGCTGACCCAGGAAATGGGACCAGGGTGCGCTGTCTGATCATGCTAGTGGAGACCAGCCCAGACCAACTGGCATCCAGCCAACCCTAGACCCCTGAGCCAGCAAGAGATAACCACCCAAGCTGCCTGCCTGGCCCCCACCATGTTCACCCAGACACCTGGAGCATGCTGGCCTGGGGGCGCTCGCTCTGCACCGGGCACTTCCCATTCTCCTTCACTCTGCAGGAAGGAGCTGCTCTCCTGAGGTTCCAGGAGGAAGAGGAAGAGATTCACAGAGGCATCAAAGGAGCAGACAGCTCACAGCTAAGGAGGTGGCGGAGTGAAGGTTTAGGTCCAGGCCACTTGACCTAAAGCACAGCCTCTTGTGACCCCACGAGGCATGGAGGCAGGCATCCAGCCACACGCAGCATGTCACCCAGGGAGGAATCTCACCTGTCGAAGGAAGTGCTGCCCAGAGCTACCCAGTAGTCAGCGTGACCAGGTTACTTGACACTCCTTCTAGCAAGCTTTGTGTGCTGTTGAGTCCTCCACGGGTCAGTGGTCATCACTGAAATGCCTGGATGAGCTTCCCATGACGGCTTTCAGCTCCTGGGTCTCCATCCACGTGAGTGTGTTAAAGACGCACCGCCCCACACGAGAGCCGGTGTCCTCTCACGCAGCCTTCACGGAAGCCGGGCAGAATCCCGGGCGGGGAAGGCGTGTGTCAGGAGGCAGTGCCAAGGCTGGCCGGCTCTGGGGTGACGTGTCCAGACCACCTCTCTGAGCAACGGAGAAGGAAAGCCCCCCTTCTGGCCACCTGGCTCTGAGCTGCCCTGCCCCTGGCCTGCCAGCTCAGAGGGAGCAACGGGGCTGGTGCCAGGGAGGTTCTCGAGCTTCTGTTCTTGCTGGCACTGGCTGGACAGGAGTCCTGCTTGGCCAACCGCCCTGGGCACCTGCCACTCTTGTGTGTTTGCTTGGCAGGTCAGAGGGAGGAAGCAGGATGCCTTCCGTTGGATCTGGGTGTTCCGGGCCAGCTGCTGGGGAGGGGGAGGCCCTTTCTCTGGGGACGTAGGTCTTGCCCTCTCTGTACCTTCCTCCCTCGAATACCTGGCAGGCAGGTTGTGATCCCACCACCACCTGGTGTAGACCTGGAGGAGGGGCTGGTTGATGTGCACAGACAAACACTGGCAAGCGCCTCACTCAGAGCTCTGCACAGACACCTTCCGGCCAAGGGACAGAGGCCCCCGGCACAGCCCAGCGCCCTTCTCCAAATGCCTGGACTCA
The DNA here is from genome assembly GCF_052094955.1 of Ictidomys tridecemlineatus. Lineage (NCBI taxonomy): Eukaryota > Metazoa > Chordata > Mammalia > Rodentia > Sciuridae > Ictidomys > Ictidomys tridecemlineatus. The sequence goes on along the minus strand of NC_135483.1, from coordinate 12,886,807 downwards.
CACTGCTCCCAGACCTTTGGGTCCCATCAAGGGTATTTGCCAGAATTCTCGAGAGCCTGCAGTATCTGCTTTTGACTAGATGTGAAGAAATGATTTTAGTCACCCAGGATTTCCACATGGCTCCCCTCCTGCTAGAACCAGGCAAGAGACGGCTTCCGGGGCTATTTCTAATAAAGAGGATTTCCGCCTTGGTAGACAGAGTGCGGTGGGATGAAGGTTTCCAGAGCTTTCTGGTCAGCAGACACTCTCACCTGCTTTGGAATCGTCTGCACCAGGTGCATAGGGGCATTCTCAGGGGACAGGTAGGACAACTGAGGCCAGAGCCTTCCAAGTGCGGGAAGCACCAGAGCAGGGGGAGCCCAGGTCTCCGTTCTCGAAATCCTGCCTTCCTGCGGGTTCTCTCTTCTGCAGAAGTGGACACTCAGTGTGGTCTCCTCTCTGGGAAGAACCTCAGGCCTCAGAGGCAGGGGCCAGGCTGTAATGGAAGAGCCAGGCTCTCGGGGCCTGGACCTGGCTTCCCGTCCTGCCTGCGTGTCATCTCTGAAGCCTGAGTGACTCCTCCCTCCCTGTCGGGGGCTCTTGCCGCAGTGGCAGTGCTCCCCTTGAGTGGACTCTGAATGACCAGTCCCTGTGCTAGCAGGGCACCCCTGTGACCTCCAGAATGCAGATGTCTTATCACACACGATGGCGACTCCCTTGGGAGTCCACAGGAGGCAGTTAGAAGAGATTTGGCTCAGGGCAGCAGCCCCACGTTGGGAGCCCACCTCCACCTACCAGTGTGCCCGAGTGCTCGAGGTGTGCATCTCGCCTTTACTGGACACAGCTTCAGGGGGTGAGGTCACATGTCCAGCGTCTCAGTTGGTGATGGGCTCAGGAGGGGACCCAGGGCACTTGGTCCAACTCCTGTGCCCTGGGACAGGACTTTCCCTGTCTTCATCCCTGAGTGACCCTGGGGTCCCACCTGCCTGGACTGGGGGAGACGCCATCCTGGGCGCCCGTGAGGCAGACTCCCAGCTGGGCCCTCGGTGCTGCAGGGTCTGGCTCGTGGTGGACCCGAGTTGGGAGACGCCGGCAGGTTCCTGGAAGGCACAGACGCCTCCAAAGACCCTTGAACCCCTCTCTGCTGGCCACCAGCTGCCAGGCCTTCCTGGGTTGGAGGCCCACCTGTGGCCTGCGGCTGGCCTGCTGCTCCTCCCGTGGGCGGGCGCAGGCTGCCCTGCTGACTGCACCTGGCTGCTCCCCCAGCCCTCCCTCTGCTGCCTCCCGCTTCCCGCCCTCTGTCCCGCCACGGGCTCCCGCCAGCTCGGCTCACAACGGCCTCCTTTTGTGGAGCCATCTCAGTTTCAGGCAGACCTGTCCAGCCCGGTCCCCCAGCCTGCTTCACACACCCCTTTGAAGCCTTGACAGGCAGCCGGCCAAGCTGGCTGAGCGCACAGAGTGCGCTGGTGCCAGAGCCCTGGCAGCCGCTTCCCGCCTTGCTGGCTCCTGGGATCTGGCTGCTCCGAGGCCCATTCACAGGGGGACAGAAATGCCCGGATGTTCGCCTGGGCTGGCATGGACAGGCCATCCAGGGCTGCAGGCTGGGGCTGTTCCCACAGGCCTGAGAAGACCCACTTCCCACACAGGGAAGCCCTCTGCTCTCTCCCAGGCCACGCAGCCCACAGCCCCCGTCCCCCCAGGGGAGCCCCTGCAGAGGAGCCACCTGGCTGGGTGCTGAGCTCTCTGAAGGACGGAGCACAGGCTTCGGCTTCACACTGTATTGACCACTTGGCTCATTCTGCCATCTCTAGCTGTGGGACACTGCTGTGTCCCTCAGCTTTCTCTTCTGTAAGTAGGAGAACACAGCACCCAGGTCACGGGTGTCCCTTATGTAAGAGCTGAGGAAGCTGAGGGTCAGTTTACTGTGGATCCCATCAGCAGATGCTTCGAGAATGTTGTTACTCATTGCCGAGGGACATCTGCGGCCAGGAGGAGCAGGAGGTGGCACACATGAGCCCAGCTTAGCCTCATCCCTGGGCCACCTGGGTGCCGGCCACTGTTTCCAGTTACAGAGCCAGGTGAGAAGGAGTGGTCTTTCCTCCTGCTTTTTGATTTTTTGGAAAGTGATGCATGCTGAGTTTATAAGGTAGGAAATTCAGGTAAGCAAAGGGAAATTAAAAACTACTTGTTATTCTACTGACACATCTAGCCAGGGCTACACAATTGCACACACACACCTACACTAGAGTGCACAATTTATAAATTCTTCCTCTCTCCCTCTCTCTATATGGTATATAAATATGTGTTTATTACCATTCCGACATGTTATGCACACATATAATGCAAATTGTGTGCATTTAAGTTTATATTACATCCATCTTATGTATGTATTGTTGCATATACAGATGTTTGAAAAACATAAAGAACGGGATCCTGTGGTTATAATAACCAGCTTTTGCCCTTTAACCTAAGGTGAACTTTTTTCCTGTTAAATTTTTCTTCAAGGAGAATTCAGAGGCCATGTGGCATGTCATAATGTGAACATGCCACACCCATTTTGCAGATGACAAAATTGAGGCACCGAGAAGCAGCATAAGATCCTGAGATTACGCTGCCATCACCTGTGCAGGTGACCTTCTCCATGTGGGTCTTTGTGGTTGCTGCAGGCAGATTCAGCATGAATCCACGTCCCTTGAGGACAGGGCTGAGTCTGCGGCTCACGTTCTCCTGCAGGGCTGAGAGAGGGCCTCCTGTTAATCGTGAAGAATGGGGCGAGTAGTTAGTCCTCTACCTCTTGGTCCATTCCTTGCTCAAGCCCGCGATGGCACTGGACATACGGCCTCCTCACTAGCCTGTGTACCCCTCAAAGCTCAGAGATGTCCCATTCTCTTTGAATCTTCGACCCTGGCCCGGGGCTGCTCTGAACTGTAGGAGCCGAGGTCTGGCGGCTGTGGATTCCAGCAGTGCCTCCCACCAAGCCTCTCAGGAGCCTCTTATCACCCGTGAGTTAAGCTCCCGGGACCCGTGGTGTTCCAGTGATCTGCCCGCCACCGTGGGTCCAGAAGGATTGGGAGGTTGGCCCCGGCCTGTCACCATGGGGTTGGCACACCTGGGCTCTTCCGGGACGGATCTCATGGCCGAGGGTTAAGTGACACCTGGAGCGTTGTGGGTCAGGCCCCTCCTCCTGGTGAGTCTGGGCTGGGTGGCGGGTGGCGGGTGGCTGGCAGGGGAAAGCTCCTTGGCACTGCTGCTCCTCCATATCGGCTGCCAGCGGGGCCTTTGATGAGCCTGGGGACGGCCGCGCAGCGGAGGGCTCTAGGGAACACGATAGTTGCAGAAGGAGGAGGCACAGAGGGAATGAAGCGACCCAGAAACTGCCCGGGGCTCGTCAGCCTGTCTCCGGGTCCCAGACGTGGGATGCGGGAGGGCTCAGGGCACATCCTGGGCCCTGCGAGGGCTGGCAGGGTGCACAGGCCTCCTGGGAGCTCAGGGGAAGGCAGGGCCCTGCACACTCCGAGCTTCTGCTCTCTCTCATGCTCAGTGCACGCGTGGAGTCCAAACCCACCAGGTCCTGGGAGGGTTAGATGAGTTGACGTGTGTACAGTGCCTGCGGTGGGTGTCTAACAACAATAACAGCAGTAGCCAATAATGACTAAGCATTTATTACGTGCTATACGCTATTTTAATTGCTTTCTCTGTATTAACTCATTTCATCTTCATCATGAGGTCGTTCTGACCATTATTTCTGTTTTCTAAAAGAGGAAACTAAAGCTCAGAGATGTTAACTGATTTCCTCTGGGTCACACAGCTCAACCAAAGCCCATCCAGAAGTGAAGTCTGGTTCACAGTCTGCTTGTGAAGCACAGGCACGTCACCACTTTGCTGCCTATTTCTCCTCCTCCTCTTTTGAGCATTATGCTTCCTGTGTATTCTGGTGGTGATGGTCACTTTGAATGGCTAGCTGTTTCTTGCTGGAATTTCAAGTTCATTTCATAGGTGGTCCTCAGACCAGGCTGGGAGCAGGGAGTCATTTTAAAGTCTGAAGAAACTGGGCCTTAAAATGTGGCCATGCTGCCGGGTCTGAAAGTCAGACCAGGTGAGGGGTCCATGGTACAGGGGTTCTTGAGGCCCACAGAGCTGTGTCTGGGTCTCTGGGTCCTGACTGTGTGACCATTTGTTGCTGCAGGACCCTCCGAAGCTATAGCAGGGTGGGTGGGAGGAGAACCCCACTCCTGCTGCCTTCAGGACAGTGGCCCTGTCCCTCCCTGTCCAGACAACCCCACGGTGGCCATGGGCCTCTTGTGAGCATGGTGGAAGCCCAGCCCCACTCAGTGCACACAGAATCAGTGGCCCCGGAAGGTCCATTTTATTCTTTCCCTCAATCCACAGACATTTTATCAGGTGTACCAGTTACTTATTGCCCCAGTCAGGCCAGGTAGCTAACGACAGGATCCAGGTGGCTTTTGATGGTCAGTGTGCACCGTCCATCCACCTGGGGCCTGGCCACGTGGCCCTGCTGATGAGGGTATCCTCCGTGCATAAAAAACATCCATAAAGCAGATGTCTCTCCAGCTCCACCAGAGGCAAGAAGTCAGCACCAGCTGGCCTGCCAGCTCCTGGCCCTGGGCCTCAGCACCCTGTACCCTCAGCAGAGCCCACTGAGCCTGCACAGCCAACTCTTCCAAGCCAGGGCTGGGCAGCTGCCTGGGTGATCCAGTTTAGTTGGCTGGAAGGGGTTCCTCATCTCCTGTCTACCTGTCTTCCATCTCCTCCCAGGACTGGCAGTCCCAGTGGGAGAAGGGGACAAGAAGAAGAGCTTGGATATGGTATGGAGTCTGGCCTCCACAACTTCTGCAGGACGCTTGTCTATGGACGGCCCATTGGCCCGGGCATCACAGAGCCCGAGGGCAGCCTGCAGGGAGAGGGAAGGAATTGGGCCCCGATTTCCGTGGACCACAGATGAGGACATCTCAGTTTCCCCCAGATGTCTCTGAGCTTTGCTGTCATCCTGACTTTAAAATAATCCCACCATCAGAAAGAGAAAGGAGACTCTCAGGCAGCCGGCAGGGACCGGGAGCCAGGACAGTTCACTTAGGGAGGTCAGCAGGGTGCCCGCCTGGGCTCTGTAGGACTGAGCCTGTCTGACTGGGAGGCGGCTCTGCCAGCCTGTTTCCTGGGTACCTGAGCGTGTGAGAGAGCCCCGCCTGTGCCCAGGTTGCATGAGCGGGAAGCTCCTCACGGCTTTGCCGCCCAGTACTGCATGGGGGCTGGAGGCCACAGCATCAGAAGCTGTGGGACACAAGGATGGTGACATCTGCTTGCACGGCTTGTAGAGTCATTGCTTTCCCAAACATTTCCCTCTGAGGCGTGGCTGGAGCAGAGCAGGGCATTCCTCTGGGAAGCCTGGGAGTCTTCAGAGCAGAGTCGTCTGAGATGGCAGTGTCCAGGAGAAACGAGGCCCGAGAGCCACAGATGAGCTCCAGCAGCAGGCTGGGGCCGGCCAGGTAAGAGGGGTCCAGGCTCAAGGACTAAAACTCAGCCAGGACTCTGCTTGTTGAACCTGGCCTCCAAGGAAGCCCTTGGTCCTTGTAAGATTGGAACCATTTCTCCTCCTCTGCCTCCCTTCACCGTGGTGGAGCCCCAAGGAGAATAAATGCCCAGTGAGTCTTTGACTCCCCTCTTAGGGGCCACCCCAGGAACACGGTTCTCCACTTGCTTGTCCAGGGCCCTCTGCACTCTGTCTTGTTTTCCCAGGTCAAGACGATGCAGCTGGAGGTGCTTCTAGGGTGGGCAGAGGTGGGAGGTCGGGCAGCCTCTGCTTTGCTGGCCCACTGCCCAGCCCCAGTGAGCTGGGAGCTAGAAGGGGGCTTCACGGGCACCCCTTGTGTCCTGACCTTTGACCTGATCCAGGCAAAGGGTAGAGGAGGGAGAAGCAAGGTGTCCCCTTCCTCCCCTTCTTTCTCCACTTAGGGCTTACTCTTTGCCAAACTCCAGCCCAGCTATTGACTTTTTTCCCAGTATTTAAGATTGACAGGGAGGATGCCCTTCCCTCCACACAGCCTGACATTCCCTTCCTCCCAGAAATCTCCTGTTCCAGCTCATGCACCTAGTGAATGAGCCCATTTCCCAGAAGCCTCCTTACACTGCCCCCGTCCCCCAGTTGCCGACCGTCTGTCGGGATCACCACGTCTCCAGGGCTTTGATCTGGTCCAGCTCCCATTACTGTACTCTTCTGTCCCATCAGGGTCGACTGAGCCCCTCAAAGGCAGCGTTGTGGCTTCTTTTATTTATCTTTATGACCGGCATGCCCCACTATGGTGCCATAGCAAACCCCAAACTTGTGTACGCAGGATGGATAAACGCACACGTGAGTGGGGATACCCTCAGGCACAGAGAGCCTGGGCTGCAGGCTGCAGCCTGGTAGCTAGAGAGCCTGGCTCTGCTTCAAGGTCCAAGGCCCACACCCACCATTAACCCTGCACTTAGCATATGTGTGTGAAAGTGAAAGGGCCCAGCCTTAGAGTTCAACAGACTCAGGTTTGAATTCTTACTCGACCCCTTTCCTCTCTGGTGAAGTTAAGTTACTTTACTACTGTTCCATGCCCAGTTTCCCCATGTGTAAAAATGAACACAGAAGCTTTTGCTTCTTGTGAATTGTTGGAGAGCGTAGGTGTGATATTTGTAAAGTCCTGGCATAAGCAGTAGTTGACACAGTGATCATCTTTTTTCAGAACAGGCACTGCTCTTACTCTCTGGGCGGGTGGGCAATGAAGGCTATCGTGACAAGGATGTGGGTGTCCCCAGGCTTTTCTTCTGCCTGAGTTTGTTTACTCTTGTAGGAAAAGCGCCTTCAGTAGGACATAGCAATAAGGCTGAGGGCTACTCCAGACCTGCCAAGAGTCCCAGGATCCCAGGAAATCTGCAGGCCACAGACCACCTGCTGCTGGCTGGCCCACTGTTTAGGCTGAGATAGCTTCGAGAACACGCAGGGAGGGGAAAACAGATTCATTACTCACGGGGGACTTCCATCCATGAGCCAGCGAGCTGCCGATACCTCGGGATTCGTGAGGGTTCCTAGTAGAGACAACATATTGACTCTGTTCCTACCCTTCCCCCTTCCTCCTGTGCCTTGGACACCTACCGTGGGGCAGGCACCTTGCTAGTTTCTAGGGATAAGAAGAGGAGGAAAACATGGTGCAGAGGATAGACCAATTGGCCATGTGAGATGTCCATATCCTAATCAGCAGAAGGACTCTGTGGATGGGATTAAGTGCAGGGTGAGAAGTGGGGAGAGTATGCTGGGTTGTCCACTGGGGGCCTGTGTGACTGCAAGTGTCCTTAGAAGAGAAAGCAGAGGTGGCATGCCAGGGAGGAGAGGTTGGAGTATTGCTGCTCGGGGCTGAGGAGTGTAGGCAGCCTCTGGCAGAGAAGGAGGCAGGGCCGGAGTGTCCTTTGGAGCCTCCAGAAGGAACCGGCCTCCTGATTCTATAGCTTCCTAATACTTATTTTGGACCCCTGACTTCAGAACTGTGAGGGAATAAATTCATGCTGTTTGCTGCCACGTTTGTAAGCATTTGTTACAGCAGCAAAAAGATACTAATGCAATGTCATCACTGCAGTATTATGTGATGTCATGGACCCAGCTTTTTCATCATGGCAATGGAGTCCAAATGGGTCACTGGTTCCAAGATAGATCCCCAGAGTCCCAATGCTTGGGTTCAACTTGTACTATTTAAGTGGTTTTTCCTATTATGACTCAAAGCCCCAGGGTCATCTGCCTTTGGTAAAATAAGGTTCCTGCTCATTTCCATCTCATGGTGACTGTGAGGATTGAACCATGAAATGCCATGGAGGCCCAGGTGCCCAGAACCTCCTCTCTGTCCCTTTCCTGGGTGTCCCCATCAGTGGGAAAGCACTGGTCTCAGGGAACCTCTCAGCAGGACACTGAAGTGCAGCGGACACTGTGGAGGCTGAAGACTGGGCTTCTGGACAGGAGGATTGAGTGGGCTGGGAGCTTCAGAATTTCTTCCCAGTAGTCACTTGTTCTTCACCCTCCTTGGTGCCGTCGTGCCCAGGAACTCCCGTTTCCCCTCCAGAAGCTTCTCGTGAGCATATTTAAGTATGTCCACCTCTGTGTAGTAAGCACCTGCCTTTCTCCTGCCCTGTGCCAGCCAGGCACGTGGCATGGGCACCGTAGGAGGACCTGCCACAGGGCTCCTGCATCTGAGCCTGGCTAGCGAGGCTCCTGAGACGGTCAGGCAGCTCAGGAGGACAGTCCAGCAAGGGCCACTGGAGAAGCCCAGGTATCCTCGGGCCCCAGGCTCCTCCAGAGACAGCTGTTCCGGTTCCTCCTACCATTGTTGGCGGGAGACTTGAAGATTCACTTCCAACCTGGGTTTGGCTCCTTCTCTGGGACATTTGGGAAGGAAGCTGATGGCTTAGAAGCTACTGGGACTTGTTCTTGGTTCTCGTTGGGACTCCAGAAGGAGGGGCCCCAGGCCGTGGGAGGAGGCAGGGCTGCACACTACCCAGAGCTCTGGCACTGTGCCTGGTGCCCTAGGCCCCTGTGGTCACCACCCCTGTGACAAGTAGGTCACGGTGCCCTTCTCACCGTCTGCTCGTGCCTGTCTGTTGGTTGGTTACTAGCATAGCCTGTCCTCCCTTTAATTCTGCACACACATCCAGAGGAGAGCAGGCATAATCACCATTATCACACGTGGGGAAACTGAGGAACAGAGAGACGGACGTGCCTTCGGTCCTAGGGTAAGTGAGTCGTGAGCCCAGATGTGAGTCTGAAGTTGATGATCTTTGCTTCTCACAGATTTCCGGAGCAGCAGGAGGCTTGCTTTGGTTTACTGTAGGGCTTTCTCTTCCCCAGCTGAAAATACCTTTGTTATTGTGTTACGGTGGCCTGTTTGCATTCCTGGGCCATGTCAGCAGAAGGTTCCGGGAGTGAGGGGGCAGCGTTGAAGCTTCTGGGCTGGAAGAAGAGTCCCTCTAGAGCAAGGACCCGAGTGCATTTTTTGCACAAATACAAGCTGGGCCAGGCACACCCACAGACGACCTGGGTTCTCTGTTCCATTCAGGAAGGCGCAGGAGGCCCTGACGCTCATGCTTCAGTAGGACTGGAGCCCCTCGGGTGCATTCGCTGCTGTCTCCCTCACGGATAGCTTCTAGGAGCCACACTTGGATTTCAAGTTCTTTTGTCAGCAAGGGAAGAAGGGGAGAGGGGGTTTTCTTGCTTTATCCCCTTCATGCCATGGCCACATGGTTGTAAGAGCCAAGAGTCCACTCTGCCGTCATGGAGGCTGCTTGGTCCTGCATTCGGCTTGCTTTGTGCAGTCTGGCAGGAAGTGAACTGGGTTTGGGGTGGGAAGACTTGACTTTGAAATTGTCACTCCCCTTTACTCGCTGGGTGACTCTGAGCCTAGTTTCTTCGACTGGAACATGTAATAATGGAACCTACTTTTCTGCATTTTTGTGGTTAGAATGAATGGTGGATGTGAGAGCTTCCAGAACTAGCTGCTCCCTGACCTTCTCAGCCAAGAGCCCCCAAACCTCTGGGACTCAAGACAGCGCTCCAGATGCCCTGACTCCTGCTGGATGCGGAACGGAGGAGCAGGAGAGACACCCGACACAGGGCTGTCTTAGATGGTCCATAGGAAAAGGCTCTGCTGACAGCAGGCCAGGTGATGCCGGTTAACTCAGGGTGCCTCACCGTGTTCCCCATCTTACGGATCAGTGGATCCACTGATTACTCAGAGGGCCTTCAGTTAGTGCTTACTGTATACCACTGCACACTCATCAACCTAGGTGGCTGGCCTCACCAGGACTCTGGGGACATCTGACCAGTGGTCCTTAGTGTCATGAGGAGCGGAAAAGGCAGGTCATCCCGAGGATGAAGGGAGCCTCATTGTTTTCTAGGAGAGGGAAGTAGTAGAGGGAAGCTGGCGGGTTGTCCCTTCCTCTCTCTTCCAAAGGCCCCATCAAGGTGTCGGAGCCCCTGTTAGTTTTCTGTGGCTGCTGTAACAAATGACCACACACTGGGGACTTGAAACCACAGAAGTAGAGCTTCTTACAGTTCTGGAGGCTGGAGTTTGCAATCATGGCGCCCGTAGCGCGGTGCTCAGTCTGAAGTCTTCGGGGGACCGGTCTTCCCTGCTTCATCGATGCTGGCTGTCTTTGGGACTTTTCTCCGTGTTAGGGACTGAAAGTCTGTGTTCCTTTCAAGTTCATATATTGAAGCCCTAACTCCCAATGTGACTATATTTGAAAATAGGGCCTTTAAGGAGACAATGAGAGCGAAACAAGGTCAGGATGCATTACCTTATAAGATGATGCATGGAAAGTTACCCTCCCCCAAGTGCATGAAGAAGGTCATGTGGACACAAAGCAAGGTGGGATTCTGCAATCCAGGAAGAGGGTCCCCATCAGACACGGAATCAGCTGGCACCTTGGTCTTGAACTTCCCAGTCTCCAGAACTGTTGAAGCCGCCCAGTCTGGGCCACTTGGCTTGTGGCAGCCTCAGCCTTCTCTCTCCCTCTCATGCCTCTGAGTCCCTGTACCTCTCTCTTCCCCGCATACATCAGTCACTGGGTAAGAACCACCTTTTGACCTTGTCTTAACTGGATTCCATCTGCAAAACCTCATTTCCAAACAAGGACATAGGCACAGGTACCTGGGGCTAAGAGTTCAGCTTATCTTTTTGGGAGACACAATTTAACCTAGAGCAGAGCCCAAGGCACAAAGAATTCTCCCGGTTTCTCTTACTAATCAGAATGGTCTGGAGAAGGCTGTGTTGCTTGTGTGTACAGATGGGGCCTCAGTCCCATATGGACCTGGACAGGCCCTCCCCCTCAGTATCCCTGTTGATCCTGCCACGGCATCACTCATGTCCTCAAAAATCACACATTGGGCCCCGACTCCGAGCCTAGGGCTGTGTCCGGCTCTGGAACGGAAAGGGATAAAGGGCCTTTTTCTACAGAGTCGACGGCCTGCCGTAAAGGTGAGAGGCAGACCAGGAAGACAGCTGGTCCAACATCACTACTTCTCAGGAAGAGCCCAGCTGGGTGCCGGGAAGGAGAACTCTCAGCTTCTTTCCAGAGAGGGCCCCTCCCGAGCTGCTGCCCGGGGAGCAGCCATCATGGGCGGGGGAAGCAAGGTGTCCCTTGGAGCAGGGTCTCCTTTGCCTGGCAGAGGGCACGAGCCTGGCTCTGCAAAGAGCAAGCCAGGAGGCCAGGAGGAGGGAGCGTGGGGAGGGAGAAGGGAGCTGCTGGTGGTCCGAGAGGAGGCAGGGCCAGTCACAGGAGGGAGTCCACTCTTTTTCTTTTAAGTTTATATATTTTTGTGCCACACTGAGAGGTATGGATGAGACTTGATGGTGGAGTCAGGAGTGGAAAGTTACAGTAAGTACTGGCAAGGATGTGGGGAAAGGGTCTACTCGGACGTTGCTGGTGTAGTGGGACCGCAAATTGGTGCAACCACTCTGGAAAGCAGTATGGAGACTCCTCGGAAAACTAGCAATGGAACCACCATTTGACCCAGCTATCCCACTCTCTGGTTTATACCCAAAGGACTTAAGATCAGCCTACTACAGTGACGCAGCCACGTCAATGTTTATAGCAGCTCAATTCACAATAGCTAAGCTATGGAACCAACCCAGGTGCCTTCAACGGATGAAGGCATAAAGAAAATGTGACACATAGACGCACTGGAATAGTACTTAGCCATAAAGAAGAATGACTTTATGACTTTTGCCAATAAATGGATGGAGCTGGAGACTACCATGCTAAGTGAAATAATCTAATCCCCCAAACCAAAGGCCGAATGTCCTCTCTGATACATGGATGCTAACACATAACACGGGGAGGGGTGGGGAGGAGAAAGATAAAGTTCATTGGATTAGACAAAGGGGAAAGAAAGCAAGGGAGGGGGATGGGAACAGCAAAGACAGTGGAATGAGTTGGACATAACTTTCCTGTTTATGTGTGAATATATGATCAGGGTAACTCCACATCATGTAGAACCACAAGAATGGGATCCTAATTAGATCCCATTCTTGTGGTTCTACATGATCATATTCCATGTATGTACAATATGTCAATCCACTTTACTGTCATATATATCTAAAAAAAAAAAATCTTAAAAAAGAGGAGTGGAGGCCGTCCTTCCCCACACCTTGTGGACTCCAGTATTTCTCGCCTCTGTGGACTGCACGGCTTCAGACCTTGGCCCTGCTGACATTTGGGTCCAGGTGCTTCTTTGTTGTGGGACTGCCCTGTCCAATGCAGGATTTTCCTGAGCACCCCTGGCCTCTACCCATTACCCCTGGTGCTCCTGCCTCTTGTCCCCACTGATGTAGACCAGCGGTGCCCAACATTTGCATCACCAGAAATCCCTCATGTTGGTTCTCCCTCCCTGCGAGGGAGTTTTTTCAACTACATAAATTTCCTTTGTCAGATATTTATTCCCTTCCTTATCTAAACGCACCTTCCAGTTGAGGTTTCTGACCTGGGTCACTGGGCCGAGCTGATATAACTGGCCAGTGACATGTAAAGAAGTTGACGTTTTTTGGTGACAATTGCACCTTTATTGGAAAGAAAGACTCAATTTCTGGTAGAGTCCTTGACGGAGGGAAAAACAGCCTGAGGACCCCGGAGGAGGAGTGCTGGGATCCCGATTGTGGTCACCAGTTCAAGCTTCCGTTTCATTGTTGAAATAAAGAACATGGACGGAATGTCATAGAAAGCTCCTTTGCCTTTCCATCTCCCCACTCCGGCACGAGTAGCATTATTATCAACTCGTATTATTCAGTGGCTGTCCCCCGCCTGGCACTTTCCTGGGTGTGAGGGTGCTGCATGGGGTAGCAGCGAGCCCCCTGCTCTAGTGGGGCCCGCAGTCACCTGGGGAGGCGGAGGTGTAAGAGGGTGCTTTCCTGCATGGCTAAGTGCTGAGGGGAAGTGCTGGGCATTAAGTGGCACATCCAGTGCTGGTCTCTGGTGTAACAGCGTTCAGTAAATCCTGCAAATGGTCAGGTCTCCAGCCCTGCCCGCTCTCATTGGACCCTTTCAGGATTATTCCACGTATTTCCTTGCAGGGCCCGGTTCCCGCAAACCACCTCCTTGGGGACAAAATCCTTTTTCTTATAAAAAGCATGCTGCAGTTGGCCATGTCCTGCTAACAGGAGGCGATTCTGAGAAGTGCTGCAGCCAGCCCAGTCTCATCAGGCTCAGCGAGCAGAGGCCCTGTGGGGACCTTGAACCTGTCTGTTGACAAAGTGCAGTGCAGGGGGCTGGGCAGGCCCTGCGAAGCCAACAGAAAGTTCTGCTGCAGGAAAGATGGTAGCACCTCTCCCTCCTCCCTTGTCTTCAGCCAGGGCCTTTGAACACACCGGGGACCTGGTGCCTTTGTCTTTGTGCCCAGGTCCTGCCTGAGGGAGGGACAGGAGGGCAGGAGGAGGGAGGGGTCGGCTCCCTTCGCCCAGCGTCCTGCCCAGCACCCGTGCCCACCCCTTGCCACTGGCCATCCAACGCCCCTGTCTCCTTTCTGCTTTGTTCCCCGGATTCCTCTGACCGTTGGTGTGTGAAACTGTAGCTGTTTGGCAGGGCACCTGCTGGGGTTCCTGCCTCTCCCTCCTCCCTCCTCCCTCCTGTCACCTTTCCTTACCTGGCTGCCGGCTACTTTATCTCTATTTCAGTACAATTCAGAGAACAATCTGCACCACCCGCCTTTGGGAGTCTTCCAAAGACAATATCTCATCCTGTCCCTCCTCACCTTCCCATGCCCTCCTGCCTCTCATTGTCCTCAGGTTAATGTCCTGGAGTCTTCCTGGTCATTTCTGGGCTTAGAGGACACTAAGTAGGCCCTGTAAATGCCCTATCTGGGCACTGAGGGGTGGGCAGCATCCCCAGGGGGCAGGGAATTCCAGTTCCAAGATCAGCAGAGGCTTTTCAGCAGGCTGAACATGGGGGAGGGGTGGAGCAGCTGGACCAGTCAGGAGGCCGCCAGGTGGCCCAGGCTGTGCATAGGACACTCTGAGAAGTGACCAGATTCCAAATGTATCTGGCAGGTGGAATTTGCTGTTTGATGGGACGCATGCAGGCCAGAGGAAGATATTTTTTATCTTGTGCAACTAGAGACTCAAGTTTCCACTTGGGATCAGTGAGATAAGGGGAATGTCCATTTTGTTTTGTGGGTCGAGTGCATTGGTCACCTTTGAGATGTTGGGCAGACGTGTTAAGTGGAAGTGCATAATGAGGACAAGCGTGTCACCTGGACTAGGCCATGGTACCCAGACGTTGGCTCAAACACCAGTTTAGGTATTGTTGTGAAGGTATTTTTCTCAATGAGGTTACTACTTAAGTCAGTAGATTAAGCAAAGGTCATTACCCTTCATAATGTGGGTGGGCCTCATCCAATCAGTTGCAGGCTTTGAGAGAAAAACACTGAGGTCTCCTGTGACAGCAGAGGGAGGGGACCTTTTCCCTGGAGCTGCAACACCGGCCCTTTCCTGGGTCGCATTTGCTGACCCGCAGTTTGGCAGACTCTGGGCTCGTCAGCCCCCAGAGTCCGAGCACCTCTTCCTCAGTACTCCATCACCCCACAGTGCGCACACCCTGTTGGTTCTTTTGTTCTGGAAAAATCCTAACACTGGGATAAAGAAATGAATTGAACATCTAAAATTCTAAATGGAAGAGAATGTATTTGGACTCATACTTGGGATCCGTGTTATCTGAGCCTTGAGGCTGGGTGTGACCTCACAGGGGGCAAGGTGGACAGAGGGAGCAAGTCTGTGGGGCTGTGCAGCACAGGTCTGCAGGTTCGGAAACTCGCACGTGTGTGTGTGTGTGTGTGTGTGTGTGTGTGTGTGTGTGTGTGTGTGTGTGGTGTTTGCTGATCACTTACTATGTGCCAGACACCGGCCATTGCTCAATGTGCCTCTTGTGAACACCAGAGTCGTCTGTCTTTGGGGTGGGAGTTTGGAAAGTGATCCTGACAGAGCCACCTATTTCTTTATCGGATGCTTTTCATTTCCGGTGTGGCAGCCCTCCCAGTCCATCAGGCAGCAAAAGGACATCCTGCAGTTTCTTTTCCTGTGTCAGAAATGGATTGTTCCGGCATCCTCCTTCCAGGCACTTTTCAGTTCCCCTAACCTCCAGCCTCTCGAAGCCATTCAGTCTCTGGGTTCTGAGCAATCCCATCTATTAAAACATGTGCAGCTTCCTTACTGGCAAGTGCTGGTAAAAATAGTTCTGCTGCCCCAGGGGACAGGGTCATTTGAACTTAGTGACTTGAAAAACACTCGGTGTGAATAATGCAAAGCGCAGGGCCACCGTGATGGACTCCCTGGCCCTCTTTGTTCCTTGTTTTCTTTGTGAGGCAGAATGTTTAACCCATATTTTCCAAGAACTGTGGAGGTGGGTTGCTGGGGACAATTGATTTTTAGAGAAGCATTGTTCGTCTGGATGTCGAAACCCTGAGGAAAGCATAACATGGAGCAACAGTCGTCCTGACAACCAGGCTCGGGCTAATTATGGTCACAGTGTTGCAATGTGTTTGGGCCATCACGTGGTGCAGGTTGAGGATCCCTTATCCCAGATGCTTAGGATTTTGAATTATTATTATTATTTTTTTTTTAGATTTTGGAATATTTGCCTATACATAATGAAATATCTTGGGAATGGGACCTGAGTTTTAATACAGAATTCATTTATGTTTCCTATACACTTAGCCTCAAGGTAATTTCAAATTTTTTGTTTTTCTTTAATATACTGGAGATTATACCTAGGGGTACGTTAGCACTGAACTACGCCTTTTTTAAAATTTCTTTTTTATTTTGAGACAGGGTCTTGCTAATTTGCTGAGGGTGTCATGAATTTTGCTGAGGCTGGCCTGGAACTTGTGATCCTCCTATCTTACCCTCCCAAGTCACTAGGATTACAGGGAACATACAGTATTTTTTTTTTTTTAATGACTTGGTGCAGTTCATGGTTTCCATTGGTGGAATCATGGTGGTCCTCAACAAATTTTGGATTTGGGGTCATTTGGGATTGGAGGTTTGGGGATTTCGGATGCCTGACCTGTGTAAGAACATTGCTTCTCCCTGAGCTGGATTTTGCTCTGGATCCTGGGTGACACCCATGGCCTTTCTCTAGTCCAAGGTCAAGTGCATCACCTGCTTTCCTAGGCTGTGGTCGGTTCTGAGAAGGAAGAGGGGCAACTTGGTGGACAGAAGGGAAGGGTCTTTGTGTGAGGAACTCTGAGTTCTGGTTCTGGCTCTGCTCCTGGCTGGTGGGGGGAGCTGGAGAAAGTCTGACTCCTCTGAGCAGCAGTATCTCCATCTGTGCGGAGTTTGGCAAGGTGACTGCTGGGGGTGGGACTTTGGGCAGTGAGAGATGCCTGTCCCAAAGGAAGGAGCTGGGCCTCCTGTGACACTGAGCTGGCTGCTATATGGTGGGCACGAGGGGCTCCAGAGATGCCAAATTAACCTGGCTTTTGTAACATAATGAAGTGTCTTGGATTTTAGATGCAATCTATGAATTGAAGCATAAATTGAAACCCTGTGGGTGGGACGTGCAGCCAAATAAAGCCCCAGGTGTTCAGAGGTGCGGTGTTCATGAATACCTCTTCATGGGGCCAGGAGGCAGGGCCAGGAGGCAAGCGAGGCACTTTTGATTTATTATGTTTTGAAATCAGAACAAGTATTTTCAAGGAGCTGGAAAGCAAGCCAGACTGGATGCTGTAGCCTAGGTACCCAGAGAGAGGGCGTGGCCGTCCTTCCCTTGCTGGTAGGAATGTGCACCTGACCAGGGACAGGGCGGTGCATCTCCTGGGATCTGTCCAATCCCTGGCTGTGTCTGTGGCTCGTGGACTCCCTGATTCAAAGCCAGAGGGAAGCAAATGATCGACATCTTCCTTTTCTCCCCCATTCCCTCTCCTGGAGGTGTGTGTGTGGATGCCCACGTGCCCCCTTCTTTTAAACTGCTGCCTAGAGTTCCATGGAGTCACCCCCCCCACCTTTCTCTTAATGCCTGTTTTCTTTTATCCATTTTCCTCTTTTATTTCTGCCTCTGGTTTCTTGCTGAAGGGTGGTAGGATCTGTGCTTCTGCTGGCTCTGCGCTGCTCTTCTTCCTCCCCTCCCTTCCTCCTTCCCTCCCTCCACTCATCAGCTCTGGCTTACCGTCCAGAATCCTCAGTCTTGCCTCCAGGGACAGAGAGACCCCTGGAGGGGGGTCCTTTGGAAGTCTTCCTGGGAGCTCCTGTTGGCCTCATGAGAGGTCATCTAGGCAGGTGCTCATCTAGGCAGGGCCTAGTTTTGTGAATAAGAATTCCTTGGAACGCAGTAGGTACCTTGAAATTATATGTTGAATGGATGAGTTCTTACTTTAGAGATGACCTCCAGAGGGGCAAAGTCACCAACTCAAGGTCACCCAGCTACTAGAAGGCAAGTCTAGGCCCGGAGCCCCTGTTCTGGTCTAGATCATTACTGTCTTCCTGTGGGAAACAAAGTAAAGCGCAGCATTGTGTGCGCAACCCACAGGGACTCAGCTGATGTGAAATGGAAGTAACAATGCTGACAGCACCGTGTCCGCACCCGACGTCGGGTCTGGCTAATCCAGCTTGAGTTTCTGTCTCTCTTACATGGAGCACGCACCCTTGCCCTTGGTGGGACAAGGAGCATCTGAGGTGTCCAGCACAAACACCAAGCGTGCAGCCTGGTGTATACACAGTTGACCATCAAGGACTGGAGGCCGTTTGCTTTATGTTTGTTTCTCTTATTGTTTTGCCCAACACAAGCACATTGTGTTGTATTTAATGTCCCTTGTTTGCCTTTCTTATCTTTGTCCCTCCTGCGGGTGCCACGGAGCCTTATTCATCTCAGCATCCCCACCTCCTAACACAATCCTTGGTATGCAGTTGACACACACTGATTGTGAGGCCCATGAGTGAATGGAGAAGGAGCAAACCAACAGGCTGGTGGTTGGCTGGGGCCACTCTGGCCACTTGCCTGAGGTCTTATCCCCTCTTGTCAGATTCAGGTCTAGGACAACAGTACCGTTGTTCCATTGTTCCCAGATATCGCACCCTATCTGAGCGACTCTGCGGGGCCACCCTTAGACACACCCACGCACTGCCCTATCGCTGGCCCCACGTGGAGCCCTGGCAGGTGCCCACACAGCCTGCCGTGAGGGGAGCTTGCGAGTGGACAGCGCCGCTCCCTAACTCCTCCCTGCCCATGTAGAACTGTGTGTGAGGAGGCACTGTCTGTCCTGAGCCGTTCATGGCTGATGCCGCAGACACACATTCAGTAGCCCTCTGTCTCACTCTTCATGGGACTGCCCTCTTTCCTCCTGGCTTCACGGACACCTTGTCCAGGGAGTCCATTCTCATTTCTGTTTACCCCAGGAGAAAAGGAGGCTCAAAACTTATATGACTCCTAGGTCACAGTCACATGTTACTGAGAGAGCCCAGCCTGGAACCAGCCGTCTACCCCAGTGCTTCTGACCACTAAGTGACCCCCGGGGCTGAATGTGTTGGTCTTCTGTAGAGTACCTTTTTCGAAGGGATGCAAATCGAATGATCCAGGACATTTTCAACTCTGTTCGCATCATGTGACTTCTGGGCTTCCTGGGAGATGTGACGAGTGTGGTTTAAGGAACTAAAGTGGCTTCGGGGATTGTCCAGCTCATTGATGGGGGGTCCCTCCTCCGCTGTGTTTCCATCTCCAGACAAAATTGACCCTTCATATTGGTTGTTCTCAAACTAGTGTTGAAATCACCTGGGGGATTTGGAAGTCCTACTGCTGGTACCCTACTCCCAAAGAATCTGATTCTATCTGAAATGGAGCTGGGCACTGGTTGTTTTTGTTTGTTTTGTTTTGTTTGATTCTGTGGCTTGAGCCCAGAGGCACTCTACCATTAAGTTACTTCACCAGTCCACCTGGTCCCCTGACCCCAAAGCAGGATCTCACTAAATTGCCCAGAGCCTGGTCATGGGAACTTATGACATCTCCCCAGGGGATCCTACTAGGCAGCATCCCTGTCTTAGACATCCCTGTTATAGAGGTTTGGGGAGCTAAGATGAAACTGGCAGTCCCCGAACCCTATTATAGATGGTAGTTCCATCCCTCCTGAAGCAAACCTCAGCAGAGGCCCACTCAGGTTGGCTCAGACACACAGAAGTTCATATTTCAGACGAAATGACAGGGCTGAAAGAGGAAGCTCAGGTGACAAGGGAGATGGGGCCAACCTCCCTGGCTGTCATGGGTTGTGCCCCTACTTGTGCCAGGCTCTGTCCTAAGCACTGTACAGATGTTACCTCATCCAGTGCACAGTCCACAGAATAGCTCTGAGAGGCCTCTGCACACATGGTTCCCATGTCACAGATGACAACACTGTACATGGGGTCTGTAATACCTTGTTTAAGTGGTGGTGACGGAACTGGGATCTGAAGGCTGGTTGCTTGGCTCAGGAGGCCATTATTAGACCCTATATCTGTGGCCTTTCGGGATGATCCTCATGCCACACTCTACTGTTTCCCACATGGCTGAGAGTCTTCCTCACCCGATTATCTTCAATGGTGACTCTGAAACATGGTTCTAATCTGACACCCTGCTTCCCAGGAGCCTGCGTTCCTCCTTATTGCATTCAGAGGGGGAAAGTCAAATACCTTGATATAGCAGGGGAGGGGTACCCTTACGGCCTGTCCACTGGCCAGCCACTCTTTCACTGTCCGTGGTACACATGTTATTCATAATGCATGAAACTCCCTTCCCGTTCTCTGCCTGGAGAAATCCTATTCTTCAATACCTAGCTCAAATATCCACTTCCCTGCCCTGCCTGGGCAGAGCGAGCCGTGCCTTCCTATGTGTGCTCTGAACGCTTGGTCCCCCATGTGTGATTGAGAACACACTTTTTCTCCATCTCCCCTAGCAACCAGGGCTCCTCAAGGAGTGGAGCTCTGCTTTACTCACACTTGCTGGTCCCTCCGTGTCCACCACCCAGTGCTCTGTGGATGGCCTCCGCTCACATGGGGACTGTCTTCCTTTAGGCTCTGCTTGGTTCTAGCCTTAGAGATGCACTCTATCTATCTTCTGCCCCTTCACAGGTTTTCTAGTGGGGACAGTGCTCTCCTCCAAGGGGCACAAGTGACACTTGCTGTGCTCTACTAGGGTGCATGATAGTTTTTGATGACTCCTGGGCTCCTGGGGAGATTTTCCTCTCTTCAACCTTGCATATCTCAGGGCCCAGAAGAAGAAGAAAACTGAGTGGCTCTGGGGACGGCCTATGTGAGGAGAGCTTGGTGTCTTACTTAGTGTTCAAATGGGTTCTGGGCTGAGACATGGCAGGCTAGAGGAGTCAGGGGCAGGAGAAGGGGTTTTGTGGCCACTGGAAGAGGAATATTTTTTGTTTTCTTATGTGCTTTTGTGGACATGGCAGTAGTTGCTCACCCAGTGGTAGGGCCCTCTTAGGAGAGCCCACCAGGATCTGAACAGGGTGGACACACGTCCCATGCTACAGAGCCAGCAGCATGAAAGGGGACAGTATAGAGACTTAGCTATTATTCGGAAGATGAATGCAGGAAAAGTTAAGTTTAAAAGGTGTTCAGTAAAGAATGTGATCCTACCGAACCACGGGCACAAGTACAGAGTGATGCAAATTGGATCTTCATGTCAAAAGTATTTAAAATAGAAAAAAAAATGTCTATTGGATGTTCATTAATTTGAGATTTGTCGAGTAAACTGAGATATCGATAAGTTGGACAACAATATCCATCAAAAAGAAAGTTTAGAGAGATAAGTATATGAGGCAATACATTAATTAGCTCTGTTTCACCTTCCACAAGGCATACTCACTTCAAAACATCATGTCATATGACATAAATATATACACCTTTTACTCGCCCCTTAAAAATAAATTCATTTTAGAATAATCAATGACTTTATGAACTGATAGTGAACAAAGTTATATTAACTACCAAAAAGCGATACCAACCTTAACTATCGATTCAAAAATAAACAAAAAGAAAAAAAAATAACGGGCATTGAATAGCAGCGTGTGCTGCTCTCTTTGATGGCTGCATCCTAACACAGCACCCCTCTCCAGACCTGCTCCTCAGATTCCAAATGTACAAGGGCACTTACCACGCTCTGTTTTCCCTGCCTCTTTAGTAACCTGTCGGTCAATCCCAAGAGACAGCACTGCATAAAGACAGGTCCTGGGCTGCCTGTCATGAACAAGAGTGTGGCCCGGGCCAAGCTCCAGAGATGGTGCATAGTAGACTTTCTGTCATCACTCGTGAATGGGAAAAAAAAAAATCAATGACCAGAGGGGTCAGTTTTCTTTCCACCGTTCCTTTTGCCTCCTATTCCTTGAACACATGAGGCTGGAGTCTAAACCTAGAGACCCCTCCTCCCTCTTCTGATTTTGTCCCTGACCTCTCCCGTGAGGCTACCTCATCATCCCCAGGCTACAGAGAAGTGAGGATCGGGGAAGAGGCTTGAATTGGACCTTCGAGATTACAGAGTGTAGCTGACATTGTCAGTTAAGTCAGGCAGATCTGACTTAATTGATTAACTTAATTGTTGGAGCTGAGCTGCCCAGAAGCTGAGATCCCCATCTGACAGGGTGCTGGTGACTGAGATCTGTGGGGGCTTGTGTCGGCACACCAGCGTGGCTGCCCTGTGACCTTGGCCTGGCTACTTAACCTTGCTGAATCTCAATTTCCTGATCTGAAAAGGAAGGCTCAGCATGCTTCTCAGGAGGAGAGAGTGAGACTAAAATGTGATAACGTAGGAGGAAGTGCCTCTGAGCAAGGGGGAAGGTGGAAGTGCTTTTTGAGGAGGAAGCAGAGTGAGGAGCCCCCTTGTTCTCGGGTGCCCCGTCCTTCCCAGGAAAAATCCCAGGGCCCCGTCAGAAGAGGTTATAATGTGGCTCTCACTCCTTTATTCAGTGCTTCTCTCCGCCTCCCAGGGTTTTCCGTTTAAGCAAATAAATTATCCTGCTCTATGGGCTCTGCGTTCTGTTGCCGGCCATATGTTTGAGCTTGATAGAGATTCCTATCGGCTGGGTAATAGTACCCAGCAAGGGGTGACATTTCTTATCAGAGGCCCTGTGGAATCAGAGATAGGAGCGCTTTCTTTTCACTGGCCATCAGGCCTCTTTGTGCAGGGTGCAGGGTTGGCAGCAAGGGGTTGGGGGTGGGCAGCTTGGGTCTCGGTGACATCAGCCGGCCTTCATCTCTTTAGACAGCCACTCCCAAAAGCCTATCTTGTTGGAAGTGGGCCCGTTAAAGATTTTTGTTTTGAAAGCACTTGACAGAGACAGAGCAGGGGACAGTGACTGAGGATGGGAGGAGGGAACTTTGCCTCTGTGCCCTCCCCTTCTAGGGCCAGGCGGGTGGTCCCCCGCTGCAGAGCCCTGGAAGTTCTGAGCTGGGGATCGGCTGAGGCCGTGGTACCCGCCGGGGGCTGTGCTGTTGGAGAGTCAGAGTGCTGGGGAGCCTCCACACGCCCCTCCAAGCCCACTCCCTCCTCTCCCCCTTGCTCTGTGTAGATGTGCCCACGGGATAAACGCCACATGGGGCTCCATCCCTTGCCTTGGGGAGGAACCGGCAGGATGGGGATGCTAGAAGGGAGTGGAGCCAGGCTGTCTTCTTCCTCCACCCCCCGGGGTCCCTCACTGATTCAGGTAAGGCCTCCTAGGCAGGTATAGGGGTGATGATGAAGTCCCTCATCGCTCTTTGTCTGGGATAGTCTTTATCTTTCCTTCTTTTCTGAAAGTCACATTTGACATTTTACATGTTTTCACTTATCCTAGAGGTGCCCACGAGTTGGGCCTCTCTGGACCTTGGTCTCTTGATCTGTAGTATGGGAGTGACATCATTTTTTTTTCATGTCCTTTACTTGCTTTTGGAGTAGGAACACAAGCCCCTGGGCTTTTCATTTGCTCTGAGATTTTGGAAGAAGGGTCCTTACGGGGCACACGGCGGTGAGTCTGAAGCCAGAGCTCACTGCAGACAGACAGCTCCAGGGCAGAGGAGATCAGAGGCAACCACACGATTGGGGCTCGGTGTGTAGATACATGTGCAGGGCTCTGTCTTTTCTGATTTTTGGGAAGTCCTGCCCTGCCCAGCCTCACTCACAAGTAATGATCTCCCTGTCATCAGAAAGGGAAGGAGAAGTGGTTTCTCCCGCTGCGGGCCGTTCCAGTCAGCAGTTCCTGGCCCTGCTTCCTTCCCGGGGGCTTCCTTCCTCGTGGCCCACATCTCAGTTTCCTTCCATTCCTCTTCCTCCTCCCTGTCTCGGGTCCTCCTGCCTCACTGAGTCTTCCTGTCTGTCACCTGGCTTCCTAATGACTGAGTCCAAATTCTGAAAGCACAGCTTTGACCGTGTCTCTCTCCATCCCAGACACAGTCGGCAGCTCCTGTCGCCTCCAGGAGTGAGGTCAGACCTCTAAGCATGGCATTGTCGGCCCACCCAGCCTCACTCCGCTGTGAATCCAGCCGATGGCCTTTGAGCTTCTGATGTCCCATGTCAGTCCTGGTCAGAGGCTTCGCCTCTTGCCTTCTATGCCTGTTGCTACCTCTCCTGGGCTTGTGCACTTGGAGCCCATCATCTCTTCTCCTTTGGGTGCCTGAGAAGTCCAGGGGCCCTGACTGAGGACGCCCTGGGGCTCAGACCCCTGCCCCACTAGGTGCTGGCTCTGGATGTGAGCGGCTCACTTCCCTTCTCCTGCTGTCTTGGCTCACAGTTCGCATCACTTCCAGCCTTTGGTGTGCTTGAAGCCAGGTAAGTCAGCCTCTTGTAGGCAGCTGTAGTTGGATATTGTTTTCACTTATCCATTCACCTACTCTATATTTGTTTGGAGAATTTAATTCAATTACAGTTAAATTAGTTATTGACAGATAAGGTCTTACTATTTCAGTTTTGTCATTTTCTAGACAGAAAATGCTTTGTAGTGTCTTTTTTTTTTCCTGTTTTCTTTTGTGATATCTCTTGGTGGTATGCTTTGATTTTTTTCCCTTTATTTTTAAAATATATATATATTTAAAACTATAGGCTTATTCTTTGTGGTTTCCATGGAGATTACATAGAATATTTTATAAAAGTCTATTTTAAGCTGATGACAACTTAACTCAGACCACATACAGAGACTCTAACTTCCTTTTCATCAGTTTTTGATGTTACGGATATCACAGTTCATACATTTATATCTATTAGCAAATTATTGTATGTATAGTTGTTTTTAATAATTTTGTGATTCAATTTTTATACTAGAGTTAAAAAGTGATTTATGCACCACAATTATAGCATAAGAGTATTCTCAATTTGACCATATTCTTATTTAATTCATGGTGAATTTTATATTTCACATGTTTTCATGTTGGTAGATAGCTTCCTTTTATTTCAATGTGAAGAATTCCCTGTGAAAGCATTTCTTATGAGATTGGTATAGGGATGATTAAGTCCCTCATCTTTCTTTGTCTGGGATGGTCTTTATCTCTCCTTCTTTTCTGAAAGTCAGATTTGACAGGTATGATATTCTTGATTGGCAGATTTTTCTTTCAGCTTTTTGAATTTGTCATCCCACTCTTTCCGAATTTGCAAGATTTCTGCTGAGAAATGTACTGAAAGTCATCTGATGCTTCCCTTGTTTGTGACAAGTCACTTTTCTTTTGCTACTTTCAAAATTCTGTCTTTGACTTTTGAAAAATTGATAATAATGTGTTCTGTTGAAGATCTCTGTATGTACAGTTTGGGGTTCTCTGGTATCAATGCATCTATCTCTGTGTTTATTTCTTTCTCCAGATGTGTTTTCTGTTCTTTTTTCTTTCTTTCTCTCCCCACCCCCTTTAAATAACCTGCTTGGCACTTTCTCCTGGCTTTGCTCCCATAATACATATATTAGTCTACTTGGTGGTGGACCAGAAGTCCAATAGACTTTTTCCACGCTTCATTCTTTTTTTGTTTTGTTCTTCTAAGTAATTTCAAATGACCTGTCTTTAGCCTTGTTGATTCTTTTTTTCCAGTTAAGCAAGTCTGCTATGGAAGTTCCCTGTGTAATTTTTTAGTTCAGTCATTGTGTCTCAGTGCCAGAATTTCTGTTTGGTTCTTTTGTATGGTTTCTGCCTCTTAGTTGAACTTTCAATTTTGTTCACTTATTGTTTTCCTGATTTTGTTTGGCTGTCTGTCTTCTCATGTAATTTGCTGAGCTTCTGTAAAACAAACATTTTGAATTATTTGCCAGGCAGTTCATGGATCCTCACTTCCTGAGGATTGGTCACCCATGCTTTCCTTTGATACCGTAGTGGTGCATGTTTCCCTGACTGTTCATAATTCTGTAGACTTGTATTGGTGTCAGTGCATTTGAAGAAGTGTGTACTCTTAGATTCTATATGGATGGGCTTTGGTAGAGCAAGTCAACCCACCCAGATATCGGATGGCTGGTGAAGTCTGTGGGTGGTTTACTGTTGGAGAACTGGTATCTGGGGAAGTGGGACTATGGGTCTGTCTCCTGGATGGCAGCACCCATCCTGGGGCCTGGGATGACTTGGATAGGCTTGAGGCTTGGGCCTGTGTAGCCAAGCCTGGTTTCTGGGTCAATGGAAGGTAAATTGAAAGCCTTAATCCATGAGTGCAGCCTGGGTTTGGGGCCCTTGGGAACCACTTGACACTGTGGTCCACTGGGGTGGGCTTGTAGACTGTTTCTGTGGGGTAGACCTGGAGCCTGGGTTTTGGGGGACTGGCCTAGCACTAGGGCTCACTGGGGTGGGCCTGGTGCTGGAGCCTGAAGGGAAGTCAGTGCTCACTTCCTTTCCTTCTTCCACCGTGAGGCTTCTCTCTCCACCCTGGGCTGAGCTGGCTTGGGGGAAGGTTGACATGGGTGATGTAAAACTATCCTTCCTGCCCTCTTAAAATACATCTCTTCTTCTTTCTGCACTCTACATAGATCCTGTATCTTCTCCCCTGGATCCCTTAGCTCTTGTGAAGATATTTTTACGTATGAATGGTGCTTCAAACCGATGTTTGTAGGAGGGAGGCACACTGGAACTTCCTCTTCTGCCATCTTGCTGATGTAATTTCTTCCTTCTTACCATGATTTTCAATGATGCATTCATTTGTTTGTGTTTCACATCTGTCCTCCTCCACTAGTATCGAACCTTGTAAAAGCAAGGGTCAAGTCAATTTTGTCTACCACACTCAATGAAAACCACTGCTGTTACCACACAGACTCTATGCTGGGTACCGTCTAGATTCTTCATTTTACCAAATCATTTCATCCTAAGGCTTAATTTAGGTGTAGATTCTCTTATTGCATTTATTTTATAGATTTGAAGAAACTACAGCATAGACAAGGTAATTAATGTGTTCCAGCTCTCCCTTCTGGTTGGTAGTTAGTAAAACCAGGATTGAAAACCTCATGATAGCTCCAGGGTCTTCGTTCATAACCATTCTGCCAAGGTCTCCTAATGTTTCCTTCTAGTGACCTCGCCTGTGGTGGTACTTGGAAAATGGGTGGTCCCTGAATCAAGGTGCCACTGCCCCATTTCTGGAGGAACTCCTCATTACAGTTTATGCATGGTGTATGGAGTTGGCAGTGTGGTAAAGCAGAAGGGATATGGAATCCAGTACACCTGGGTTGAAATCTGGGATCGCCCGGTTACTAACTGGGTGACTGAGCAGACCACTTAATTTCATTGACCCCTGGTCTTCTTAGGTCAAAATGGGAGCAATGCTATTTATTTTGCATTAAGAAGGGAAACTTAGTGAACCGATATGTTATAGTGTGTGCCCAGAAAAGTGTGATCTGCCCTCTTGGAGATGTTCTCATTTTTAAGTCAGATCACATCACATTTTTCAGATAAAGCTAACTGGAAGGGAGGAGATGTGAGGGAGGGGATGACTGTCACTAGGTTGCTGGGGAGAAGGGACGAGGCTCAGTTGGTGCAGGACACAGAGGGGATGCACCCATCTTTCTGCTCAGTTTAGTCTGTCATTACCCTAAGTTGGAGTTGCTGCTACTTCCTTTGCAGGGCCAAATGTTTGGGGCTTTTTGTGACTCACCCACTCAGGCCGCATGACTGAAGGCCCCCCAGTTGCTCTCAGCTCTGTGAGTGTTCTGTGTCCCCAGTTGCTGACTGCTTTCTTATGGCGAAGTTCTGCTCTCTCCTGCTCCTGACCTTCCTGCCTTGTGAGCTCGTGAGACAGGCCCAGAGTCCTTGGTTTGCCTTTATGACCATTTCCAGGAAATCTACGCTAGGCACCCTGCTTTAAAATCTCTCTGGAATGTGCCGAGCCGGCTCACTCTGACCCTCCTTCCTTCTTGCACCTGCTCTCCGGTGCTCAGGAATGGTCCCCTCTCACCCTGGCTCCCGTTCTCCCACAGTATGTGCATAGAGTTTTCTTCTGGTCTTTTCTTCACCTTTGCCTTCACCTTGCCTGGCCTCTAATAAACTGCATCTAGTTCTCAAAGGAACAGAAATGCTGGTGTCTTAGGAACTGGTCTGCCCTGGCAGCAGATTCAGCCCCTGAAGACAGGGGAGAAGGACATTTGGCCTCGTGACAGCCACGCACCGCTGACTCATCCTGGATGCTGGACTTGCTGGCACATCATCCCTGGAAAGTCACGATCCTTCTTGGCCCCAGGCCTGGACAAGACATGGGGCCTTGCCGATGAGAGCAGCGGCTCCAGGTGACTACGTTTTTAGCCCTAAGTGCTGCACCTTGCCTAGGGACCATGATGCTCAGTGTCATGGAAATTTGGCTCCACTAATTAGTTGATGTAAGTCCTTGACCAGGATTGTAAGGTAGGACTGTTGGGTTGGCAATCCTGGCTGCTTTATTTATCAACAGTGTGACTGTGGGTTTCTGTTTGATTTTGCAGCCCTGGGAATTGAACCCAGGGCTTCACACATGCTAGGCAAGAGCTCTGCCTCTGAGCAACACCTTCAACC
Organism: Ictidomys tridecemlineatus; assembly: GCF_052094955.1. Lineage (NCBI taxonomy): Eukaryota > Metazoa > Chordata > Mammalia > Rodentia > Sciuridae > Ictidomys > Ictidomys tridecemlineatus. The sequence goes on along the minus strand of NC_135483.1, from coordinate 12,858,872 downwards.
CTCCAACAGTGTGAGTGCAGATGAGATTCTAATGACTCTCTCTTGATTTGCTCATGTGTAAAATGGCCTGGTGTCAGAAGTGCTTATCTGTAGGAGATTAAACGATGGGTTCCAGTTCTCCACTTCTCCATTGTGGAAGTGTACATTCAGACCTTTGCTGAGATGTCGATGTGGGCAGACTGTGCTTTTTTCCCTCTGGACTTTGGATTTCTTTGGTCCATGGGAAGTTGCTGGCCTCATGATCCAAGTAGATCATGGAAGGCATGGAAGCTCTCTAACTGTATTTTGCATTGGGATGCCTGTGGAAGCTTCTGGTTTAAAATCTTCCAGATCCATAGGTGAGAAGCTGGACATGGGTTTCAGGGGGTAAGGCCAGGGGACGTGGGCTATGCTCCTCCTGGAGGCTCCAGGCCCCCATCTGCTTTCCTGCCATTTTCAGCTTCTGGAGGTGGCACACACGCCTTGTCTCATGCACGGCCCTTCTCCTCTGTCCTCACAGTCGGCAGTGCAACACCTCTCTCTTCCTCCACAGTGACATCTTCTCTGACTGGTTCTTCTGCTTTCCCTTTCCTTGCTTCAGGGCCCTCCTGATTGGCATTTGTGCCCACAGAAATAATCCTGAGTAGCCTCCTTACTTTAAGGTCAGAAGATTCATCACTTTACCTCCATCTGCAACCTTAGATCTCCTTTGACTTGTGACCTAACGTATTCATGGGATTCAGGGCCTGGGATGTGGACTTCTTCTGGTGGCCATTATTTTGCCCACTGTAGGCTTGATAGGCATTTAGAGAAGCTCCTCACATGCACAAAATGTTATATCTGTGGGTGTTCCGATACATGTTTTTATTCAGGAGACAAAAATAAGATGGCGTCCTGCCTGATGCCCACACAGGCTCCTCGGAAAGGCTGTATTTTGTATTAATTTCCTGTTGCTGCTCTAAGAAATGATCACATATACAGTGGCTTAAGACATAAATTTATTAGGTTAGCAATTTGACATAAGGGTGGGAACAGGTTCCATCCCTTGTCCCTAAATGGACTGTGGGCAGTTGGCTTATGAAATGGGAGGGAGTCATGTAAGTCTTCTTAGGTGGATTTGGAGCAGAGCAGAGAGTCTTGAGGTTGATAATAAAGCTCCTGATTGTCATAAAGGGTCTCCTATTGTTCCCACTGTCCCTTGGCAGATATAGTGGCACCAGCCTAGCAGACAGGCTGAGCCACCAGGGGAGGGCTGGGGTGAGGATCGGCCAGGATGGCCAGCTCCTGTATCCCTGTGCCTGGCTGGTCCCATCCTTGACTCCTGCAGGGCCCTGAATACAACGGATCACAGGGGGAAAGAAGCTTCCTGGCATGGTGGACCCCAATTGGAAGGAAACAGCTGGCACTCATGGGGGCAAGAGAACAAAATCCAGAGAGAGCAATAAACTCTTGTCCGTCTGCATTCCGCCTCGAGCAGCTGCCTGGTGACTGTGGAGTAGTTCAGAGGAGGAAGGAGGATGTGCTTTCCAGAAGCACTAGGTTAGCTTCTCCTGGATGAGAACAGGGCAGACTTAACAGGAGACCCCGGGGCTTGGGGTTCTCAGGAGATTGAGGTCCCATCAATGACTTACTATGTTGCCACCAGAAAGCAGATGCTGCACCTCTGGACTCTGGAGCCCCATGCCATTTTCATGTACTGCACCTGCCACTGAGCAGCAGCCTGATCTCAGGCAAGTTTCTTATCTCTGCCAGGCCTCAGGCTCCTCGTCAGGAAAATGGGATTACATTAGCACTCGAGTAGAGCTTGTGAGAGGAGTAGCTGAACTAGGTGGGGGAGTCACAAAAAGCACCAAGCGTCTGGCCCCCAGCTGTGCCCTCTTCACTCATGGGCTAGTTCCTGTTCCTAAAATCAAACTGGAATGCACTCTGTCCCCACCCAGCCATCTTCTCAGAGCAGTGCTGAGCTCAGGGCCAGGGTCCTTTTTAGATGCTCAGTCTCACTTAGTTGTCCCACATCCCTGGGACAGACCAGGTGTCCTCGCCCCACCTTTCCCAAGCTGAGCTGCGTCTGGCCAGCCTCCCATGGCCCTTCCTTTTCATGAGGAGCCGATTCACCCAGGAACAGCTCTGGGTGCTTTGTTAGTTCCCTGAGGCCTTCCACGAGGACAGGAGCAGACGCCACTCATTGAGCACCTGCGCCGTGTGGTGATGTGCCATCCTTACCACCCTGCTGTGAAGACACTCTTATCCCCAAACTGGGAGATTGCATTTGCTCACAGAAGAGCACACAAGCTGGGTTCAAGCTCAGCCGGAACACGTTTCTTTCTGTTGCACCAGAGGCCAGACACATCAGGGTTGTTTCCAAAGCTTGAGGTCCTAAAAACTTCTCTTTTAAGGATTCTGAACAAAATTTTGCAGACAAATTTTAAACAATTTAAAAGGAGCAGCTTGATGGGACATGGTGGTCCAGGCCTGTAATCCCAGCAGCTTGAGAAGTTTACTCAAGAAGATGGCAAATTGAAGGTCAGCCTGAGCAACTCAGTCACAAGCTGTCTCAAAATAAAATAAAATAAATATAAAAAGGACTGGGGATGTAGCTCAGTGGTGGAGCACTCTGGTTCAATCCCTAGAACTGGAAAAAAAAAATGCATCTTGTCATTGGGGTTACAAACAAGTACCAGGAAGTCAAGAGCTGTCCTGGGGCTGCCTGTGTTGGGAGGTACATGGAAAGTCACCTGCCCCCTCCCAAGGCACGGTGACCTGGAATCCCACTGCTCACTGCCTTCCTCTGTTCCATCTTTTAGCTCATAAACATGTTTTCTTCCCTGTACTTTGGCATTCATCAGGATTTAAATTCCAGGTTGTCAGCCCTTGTAGGAAGGGGTTCAGATCTCGGCATTAAATCCCCCCTATTGGGTGTGCAGGGCCTTGTCATTTGCAGAATGATTGGTTTATCCTCACAGCTACCTTGAGAGGTTACCTGCATTGCAGATGAGGAAAATCACTGGCCTGGCTTTAAGTGCAAACATCTCGTGGATACCAGGAAGCCTTCTGTTCAATTGCTCATTAGCTCAGTGTGTGTGTGTGTGTGTGTGTGTGTGTGTGTGTGTGTGTGTGTGTGTACGTGCACACACACCTGTAATCCAAGGCTGTATTCAGACTAAGGGAAGAGACTGTGCCCTTTCTTGTAAGCTGAATTTCCCCTCCGCAAACATCCTAGGACGTCTGTACCATGAGTGAACTGATAGAGACTCATCTGCCCTGAATCTCCAGTTCAGAACTTGTCCCTACCTTGTGATGGTTCTTTCCAAAGGATATATAATTTACTATCTATAAGTAGTGATACTATTTATATGTAATAATTTATTTACTATTTATAAGGAGTAATCCTGATTTACCAGTCAGATCACATTGGGAGTATTGACCTCCTGTCTGGGAACCAGTTTTACTTCTTTACTTATTAAAAAGCAGTAGGTATCTCCCAGAAAAAGCTAAAAATGCTTGTTATCACTGAGCAGAAACTCATGAAATGAGCAAATGTGTATGTGGGTGCATTTATCTACTGATTTATCTTCATAAAAGTATGGTAGTACACACATTAGTGTGTAAATGGCTTTTTTTTTTTGCTGAATACAGGACAAAGACATTTTCCCACCAGCATCTATGTTTCTGCTGCACCACCAGGTGATGACCTGGGCCTCCAGCTTCACCACTCTTCAGGTGTAAGAATCCCTTTAGTTTTTCACAGTGTCTGAGGATGAATTCAGAGTTGGCACTATTGAAGGCAGTGAAATCTTTGTGGATATATTTTTCGATCTTCCTGGATGCTATTCCCATATATCAAAGTGGCTGAATCACGGGCTGTTTTGGCCTTTGAGGTTGTCAATTTCCCCTTCAGGAAGGTTGGACCAGTGTCTCAGAACTTCTGTCACCAGGACAGAGGTGGCTGTGCCCTTGAGCTCTCTGCAGCAGGTTCTAGCTTCGTTTAGCCTCGTTTCTTTGGCACTTGGATGGCACCAGGCACACACTGTTCCAGCCCACGTGTCCCTTCTTGAGAGGACACCTCTCCCTGCTCCCTGTAGCAGCCTTGTTCCTCCCTCTAGCTCTTGCCCACTCCCCGCCTTGTGCAACTCACGAGCTAGAATGGATTTTACCTTTCTAACTAGTGAGGGGGGAAAATCAAAAGAGAGATAATATTTTGTGACACATTAAAGTTACACAGAATGGAAATGGGAATTTCAGTGTCCATAAATAAAATGGATAGGACACAGCAGGCCTTTTTGAATCGTCGTCTGTGGTGGCTTTTACACTACAGTGGCAGAGATGATTGGCCATGGCACAGGCCATATGGCCCATGGTGTTCAAGATGTTTACTGTTTGGCCCTTACCAAAATAGTTTGCCTCTAATCCTGTCTAGTGCAGGATGTTATTGTCGCCGTCTCCATTTATACGTGGAAAAGGGTGAGACAGAGAAGATAGGAAGTGACCTGAAGTCACACACAGTACGGAAGTGGTGGAACTGGGGCTTGGTTTTCAAAGTGGGGTGCTCTCCATCTTTGGCCTTTGCAGGTGAGGAAGGTGAGTTGGGCACAGGTGAGGAAGGTGAGTTGGGCACAGGTGATGAAGGTGAGGTGGGCACAGGTGAGGAAGGTGAGGTGGGCACAGGTGATGAAGGTGAGGTGGGCACAGGTGAGGAAGGTGAGGTGGGCACAGGTGAGGAAGGTGAGGTGGGCACAGGTGAGGAAGGGGAGTTGGGCGCAGGTGAGGAAGGTGAGGTGGGCACAGGTGAGGTCCTCTGTCAATGAGCAGTGGAATCAGGACTGGGTCAGTTGGCCCTGGACAACCTTGGCCTTTCTTTGTTAGTGGGCTTCCACTTCCCCTAGCTCCTGGGATAGCCTGGTCAACATAGGGGCAAATCCACAAGGGCGTTGGCATCTCCTTACAAACACTGCCAAGAGCAGGAGATGGCAGGACCGAGCTGGTGGGGTCATGTTCTTTCTGCTGAATGCCAACTTAAAGACGTGTGTAGAGTGAAGGAAGGAATCTGATGGATAGCTCCTGGACTCTAAGGATTCCCACTGCAGGGAGAGGGCAGGGACCTCTGTGAAAAGCAGCAAATCCCAGAGCCTTGCCACGGGAGAGACCTTCCTGCGGTGCGACACAGGGTTCTTGGGCCACAGTTCCAAGCTCTTCTTCCATTAAAAATCTACTGCAGGAATGCTGCTCCCCGCCCCCAACCCAACTCTCCCTGCTTTTGTTGATTCTAAATGTTCTTCTAAAATTGCTGTGTTGAGGTGTAATTCATATTGTGTACCATTTACCAATCTCAACACATTTTCATTACCTGAAAAGGAATTCTGTCCCTTTAGCTGTCACCTCCCAGTCTCCTTCTTCCCCAAGCCCAAAGCAAACATCGATTTGCTTTCTGTTGCTATGGAATTGCCCTCCTAGGCCCTTCATATCAACGGAGCCATACAGTATGTGGTCTTTTGCGACTGGCTTCTTTCATGCAGCAGAGTGTTTTCAAGGTTCATCCACGTGGTAAATGTATGAGTACTTCATTCTTTTATTATGCTGGGAGTATATTCCATTGTATGCATACCTGCCATTCTATGTGTCCATTCAGCAGCCCATGGACAGTGGTTGTTTGCATTTTCTGGAGCATGCTGCTCTGAACGTTCCTGTGCAGGTGATGTCTGGAAGTGTGTGTTCGTTTGTCCTGGGAATGCATACCCCTAGGAGTGCAGTTGCTGGGTCTTATGGTAACTGCATAGACCTTTCCAGAAAGTGCCTGCACGATTTCACCTTCCCACTAGAAGCTGCCTGTTCCTGCTTGTTGTCAAGCTCATCTTTAAACATATTACATGATTCCATTTGCATGAATCTCTAGAACATGTGAATTAATTGAGGATGCTAGAAATGAGTGTAGTGGCTTCCTATAGGAACAGGGAGAGACAACTGGGACAGGCCCAGGCCCTGCGGGTGAGGGAAATGTTTCGTCTTAGTGGTTTGGTGCATTTGGGTAGATAAATTTGTCAAATGAATTGGGCATTTTCCTGTGTATAAATTATGTCTAAACTTTTTTTTAAGGATAAAAATAAAAAAAAAAAACAATTGGGGAGAAAAAGAAAAACACATGTATCTAAATGGTCTCATAACGTGACTGGCTGCTTATCTTACCACTTTCCATGGACACAGGGCCTGTGCCTGGCAGCCAAGGCCAAGTGTGGAAGCTTTTTGTTGATGTGGTTAACTCTGTCTGGATGGGGAGTGTCATTAACACCGGAGGAGGCTCTTTCCCACTTTCCCAGCTAGTGGGGTCCCTTGGACAGCTGCTCCCTGATGTGGGGAGGGGCCCTCGGGTGGTCCTGTTGAGGCCTCCAGGTCAAGTTGTATTTCCCTTTGGTTTCAAGGTAAAAGAAAAAAAAAAGATTAATTTCTATCAATTGCTACAAAGTCTATTCTCCGTTTTCACCTATGAGGAGGAGGAAACCAATTCATTTTCCTAGTGTTTTCCAAGGCCACATCACGCACCAAAACACAGCATTTAGATGGAGCACCTTTGTTACGGCCAAGAAGCAGACAACCGCAAATAGAAAAGAAGTCAAAGATTCCCTCTCTTCCCTTAGAATCTGGGGAAAAAATGTATGAATGAACATAAATTCCCAGAATTTTTTGAGTGGGCAAGCACCACTAATTATTCAAGTTGAAAACAAAAAATCAGTCTTACCTAATTTTTCATAAAATTGCAAAATGCATCCCCTTATTTTTAGACTGAAAAATGTATTTGGATAGCCAAAGTTATAGAAGCATAAAATATCATATTTAGGGGGAAGATGCCATTGTATATTTATTTTCTTACTTTTTCCTCACGTGTGATTGATTTTTTCCAAAGATGATTTATTGCTTGTGAATTAAATTGTTTTTTATTTTATTTTATTTTTTATATATTGTGGTGGCACTGGGATTGAACTCAGGGCCTCAGGAGTGCTAGAAAAGTTTATTATGTCACTGAACTATACCGCTAGCCCCTCGTGAATTAAATTGTTAAGGATCTGGGTTGTTCTCTAACTGGAGAGATCAATTTGTTCTGTTAGAACAGACGCCTGCCTCACACTCCCCAACCCCATACCTAGAGCTTAGGAACTTCAAGGCAGCCTCACATGAGACCCTGACCATGAACCTTGAGGTTAACCAGGCAAGGGTTTGGTCTTATAGAATCTGGGGCAAGTCTCATTTCTCGTCTTTGTCTCAGAAGAATAGGAAACAAAACACTGTCCCTAGGGAATCGATGTAGAGACATAAATGGGAAAACTCCTGGCGCAGTACAAAGCTTGGCCCTGTAGAGTAGCTCTCTCCTTCCTTTTCAACCACTCCCTCCCTTTAGCCTGCTGCCTTCCTGGTGCCTTGGAAACCAGCTCTCAGGCTTCTGCTGCAACTCTGATCATTGCAGAAACTTACACAGATGCACGTGACGTTTGGGGTGTGTGCATGTGTAGGCACTGTATGCGTGCACGTATGTACATGCATAGCACATGCAAAGCACAGAAAGACAAATATGGCACGATCCAGCTCACATCTGGAATCTAACAAAGCTGATCCGATAGGAGGAGAAAGAAGTTACCAGGCACTGGGGAATTTAGAGTGGGAGGGGCTTTGAGGAGATAGATATTGGTAGGAGAGCACACAATTTCAGGTAGGCAGGAGAATAAGTTCAAGAGGCCTATTGTAAAGCATAGTAACTATGGTTAATAATAGATTGTATTCTTGAAAAATGCTGAGAGTGGATATAAAATGTTCGTACCACAAACATGGTAACCATGTGAGGAAACGCATGTTAATTAACTAGCTTTAGTGACTCACCATGTATATCTACTTCAAAACATCCTTTTGTACACAATGAAGAAGTACAAGTTTCTCTATTACAGTCAGGGGGGATGAAGCACGTCTATAATCTCAGCCACTTGGGAGGCTGGAGGAGGAGAATCTCAAGTTCAAGGCTAGCCTCAGTAACTTAGCAAGACCCTGTTACTAAAATAGAAATAAAATAAAACATAAAAACAAAAAAAGGACTGTGGATGTAGCTCAATGGTAAAGTACCTTTGGGTTCAATCCACAGTACCCCACATTAAACAAACAGACAAACAAACAAATAAATATTGCACAATACCTCCCTCCCATGGGTGAATTTAGGCTGACAGCTCACTGATAGAGCTTGTGTCTGTCACTAACCCAAGGTGGAGCTTGTTCCAGCAAACATCTGGGTGTGTCACTATTTATATTCCATCCTTCTGTACTCGTCCCTGGCAGCTGTGGCTCAGCCTTCCAGCAGTTGCCCAATAGAGTGTTGGAAACTTTAACTGTTTTTGCATATCACCATCGTAAGTGAGGTCCCAGATGACCGTGAGCGGTGTGTTCCGGGGCTGGAGAAGGGACTCAATGGAGCTTGAGCCATGGTTGTTTGCCCTGGTAGGACACGAACTCATGTGGGCAGAGTGCCTAACCACTGAGCCACATCCCCAGTCCCCCTTTATTTTTTATTTAGAGACAGGGTCTCACTAAGTCGCTCTGACTAGCTTTGAACTTGTGATCCTCCTACCTCAGCCTCCAGAGCCGCTAGGATACAGGCCTGTACCACTGCACCCAGCCCCACCAGGTCTTCTAACTCAGTGGTTCTGGGTTAGCACCTGGCAATCAGCATTTTTACCAAACTTCTTAGAAAGGTCCATTCAGCTAATGAGGTGCTATCAATAGTGTCTGTATTTCAAAGACCCACAAACATAAAAAAAAAAAAACATAAAAAAAGAACAACAAAATTATTAGTTTAAAATAAACACGAAATTGCAAAGTGGAAACAGCCATGCAGATTGATCGAGTTTTCTGTCAACTTGTTCAGTGCAGCTCAACTTTCACAGTGTCACATGGGGGTTATTTTGATGTAGGTTAGGGGCCTACATTTCAAGTGCTGTATGGAGGTCCAGGAAAGCTCTCACCAATCCCAAGCCCCAGAAATGCTGCTCTGAGAAATACGGCCCTGGTGACTTCTTGTTCCTGCATTTGGAAGGACACTTAGAGGTGTCCTTCTTCAATGCCCAGATGTTACTATCAGGCAAACCAAAACCGAGAAGGAAGTGGCTCATCCAAGGTTACACAGGGAGTTCTTGAGGAGGCCTGACCAGAGCCAGCACTTACAACCCGTGTCCACGTGCCTGTGTGTGCAAGGGCAAGTCTCTTCATTTCTTTTACTTTGATTTCTCTTCCCTGTATTCCCTGTGTCCTTAGGCCAGTCTGACACCATTCCGGGATACCTGGAAGTGGGGGAGAAAGATGGCAGGGGTCTCAGGGTGGAAACTGCTAGCCCACAGCAGTTGCAGATGACAGAGCAGGCTATAGCTCCCGTGGCTGTGGAGGAGGAGGTGCCGAGTCCCTTTGAGCCGAGGCATGAAAAGCTGGTTGGTGTCTCAGCAGCCCATTGAGTTCCAACTAGTGCTGGGCATTGGGTGCGCTGGGATGCAGCTAACGAAGCTGACAAAGCCCCTGCCCACAAGAATTTATTCAATGTGATTTTGCTGAGCACCCTACCATGTGCTCAGCACAGTGAACAAGGCCGGTGTGGTGCTTAGAGACTTGTTTGCAAGACAGGCAATGACAGATGTCAGATCCATAGCTATGAAGCATTTCAGATGGTGCCGAGTCATGTGATGAAAATTTGAGATAATGAGAAGGGGAGTCTGCAGGGGCAAGGCAGGCATTTGAAGTCTTGCTAGTGGAATGAATGGATAGTAAATTCCACATTCTCTGAATGGTGATGTACACAGGCCATTCATTCTCCTACTTCCTTGTTTGCTCTGACCAATCATAGCCAATGAGTCATGAGCAGAAGTGATGTGTCATTTCAGAATACTAGTGAGAGACCCTTCAGAGGTCTCTTGCTTTTCAGACCTGCCACCTTGCAGTGCTTGAAGTGGAGAGTGCTCCAACAATCTGGTCTGGCTGGTGCTAACACAGAGCACAATCTCTGATTGTGCATGACCCATGATAGACATGTAGACTGAAGGGGTTATTACTCTTTATTTCTTTAAAATTCTGCAATTTGGGGATACATGTTAATGCGTCATAACATTGCCACTCCTGACTGTTACAATCTGCAAGGCAAATAGCCTGGAACTGTCACCTGGATTGACTGGTAGGGGCTGCCTGGAGCCCTGAATGGGAGAAAAATCTGAGGTCCCATCTGGGCTCTGTAGAATGGATTGGTGACAACTGCAATGCCCACAGGTGGGAGTTGGCAAATCCTCTGCCTGGTTTTCAGGGTCCTCAAAATTCAGGACCCAACACACCCTCTCAGGGGTCTTGGTTACTTTCTTTCTGTTCTGGCCCCAAGAAGGTCTTGTCCTGAGCACGCAGTACCCTTCTCCACTCCAGTGCTTCATCACTGATGCCACCACCATCCACCCACCCACATGCCATGGTCATCCTTCACAGGGGCTCTCAGAGGATTTTTCCTTTGCAGCCCACAGTGACCCTGCTGTCCTGAGCCCAGACCACGCAGTGCCTACACTCCGTTAATCTTTGACATTCTTGCTTTGTTTTCTCACACTTCATTCCTCCATGGTTATCTAACATTCCTTGGGTTGAAGTCTTGACTCCCTGACTAGCATGCACACTCAGGGAGTGGCCTTAGTTTTGCAGTTCTTCACAGCAGTGTCTTGGTGATAGCAGGCACTTGAGAAATGCATTCCAAAGAATTGGCTGGATTGATGGAGTGAGGCTAGGGAGGGGAGGGGAAACAGTGCGGTCATCTAAGGACCCCCCTCTCCATCTCTGTGCTTGGCCAACCCATTATGCCTCCCACTCTCAGGCCAGTCCTTCTCTGAACTGCTGGCCCATTTCAGCGTGGAGATCTGCCCCCTGGACAGTGACTCTTGTGCTCTGGGGGTGACTGCTACAGCAGCCAGTGCAGTGAGTGGCTGGGCTAAGCCCTGGGAGAAGGAGCGTGTCAGGGCAAGATGAGACCCAACATGGACTCTGCACTGATGGACTTCCCAGGGAGCTGGCTTAGGATAAGACAAGGGTGAGTGTGAGAATTAGCCCCACAGGAGCCAGAGGAGTGCCCAGTGGAGGTCTCAGCCCACATGAAGTGTGGGGGCTCTGGGGGATCCAGCACTGGAGCTGGGCCTGAGCAAGAGCCACTAGTGGCCAGCAACAGGTCTGCGAAGTGACATGGGCCTCCCACTGGGAGGCAGGTTTTTAACCCCATGCTTAGCCCTAAGGGATGCTCAGAGTGCTTTTTACTAAATTGACATGTGATAATTGCACATTTATGGGGTAGTGTGACATGGAATAATTGCACATCTAAGAGGTGTAGTGTGATAGTTTGGTATCTGTCTATACTGTAGAGTGATCAAGTCAGGATATCAGCATTTCCTTCTCCTTAACCATGTATCCTTTGTTTGTCCTTGGAACCTTCAAACTCCCCCCTTCTGGTTCTTTATGATGCATGTGATAAGCAGTTGTTATCTGTGGTCACCCCACGGCGCAGGACAGAGCCTGACCTTGTTCTCCAGGCCACGTGCCTCTCCTTCTGCATTCGCTTCCTTTCCACTCCTGACACCCCTTATTTTTTCTGTGTGTTTATTCACATTCTTTGTGTTTGCTTATCTTATGTGAAAACCAATGTAACTACTCCTGGAATAAGTGAATCAATTAATAAGTTGATTAATTAACTTAAAAAATGGCCTTGGAGTGCCCAAGTCCCAGAGTGCCACCCACGTACGCCGGGGGTCCTGCTGCCCGGGGCTCCGCTCTTCCTCGTGGTGTGGTCACTGTTGTACACACGTGTTCTCAGGGAGGATGGACGCGGGGGAGTTTCAGTTGCGGTTTCTCAGGAGGATTGTCCACTTGTTACTCCTCTATTTTTCCCTCTTTCTCAGGAGGCTTAAGACTGTCATGCCCTCCCCAATTCTCACAGTCCTGCCCCCCACTCCACCCCTAGGCTGCCTTGAAAAGCGTCTCTTTATAGACAGAGACACTTCTTTGGGAAGATGTGTGCATTCGGACAGGTCTCATGAGTGGGAAAGAGCACCGCGGCGAGCTCGGCGTCCCTGGGGTCACGGCAGTGCTCGCCAAAGCAGGGCAACGGCAGCATCTCCCTTAGAGTAAAAGGTTTTGCCCTGTACTGTGAGAATCTGTAGGGAGCCCGGCAGGGACCTGCATGGCTAGTGGCAGCCTAAATAGGTCTTTGGGAACAATTTGTCAGGAGCAGCAAAGCCTCACTTTGACCTTGTCTCCCTGTTGAGGATTCATTCAGAGTGGGCAGCTAGACGCCTTTTGGGGTAAAAGGGGCCCCAGGAACTCATGCCATTCCTGCTCCTCCGTCTCTCCCAACTCCTAAAGGACCATGACGGGGAAGAGGGAGCACCTTGAGGAGAGTGGTGACAAGTTGTGATGTGACAGTCCCCCAAGGCACGTGTCCTTCCTGAGATCATGGAACCCTTTCGTGCAGAGAGATGCCGGCTCTTCGGGAAATGCAGTGCGTACCCCAAGGGGGTGACGGGAGGGCTGACGGTTTCCTCTTTTGCTCTTTTCTCTTCTGTCTCATCTCTTCTCTTTTTTGGAACCTGCTCTAGTCAGTAGGTATTATTTGTTGCCACAGAAGGAAAGAAGGACTCGATACGTGAATGTGCAGGGTCCCGTGTGCCCCCTCGGGTGGCATCAGAAGGGGCAGCGTGATCCCCGTTGCTCACCTGGCACACGCACAGCATCCGCTGTGCAGTGAGGGGCGGGCGGTGGTGCCGGGGTTGGGACCCAGGAGCTTCACTCGGCCGGTGAGCTGGGGGCCCCCAGCCAGGGCTGGGTGCAAGTACAACTTAGCGAAGGCACTCTCTGTCCCCCACAGGCATCAGCACCCTCGTTATGGGGCTCTGGTCCTCCCCATCCCCTCTTCCCCTTGTCCCACTGCGCTTGCCCCATGGGTAACACTGGACCTTATTCTAGAGACAGCCTCTGAGCACTGGGGGCTCCAGTCTCCCACAGGAGATCCCCTCAGAGGCACACAGCCGTGTGTCAGGACAGCTCTTCAAGTCTGCTCTTCACCGTGGGGACCTGCCAGAGGGCCACAGCCAGTGAGAATCATGGAAGCCATCACACCTGGCTTTTCTGACACTTAATTTGGTTGCTTTTTTTTTTTTTTCCGCTGAATTTCGTGCGTGACAGCTTCCTCTCCAGGCATGTCATCCTTGGTCCCCATGGGGCCCGGCTCTTGCTTCCTTTTGTTTTTCTTTCTTCGTTTCCCTCCTCTTCGCTCCTCCATGGGCTTCTAGTGCAGTGCATTTGCTCCTTGCCTTGCCTGGGTGCCTAGTCCAGTGCTGCACAGTCCAGTGCTGCACGTTCAAGGGGCACCGGGCAGCACCACTTGGCTCTGGCAGAGGCCGCGTGGGGCTTGGTGTTATGGAGAGAGCGCGTGAGAGCAGGAGATCCCATGGTGAAACAGAGAGCCAGGGAGGGGCAGGGATGCTGTGAGCACCATGTTAATCCCTGCTGGAGGGCAGCCTCCCTAATGACCTCCCACTAGGGTCCATCTCTCCAGGGTCTCTCCAACCCTCAGCATCACTGCACTGAGCTGGAAACTGAACCCCAAGCTTCCGACACAGGAACCTTTGGGAACACCCTCAAAAACCATATCCAAACCGGATCAATCCAGTCCTGGTGCCCTCAGTACAGCTGGTTCCCTTGACACAGGACCTGCCCTGTTTACATCTCTGTACCCCGCCATGGACCCCAGGTGATCTCAGCTGGTTTTGTGATGAGCACCTCACACCTGTACCTGCATGGACTGTGAGAGAGTTTCTCTGGCCTGGACCCAGCACTGACGGATGAGTCATAGTGCGTGTGCATATTTAATTTCACGAGTGCTACCAGATTGTTTTCCAGAATGACTGTACCGATGTACACTTCCACCAGTCGTGCTTAGGAGTTTCTGTTTCTCTACCCCACTGCCTGCACCTGGTATTAGCAGAGGTATCAGAAAAGATGCACTCGCCGGGGCCCTGGGTTTGTTTTTCTGCTGTAGACATCACTTTGCCAAGACAGCATTTTGAGCAAAAAGAAGAATCGGGTAGGAAAAGAGGTCCTTTCTATTTCAAGTCTCTATCTTCTACTAGGGAAGAAGAATTTCCCCAGAAATCCCCAGTAGACTTCCCCTTATGTGTCCTTGGCCAGCCTGGGCCAGGTGGCCTCCTGGCCAGTCCCTCTCAGAGGTAGTGGGATTGCTGAGGCTGTTTCAGGCTAGGAATGATTCTTCCCTGGCCTTAACTTTCTCTTGAGTGCCTTGCTGTCTGCCCTGAACTTGAACGGAGCTGGAATGTTGTGATAAGAAGTCAGCAGTGGTTGACTGGCTCCTCCACAGCCAACAGAGTCTCCTCTGCCAGGTTGTCACTTTTGCCACCTTTTGAAGTGCATGCCACCTCTTCTGTACAAGGGATCAACCCGAGGTCTGTGTGATTGGCATCTGCAGAGTTTCAGAAGTGGTGGGTCCACCCCAGCATGCCTGTTGCCTTGGGGATTAATGTGTCTGTGTCACGTTGGACTTTTTGCTGTGCACATGTCAGAGCCTGTCCCCACCCCAGCTACCCCAGCTTAGGTTCCTGCAGGATCCCCAGAGAGAAGGCACCAGGAGGATTCAAAGGGAAGAGAACTACATCCCTGGTCCGGTGCCCTGAGTCCAAGACAGGGTGCCAGCTGTGGACAGGTGGAGAATGCTGGTCAGGGAACGGCACTTCTGCCGGTGGCCGTGTCCCCTTCACCCCAGCCACATGGGTACTGTAGTGGATGTCCTTGTATTTCTGGCTCACCAAACACATTAAGTTTTAAGTGATGCCTAATAAGTTACTGAGTTCTTACTCTTTGCAGGTGGCCTGGGGAGCTTTTCATTCCTGTGATCTTGTAGAAGTCTCCTGATGGTTCCCCAGAGTGTGTCTGCATCCCAGTCACAGCATGGACTGTAGCCAGACCACCTGCAGAATCCCGCTTTGGACATCAATGAGCAGAGCAGCGCTGGGTGAGTAATTTGGCTTTTCTGTGCCGTGTCTTTCTCATTTGGGCACGCAGAATCATAGCAGCACGTTGGAAGTCCTCTGTGGGCTAATGAACACAAAGTGCTTAAGAGGGACTCTTGAAAACCATTAGTTAGGTGCTATTTCTCAAAATGCAGGAACTAGGGAGACCCAGAGGTGCCTATTTACTAAACCTTAGATGGCTCTGAGCATCAGGGCTGCCATTTGAACCCCAGAGCTGGATTCCTTCCAAGCTCTGGCTGGGGGCAGGAAAACCTTGGAGTGGAGGGAACATCACCATCGTCCATCCCCTTGGCAGGAGAGTGGATTCCCAGCCAAAGACTCAGTTACACTTTTTATCATAGAGTCTCCAGCCATCTACAGTGTAATGCTTCCAGCATTGGAACTTTCTAGAACGTCTCAGGGGACCTTGTAATGCTGGGCCACGGAAAATGGGCACGCACCAAATCAGAGAGGCTCTAGTCTGATTCCTGCTTCCACCACGTAGCAGTGTTGAGCTTGTTTCTCGTCCTCATTACCCTCAGGTTTGAGTTATATTTTCTTCTGGAAAGGACTCATGGAGGGTCTCCTAAGCCCAGCATGGTCAGGGAGGCTCCTTCCAGAATGTGGGTGCATGAGCCCCCTCAGGTTCCCACCCACACACACAGACACCAAGTCAAGGTGCTGTCCCTCAGCTCTGTTGGAGTCATTGGAAGGGCTAGGAACCAGGGTTTTAGAACCTTCTGGAGGAGAGTTTTCCTTTCTTAATGAAGCTGCACGGTGGGGCAGGCAGTGCTGGGGTTTGGAAGGGGTTAGCTGCAGTGTCTATGGGTTTTGGGGAAATAGTTACATGGGGCGACCCCTCAGCATCCTCTCTGTCCACCTGAGCGTTTTCAGACCCAGGCCTGGTGCTGAGTGTGAGACTGTTTGCTAATGAATGAACGTCCAAGCCAAGCGACGTGTCTTTAAACAAACAGATGCTGGCTTCAAGACACAGATTTCCTCGGAGGCCTTTGGAACCTAACTCAGTCGACTTAGTGACTCACCTATCTTTTAATTTTATTTCTTTTATTTTTTACGTTTTTGGGTACTGGGGATTGAACCCAGGGGTACTCAACCACTGAGCCACATCCCCAGCCCTCTTTTATATTTTATTTAGAGACAGGGTCTCACTGAGGTGCTTAGTGCCTTGCCAAGTTGCTGAGACCGGCTTTGAACACAAGGTCCTCCTGCCTTAGCCTCCCAGTCTGCAGGGATTACAGGCCTGAACCACCATGTCTGGCCTTCATTTTATTTCTTAAATTTGAATGTCTTTGACTCTCTTCCTCCCACCCTCCTTCCCATTTCTCCTAGAGAAGAGAACACATTCACCCCCCACCAACACACACACACACACCTTTCTGCCCCTCTCTCCCGTCACACATCTGACATCTCACCAGAGATTTGGTCACTGCTGAGCTATCTTCATTTAATGTGGCTTTGACAGGACAGTTGGTCTGGAAATTTTATGTTCAATTAAACTTGCTTGTTGAACTGCCTCTGTTTTAAAAGGGTCCCATTAAGGTGGGTCATTATATAGCAGTTGCTACAAGGAGGTATTTGTGCTCAATTTCAGCTCTTAGGTAATTCAAATCAAATGCTTCCTATTTTCCTCCCTCGAGCTGTGTGCTACCATCTTTCTCTTACGCTGCAGGCGGTCTGTGAGTTATTTTTAGAAACCCAAATCAAAACAGCAATTTTGGCAGAGGCCATCTCTAGCCCAGCAGAGTAATCCATATATACCGATAAAACAGCCAAAGAAGCCACATCTTTAAAGAGCAACAACACCTCCTCCCTGTTTGTGGGGTTCAATGTTTGGGAATTGTAAGCTGTCTTTTGTGCTATTATATTCCATTCCAAGCTCTCAACTGATGTTGAAGGCAGTGGAAATTTCTTTCAAATCATGAAAGGTCTCTCCACTTGCGTACTTTGCCAACATCTGTGTTACAATCCTTAGGATTTCCTGGGGACCTAGTTTTGGCTTTTGGATCTCCAGTGAAACATGGAGGTCACTTTCTTTATTTTCTTAATCTCCTCTTTTCTTTCCCCAGAATACATGTCCATACCTCATTATGCTTGGCTAGCAGGTAAACCTCTTAGAGTTAGAATATAAGTTTTTGGGCAGGGGCTGTACTTCTTGTTTCATGACTGACACTTGGAAGTGCTCAGCTGGTGAATGAATAGACAGATGAATCATTCAAATTTTATTTCTATTTCCTCTTTTTAAAAAATTGTCAAACTTTTACTGCAAAAAAAAATAAAAATAAAAATATTAAGTGAATGCATTCATCTTGAGGAGAAAAAAAAATCTTCCCAAATAAGGCTGAAGTTCTTTCAGCTCACCACCCCCAATCCTTGCATCCTCATTACCTTGCTTAGGTGATATTTGTTATCATTTGGGGGCACATCTTTGCAGACCTCTCCAGAGCATTTACTTTTGCACACACTGAGGACTGTTGGTAGACTTGCGATAAACAGATTATTCTACAGTTTACCTCTATCACTCAGTGGTCCATCAGAATGTAATCCAGATTAGCCATCTCTTCCTTTTTAGGGGCTGCATTGTTTGATTACATTAGGCAGCTACACCACCTTTGATTTGGACCAGATAAAGTCTTCCTTTGCTTTTCCATTTGTTATACTTCCACATCTCTTCTCATGTGTAGGTTTTGATATATTAGCTGTGTCTCTGTCCTTAACCTCGGATGTGTGCTGTGCCCTGGGGATCGTACAGCGGTGGAGAGTGAGTGATGGATACAGGATCGTCTCTGCCCACGGCCAGCTGGGTGTTTCTAGGCAGCTCAGTTCCTCTTCCTGGACCTTATGTTTCTCATCTGCACAACAGACTTGGAGCCCCTTCAAGCTGTTAGACTCTAAATAGTAGGACTTACGCAGTGTCACCAGGATTGATTAACAGAATGCATTGTTAGTTCTCCTTCCACCGTGTGCTGGGGTAGGAAAAGAGGCAATTCCCAGCTCAGAGCTCTTAGCTGATACCACAGAGAACCCCTGATTGGCTAGGAAAGTATTGCCTCTGGATTTCAATCTTCTTTACTATTATTTGGTCATTCAATTTAAATTCATTTTATTTTATTTTAAAAATTTATATTTATTATTATTATTATTATTATTTGCTGGGAATTGAACCCAAGGCCTTATACCTGCTAGGCAACCTCTTTATCACTGAGCTACATCCCTAGCCCTTGTTTTGTTTATTTTGCTTTGTTTGATTTTTTTTTTATTCTGAGCAAGGATGTATAGTTATGGGGAAAGAGAGTATGAACCCTTGAGTTCTATTTCCAGGTTTGTCTATTCCAGCTGTGTCTTCTTAGATAAGTCATTTACCTTCCCTGGGGTTTCACCTGTTAAGATCTTGATTCCAAATTAGCCAGGTATCCACTAAAATAACATGTAAAAGTTGAAAACCACATCCCCGCATGCCAGGTTTCGCCTGGCATTTCTGAGCCTCCCGTCCCCTGCAGACAGGTCATCTCATGCATTGATGAGGTAACCTAAGAGACCCCCAAACCCATGAGATCTTGTTTCACAGGAGAGTTGTGCAGCTGTGCTGGCCCCTGATGACACATGCCGACCTCTTCAGGGGGCTCTGAGAGAGATCCAGAGAAGGTCCTGAGCTCCTATGATTCACAGGTGGGGTTTTCTCCCCTGCGCCCTGGGGCTGTGTATGTGGTGGGGCTGAGGCAAAGGGTATTCCCCTGCTTTGTGGCTCAGGACCGCAAGGGTCACAGGATCTGATTCACCTGCCTTGGGTTTCCCTAAGGTTCTCGTCAGGCTTCCCATGTAGAGCAGGGTTCTGGCCCTTGGCTTGGCGATGTGCTTTGGTCTGGAGTTACATGGTGCTCTGCAGATGGAAGGTCGGGCTGAGTAGATGTGAGAGTCGTGCTCGGCAGTCTCCAGGGCTGGCTTCCCTGGTCCCTGTGCACGGTCGGGTGCTCCAGCCCTGAGCTTTGGCTCCTGGGCAGTGCTCTGGTTGAGGCTGCCCGTGTTGAGCAGGTTCCTACAAGAATAAGCCCAGACTCTAAGGTGTTCTTCGGCTTGCTGAGTTCCTCTGTGTTAAGCCTTCCCAGCCTCTGCGTCCTGCCCTGCGGGGTCTTCATTAGATAAAATGACCCTCTGCAACAGGAGCTCGACCAGTTACTTCCTTCCTTTTCTTATATGGGAAAAAAACAAAAAACAAAAAACCCGACATTTTAGAGGCTCTGAATCTGTAAATGAGCATCCGAAAGCCTACTGTGGGTGTTTTCACATTAAAATAAAACCAAAAGGCAGCACGAGAAATGGGGGGGGGAATGTCGTTAACCAGGTAAACGTGGTCAATTAATAAAAAATAAGTAATCAAGTAAGTAAAGGGGCGGCAGTAACCATCCCAATATTTTCCCATTATCACCCTCCTTATCTTAATCAGTTGCCTGCAAATGAGACTTGCATTGTTTAGGTCCCTCCAGAGTGAGGTACATTGTCCCCTGTTCTTGATCCTCCTCCAAGCTGTCAATACCATTTTCATTCACAAAGTGGAAACTTTCAGAAATGAGTCAACTTGCCCTGTGAATCATAGGTCCTTGATGTGAAATGCTTGATGCTGCTGGGGTGAGACAGGGAAAGTCAGAATGAATTTTTGACCCGAAAAGTCCGTCTAAGTGAACTCTGGACAGGGAGGGTTTAAGGGGTGGGATTCCTGCTGTCCTGGGGCTGCGTTGCAGAGGGAAATCCAGGGACTTAGAGTTTATGTCCGCTGTTGCAGCCCCTTCTGTAGTTTGTGCACCTCTGCATCGTGAGAAATGTCACAGCTTGGGACCTCTGATCCTGGGGAGGCAGGACTGAAGGTTCTTAAAGCCCAGAGTATCAGCTGATCTTATGTGCATCTCCAAGGAGGGCTTCCACCTAGAAGCTTCTCAGAAGTTGTGGAGGAGGAAGAGATGGTGCTATTGTTGCAAGTTGTCTGGCTTCGCTGACTGTTCTCCTCTTTTCTGCCTTCAGTATGGGATTTCATAGACTCCCATATATATACACACACAAATATCAAAAAATATTATAAGAAAGCAGATATGTCAAAAATAGTATGAGAAAGTGGGAAAAATGAAAAGTTATTTATAATCTCATTGCCCGTGGTAACAATAGCAATTATCACCATCGATGTGCTATAGCCCATTTGTGTTATCTTGCAGTCTTTTTTTTAACATAATTATTATCTTGGGATTCTTTTCAATTTTTCCATTTATGTTTTTCTGCCAGCAATGCCCATGCAATTTCACAGCCTTTTCAACTACCATTTTGGAATTTCCTTTATCCATGTGGCTGTGAGTGATGAAATATCCTTCTAGAATGTTGTTACATCTCAAGAGAATTTCAGAAGTGAAATGTTTTTAAGCCATTTATATGCATATATGTATATATAAATACATGCATTCTCATATACACAAATATACTTAATATATATTTAATATTTAATAAATAGTTTTATATATTTATATCTAAATATGTTTAAATGAATGTAGATTTACCAAGAATCTAGTGGAAAGTACCTTTTCCATATTCTATGGCCCCTCCCCCCATATCTCCTGTTATCAGCACCTTGCATTACTGTGGGCCATTTATTACAATTAATGAGCCAATAATGATACATTATGAGTAACTATAGCCCATAGTTTCCATTAGGTCCAGTCCTAGTGTTGTGTAGTTCTGTGAGTTTTCATAAATGCATGGTGCTATAAATCCACCACTATGAGATCATATAGAGTAGTTTTATTGCTCTAGAGCAGATTATGCTAAGTGAAGCTAGCCAATCCCTAAGAAACAAATGCCAAATGTCATCTTTGATATAAGGAGAGCAACTAAGAACAGAATAGGGAGGAAGAGCATGAGAAGAAGATCACCATTAAACAGGGTCGAGAGGGGGGAGGGAAAGAGAGAGAGAAGGGAAATTGCATGGTAAAGGAAGGAGACCCTCATTGTTATGCAAAATTACATTTAAGAGGAAGTGAGGGGAAAGGGGGAAAAACAAGAGAGAGAAATGAATTACAGTAGATTGGGTAGAGAGAGAAGATGGGAGGAGAGGGGAGGGGAGGGGAGGGGAGGGGGGATAGTAGAGGATAGGAAGGGCAGCAGAATACAACAGACACTAGTATGGCAATATGTAAAAAAGTGGATGTGGAACTGATGTGAATCTGCAATATGTATACGGGGTAAAAATGGGAGTTCATAATCTGCTTGAATCAAATTATGAAATATGATATGTCAAGAGCTTTGTAATGTTTTGAACAACTAATAATAAAAAAAGAAAAATAATTAAAAAAATAATTTTCCTTTGCCGCATCTATTTATCCACTCACCTCTTCACCAACTCTTGGCAGCTACTGATCTTCCCGAGGAGCTGGGATTACATATCTGGGTCTGGGCTTTTTACTGTCTCTCTAGTTTGGCCTTTTCTAAAATGTCACATAGTTGGAATCATATAGTAACGTTGCCTTTTGTGATTGGTGTCTTTCCCTTAGTGATGTGCATTTAAGGTTGCTCCAGGTCTATTCATGGCTCAATAGTTTGTTTTTAGAGCTAAATAATATACCATGGATGCACCATGGTTTATTTGTCCATTCACCAACTGAAGATTATTTTGATTGCCTTCAAGTTTTGACAATGTTGAATTGTTGTGTCACTTTTTGCCTGGATGTAAATTTTCAGTTCATTTGTGTAAATACCAAGGAGTACAGTTGCTGGATCTTAAAAGAATATTTTTGGTTTTGTAAGAAACTGCCAGACTCTTTTCAAAAGTGGCGGTACCATTTTGCTTTATATCACTGTTTCCAGTGATGTGTCCTCAGCAATTGCACCCTTACCGTAATTCTTCCTCCTACACGCTCAGGCAATCTTAAGCCAGTCATTTTTTTTTAACATTCTGGGCATCAGATTTCTCACCTGCAACTTAGTAGTATTTCATATATATGCTCTTGTTTAAAGTGAAAGCAAATTTTGTGTAAATGTAGTGTATTTTCCAGTACCAACTCACCATTAATTTATGTGCACTAAGAAAGAAACATGCTTCCATATTAAATGATGGTATGCCCCTGGCTATAAGACACATCAATTTTGGAGATGTTAAAATTTGAAAAGAAAGATGTATAGTTTAAGATCTTTGATTTGAAGACTGATGAGCACAAATACCTACTAAAACCCAGGTAGAAAACAAGCCCTCAAAATCTGAGTTTGTACAGGGTGAACAGAGAGCTTAAAGCAAATGTTCTCTGATATATGGATGCTGATCCATAATGGAGGTGGGGGAGGAATATGGGAGGAATGGAGGAACTTTAGATAGGGCAAAGGGAGGGAGGAGAAGGGAGGGGGCAGAGGGGTAAGAGAGATGGTGAAATTAGATGGACATCATTACCCTAAGTACACATATAAAGACTCGAATTGGTGTGAATATACTTTATATATAACCAGAGATATGAAAAATTTGTGCTCTGTGTGTATAAAATGAATTGTAATGCATTCCACTGTCATATATAAATGAAAATAATAATAATTCAAGGGCTGGGGATGTGGCTCAAGCGGTATCGCGCTCGCCTGGCATGCGTGCGGCCCGGGTTCGATCCTCAGCACCACATACAAACAAAGATGTTGTGTCCGCCAATAACTAAAAAATAAATATTAAAATTCTCTCTCTCTCCCTCTCTCTCTCTCTCTCCCTCTCTCTTAAAAAAATAAAAATAAAAAAATAAAGACACAAGGTTTAAAAAATAATAATAATAATTCAAAAAAAAGAGAAAACAGTAAAAAAAAAAAAAAAAGAAGAAGAAGAAGAAGAAAGACAGACTGGGGCTCCTTGGATGGGAGTGGAGCCAATGTGACAGCATGTGACAGAGATCTTCTTGTCTAAGTGCGGATCTGGTGAGAGCCAAGGGGCTCAGAGCCAAGTCCAAGGGAGTCACTGTGTCTGCTCACGGTGCAGACTGGGCAGTGAGTGACACTCCCATGCTGTAGCAGTGTCCTCGGCCAGTGATCGACCTTCACCTTTGGCCCCTGCCAAGGGGCTGGGGGACTGTTGGCTGGAGCCACCGAGAGTGAAGGCCCAGTGAAGCACTTGGGGACGCTTGACCTTCTGTTGCTCTACTTTATTTCCACTGTCCTCAGAGAAGACACTGTGCTTGATGTCTGTTCTTTGAAAGTTACTGAGAACAATTCAATGGCCCTGCCTATGGCCTGTCACCGTGAAGGGCACATGCACTTGAAAAGACCATGTCGGTAGGGCCTGGGGCAGAGTGTTCCCTAAATATCCATTGTGGAAAGTCCTCAGCTCAGGGTAGTTGCTGTCCAAGAAAAGCTCGTTCTTTCATTTTTTTGCCTTGATCCCCAAATAAACCCATAAGCAGGAGGAGATTCTCATTTCTGCACAGACGAGCGGTTTCTGAGGACGTTGTCATCACCCTTCAGCAGGCCCAGGGGAGGAAGAGGGCCAGGGTCCCTGTGGGGGAGAAGCCACAGCCAGGCCTGGACCCGGGAGGCTGACCCTCTGACAACCCGTCCTCCTTGGGCCAGAGAGAAAACACCTGGGGATTTGCTCACGGAGGAAGAGGTGCCCCTGAAAGGAGGAGACGCTGCGTGGCAGAACTCTCTTCTTTCCCTTCTGAGTTCAGCCAGCCCTTGCCGGAGACCTCTGGCTTTGTCCATTTAGCCGCTGCTGTTCCAGAGCACCACAGGCCAGCGGTGAGGAATCAGGAAACACTCATTTCTACAGCCCCCGCAGCTGGGAAGCCCAAGTTCAAGGGTTGCTCAGTTTCTTGTGAGGGCCGACCTTCTGGCTCACAGAAGGCCACCTAATTGGCTGTCCTTACCTGGCAGAGGAGGTAAGGGAGCTCCCTGGGTGTCACTAATCCTGTTCACAAGGGCTCCATCCTCATGAGCTAATCACCTCCTCAAGCCAACCCCCACCTGATGCCACCAAATTGAAGGTCAGGATATCAATGTGGGAATTTTAGGGGACAGGTTTAGTCCATAACACCTGCTCTTTACTGCAGTTCCAGGCTCTGGGATAAAAAAGGACCGCCCTTCCCTTTCAGAATCCGTAGGCCACGCGGACCACGCACAGTTATGTACAGCAGGTCGGGGGCCTAACTGGGAAAGTGTGACGTATTAGAAGAGCATCACTCCTGTGCCTCCCTCTCCCTTTCTCTGTTACACACATCTCAGTAGACTGCGGGGTTTCCACAAGGAAGCCGAGAGTGGGGATCACGTGGTTCTAGCCCTAAATCTGCTGGCAACTTTTAGCAAAAGGCTTTCTTGAAGGGCCAGGAGCCTGCCCGCTCCCCGAGGCCTGGTACACCAGGTCCAGAAAGCTTTCAAAAGCTTGCTTTTGTTTTTGTTTTGTCAATCTGGGGAAGCCGTGACCCCTTTTTAGAAGAATGCTTTTACAGGGCCTATGAGCAGCATGCTCAGGATGGGGAAGGAACCAGCCATGTCAGGCCCTGACCGATGGAGAGAGGAGGACCTGGAGGCCTAGGGGATAACGGGGAGATATTGTGCAGAAAAGGAGAAAGCCTTCCCTGAGATGGATTCCGTACTTAGGAAATCTGTGCGAGGCCGGCGGATGCTTTCCTCCCAGGTCAGTGCAGGTGACTCCATAAACGCCTGTCCTTGGTGAGCTCATGGTTACTGTTTCTTTTCTCCCCCAGACTCTGGCCCAACTTCCAGAAAATAGACACACACTGACCCTTAAATTGTCCCTCTTTGTTTCCCTTGTTCTCTGAGACAAGAGTGATGACAGCGGACATGGTGGGAAGCAAAGTGTTAAAGACTGGCTTTTCTGGGGAAGGGAGAGCAAGTCCTGGACTGAATGATCAGAGGTTTCGTCAGGAGCCTGTGGGGTCACTGTGGGACTCAACCTCAGATGGGAGCTCACCAGGGTATAGCCAAGGAGGATGGGTGATCCGGGACTGCAGCTGAGGAGAGGTCAGAGGTTCAGGGAGGACGCATGACGCACTCTGGGGGCAGCAGCAGCGGCCGGGAGCCTGTGAGATCAGACACCGCAGCTACTTTGCTTATATCCCCTTGCTCATTACCCCCTAGGATCTGCAGTCCCCAGTTTACTAGTGAGACAAGGGACACTAAGCTTAGTTAACCCAAGTTCATCCAGCTCGAGACCGTAGAGCTACGATCTTATTCCACAGAACCTGGGCTCCCAGGTCCTTGTGCTGTTTTACCCCATGCCACATGCCTACTTGGCCTAGGTGCCCATTCCACATCCTTTTTAAAGAGCCTGAGGATTTCTGGTGAGTTTCTGGTCCTCAGGTTTCTCATCTGTAAAACGGGGATAATATTTATCACCTTCCCCACAGATATTCTGTTCTTTAAAAAAAAATTTCTAAACCTTTTACAAAGGGGACTTGGGGTGGCAGATTAGAGGTACCCAGACCCGCCTGCTTCTCTGTGAGTTAGAACCAGAACATCTGGAGAACTGACGCATATGGAGCCGGTGACTGAGAGGATGCAAGAGCTCAGCAGCGGCCAGAGACTTGGGGAAACGCAGAGGCTTTGGATAGAGGGGTCTGTGTGGAACAGAGAACCCCAGCTCTGCTCACGGCAGAGGATGACATAGAGGTGAAAGAGGGGGAGACCCAGGGAGCACCAGTCACACAGGAATTCACACCTTGCAGAAATACAGCCTTAGCAGACTTCGACCCGCATGTGTGTGTAGGCAACTGGCTCTGGGGCGGTCCTCTGCGCTTCCCCACTGTGTTCCAGGTGCTGTACCAGGGGCCATCTCCCAAGGTCAGGCCGAGCCTCCTCCCCGGGAGTCCAAGGCCCTTGCATGTTCCTCTCTGGTCCCTGGAGCAGTATTCCTGCGCTGATCCAGGGGTCAGTGTGGTCCCAGGGCTTCCACCAACCTGCCAAGGGGACAGACAGCCACGCGGAAGGGAGCGGAGGTGCTCCCCCTTAAACCCGGTTCCCAAGGCCAGGTGGAGAGCCGGGCTGCGGCCATCCCAGCACAGACAGCGGCCTCTCCCCAGCCTCTCCTCACCCTCGGAGCACAGCACAGGAAGTGCAGCAGGCACCTCGTGCCCTTGGTGACACGCTGCCTGCAGTCGGCCACTGCCCGGCTGTGTCCGTGCGCAGCCCCGGAACCCAGAGTAGAGGTGTGCGGATACCACCTCCTGCAGCTGAGAGGGGTCCCTGCCAGCTCCAGCACCAACCAGTCCCGTGGCCCCCGGGCAAGCACCCCAAAGGAAAGAAGGGGTGACACGGGTCATGAGCAGCCCCTCCTACCGCTCAGCAAGCGCCACAGGGAGAGGGCCTCCTCTAATTATTAGGACTTCTTATTGCTGGGTTGGGTTTGTATATACTTTTCTTAGTTTGCTTTCTAATATTTATTATATTATTTTTGCTTTTCATCTTTTACCCTTCTCCTGCTTGTCCCCTTTTGTCCTTTAATTTTCTTTTCTCTTTTAAAATTAATTTTTGCTTAATTACGTTTTCTCTTTGTAGTGCATTGTATATTATCTGTGCCCCTTTTCTGTTGCGTTGGCTGCTGTTTTTATTTGGTTTTTGCTTTGTGCCCTTTCATGGTTGGTTTTCTCGGTGTTGGTCGTAGTGGTCGGTTTCCTTCTCTCTAAGCAGTATTCGGGATTGGGTCTGACACTTGGACAAGGTTTGATGGCTGCTCTGCCACAAAGCCACGCTCTCAGTCCAGCTCTGAGAAATTGCACCTTACTCCAGCTGCAAACTAACCCCACCCATGCAATCTACCAGACCCAGGTAGGAAGGACATGGAAATCCTGCTCCTGGGCATCAACATCCATAGCAACCATGGAGAGAATAACAGTGGCTGTGGACACCACGTGTAAGAGGGACCTCAGCACCGGGGACTTCATACCCTATCAGAGCCACAGGTTGCTGAATAGATGGGAGGAGAACCCACAGAGGGAACAACCCATATGCTCCGCTGTCTACACCACACCTGTTTGAACTACCAGAGGGACCCCACCCCACCCTATAGAGAAACCAGGGCCCTCAGGCTCCAAGGCAGTGTTCATTGTGCCAAAACCCACTCATCGCAGTCAAAGAAGCCACAGGGAAAGTAGACTGTGAGGTTGGATTGGAATTAAACCCAATACTACCCAACCAACCAATGTCCCAGGGCACACCATTGGGAGGAGGCAGCTAAGTAAGAAGGCCTTCACACAGAAGTGGAGGAGAAATCTGTCACAACTGATGCCCAGACGCAGTGTGGAATCACGGGGACCGCAGCAAAACAGGCGCACAGCCCCCGAGAGGTTCCTAACGCTCTAGTCACTAACTCCAAAGGATCAAGGTGGATGGAATGAACGCTGGGCAAAGACTTCTAAAGAGTGAGTTAAAAAACCTCAGTGAGTTCCAAGAGCGTACAGGTAAACGACTGCACCAAGGAAGGAAGACATTGCACGTCCAGATGAGCAGGTCATAAAGAGACAGAGATCTTGAAAAAGAATCCCACAGAAATCCCGGGAGTGAAAAGCTCAGTAAGTCAGATGAAAACTTGGGCAGAAGAAAGAGAATTGGGGAAAACAAAAAAAAAAGGAAAGTGAATCAGGGATTGAAGAGTAGCCTGAGGAATTTCCATATTGAGAGGGTAGTAAAGGAAGAGGAAAGAAAATGAACAGAATGCACCAGATCTCTGGGGCCCTCTAGAAGACCAAACATACACATAGTTGAAATAGATGAGGGAGAGCAGCTACATCCAGAGGATGCAGAACACACATTATTTTCATCAGCACATGAAACTTTTTCCAAAATAGATCATGTAATAGATGATGAAGCAAGTGTCAACAAATCTAAAAAAGTTGACATTGTGTTTTTGCATCTTATCAGACCATAGTAGAATGAGATTGGACACCAACAGCGAGAGGAATTGTACAAGTTATACAAACACATGGATATTGAATAATACAGACTTTTGAACAGTCAGTCAGTCATTGAAGATATGAGAGGGAAATTTAAAAGTTTCTCAAATTAAATGAAAATAGAAACACAACATACCAGAAACTATGTGATACAGTGAAAGCAATACTAAAAAGAAAACTTATGGTTATGAGTGCCTACATTTAAGAAATGGATCTCAACTTGCTTTTCATCTTTCGCAGTCAAAGAAGCCACAGAGAGAGTACACTGTGAAGTGCACTCTCAGTGTGTCTCAAGGTCTTAGAAAAACGTGGACAAAGGAAATCCAAAATCAGTAGAAAGAAAGAAAGAATAAAGATCAGGATAGAAATAAATGAAATAGAGGCGAAAAGAATAATACAAATGATCAATGAAACAAAAGGTTGGTTCTTTGAAAAGATAAAAATGACAAACCCTTAGCTAAACTAACCAAAAGAAAGCAAAAAGCAAAAAACTTGGAATGAAATCACCATTTGACCCAATTATCCCACTCCTAGGCATATACTCAAAGGACTTAAAATCAGCATGCTGCAGTGCCATAACCACATCAATGTTTATGGCAGCTCAATTCACAGTAGCAAAGCTATAGAGCCACCCTAGTTTCCCTTTAACAGATGAATGGATAAAGAAAATGTAGTATATATACATAATGGAATATTACTCAGCCATAAAAAGAATTAAATTATGGCATTTGCTGGTAAATGGATGGAACTGGAGACTATCATGCTAAGTGAAATAAAGCAGTCCAAAAAAACCAAATGCCAAATATTTTCTCTATATAGTTGCTAACAGAATAACTGTGGGGGAGGGAAGAATAGATGTTCACTGGATTAGGCAAAGAGGAATGAAGGGAAGGGAAGGAGTATGAGTGAACCAGGCAGATCTTTCCTATGTTCATATATGAATACACAGTGTAACTCCACAACATATTCAACCCCAAATACTCCATGTAGGTATAATACATCAAATACATTCTGCTCTTATATATAACTAAAAAGGGAAAATAATTTAAAAAAAAAAAAGAGGAGCAAGGCATCCCAAGTAATTAAAATGAGAAGTGAAAAGGGGGATATTACAACAGATACCTCTGAAATTCATAGATAGGATCACCAAGGAATATTTTGAAAAAAAAATGTATGACAATTAACTTAAAAATCTAGAAGAAATGGAAAATGTCTGGACACATATGACCTATGAGAATTGAAACTAGAGGATACAAGAAAACCTAAACAAATAAATAATAGACAATGAGATTAAAGCAGTAGTAGAAAGTCTCCCAACAAATAAAAGCCCAGGACTGGACCAATTCACTGCTGAATTTTACCAAATTTTAAGGAAGAACTGATAAAAGGTCCTCAAATTATTCTGTAAAATAGAAAGGGAAGGAAACCTTTTAAACTCATTCTATGAAAGCATCACCCTAGTACCAAAATCTGATAAGAGAAGAACAAGAGGGAGAGAGAGAGAGAGAGAGAGAGAGAGAGAGAGAGAGAGAGAGAGAGAGAGAGAGAAGTATAAAAATCTTCAGTGAAATACATGCAAGTTGAATTCAGCAGCTTATTAAGAATATCATACACCATGATCAACTTGGTTTTATTTCAGGAATGCAAGGGTGGTGCAATGCATACAAATTGATGAATATATTATGGAACATTAAAAGAATTAAGGATAAAAAATTGTATTATCATCTCAGTAGATGCAGAAAAAGACTGATAAAATTCAATATATCTTCATGATAAAATTCCAGAATAAATTAGGTATAGAAGGATCGTACATCAACATAATGAAGATGGTATGTGACAAACTTGACAGCCAGCATTTTACTGAGTTGGGAAAACCTGAAAACATTTTCTCTAGGATCAGCAATAAGACCAGGGTGTACGGTCTTGCCATTTTTATTCAATGTAGTATTTGAAATTTCAGCCAAAGTAATTATGCAAGAGAAAGATACAAAAAGAACACAAATAGGAAAGGAAGAAGTCAAATTATCCCTTCATGGAGTATCTCTACATGGAGTGTAACTTATCCTAGTTAGAATCCCATTCTTGGGGTTGAACATGCTGTGGAGCTGCACTGTTTGTGTATTCATATGTGAACACAGGAAGGATCTGTCTGGTTATTCCACTGTCTTTCCTATCTTCATCCCCTCCTTCCCTTTATTCCTCTTTGCCTAATCCCTGTTTGCAGATGATATGATCCTTTCCCCCCACATTTTGATTGGTGCATTATAGTTGGGCATAAGGATGGGATTGGCTGCCACATAGTCCTACCTGCACACAGTACCTAAGAGGACAATATGATCTGGCCAGTCTCACTCCTGCACTTCCCTCTCCCTCCCCACCTCCCATTCCTTGGTCCTTTTCCTCCACTGATCTCCCTTTCCTTACCATGAGATCTGCCCTCACCTTTCTGTATTTATTTTTTCTTCTCTAGCTTCTGCGTGTAAGAGAAAACCCCTGTCCTGCCTTCTGGGTTTGACTTATGTCATTTAATATAATGGTTTCTAGTTCCATCCATTTTCCTGCAAATGACACATTTTTTTTTTTGAAATGGCTGAATAAAATTCTACTGTGTACATATACCATGTATTCTTTTTCTATTTATCCATTGAGCTATACCCAGACTGGTTCCATAGTTTGGCTATTGTGAATTGTGCTGCTGTAGACCATGGGTCTGCAGGTGTCACTGTAGTAAGACGACTTTAATTCTTCAGGATAAATACCAAGAAGTGGAATAGCTGGGTCATATGATGGTTCCATGTTTAGTCTTTTGAGGTTCCTGATTTCCACAGTGGTCGTACTGATTTACAATCCCACCAGCAGGGTAATACTCTTACTTTTCATTCATATCCTCGCCAGCACTTATTATTGTATTCTTAAGGACTGTCCTT